>NC_139583.1:23387892-23842892 GCF_946808225.1 Silurus aristotelis
TTATTTGGATGATGAAGCATTGATGATGATCAAACCCATTTCACCTTCTCAGGTGATTTAAAGTTGAAGTGAGAATGTTTGAAGATAAAAATAACCAAGAATGAAATAGTGAAATAACCAACACAGGAAATTGAGTGTACTCTTAACAGTCCCTCATGGACATTCAATGGCGATGGGACAATTGAAATCAGCTTTAGCAAAGGTCAACCACCCAAATACTACCATCTGCTGTGGTCGTATATAATATAGTAGTCTGTCTTTACTGATGGAAAGAGTAAAATCCTCTGACAAATGAGTGTATACCTACTGGTTCCCTGACCCTGGAATCCCCTTGGTTTTACACATTCAGTGTTTAATGTTGAAATGGGAATACTAAAGGAACCTGGACAGGGGGTGGACCAGGAATGGAAACCTGGTGAAATGAACATGTGTTTCATCAGTGTTATCAGTCTAATACACCCTCATAGAGACATTCAGGGTTTTTGGGGACACTTGAAGTGGTGTCTCTAGGAGGCGGAATGTGTTGGTGGATTACCGCAGGTCCGTCCGTGGTGGTGTAGCGGACGGTGACCCGGAAGGGCCGGTGCGGCCGGATGGAGGCGGCGGGGAGCGCGATTCGGAGCGAGGACCCGTAGTCGGTGAACGGCACGAGGTTGTAGGAGAGAGAGAAGACGGTATCGGGGGACCCGGATGTCCCCGGGACCTTGCAGTCGACAGAATGGATGAGTAAAGACGGGTGGACGTCTAGCACAAGCGCCTGGACCCCGGGTTGCAGGATCGCCAGCTCCAGGACCTGCCAGCCTGTGATCCGCTTTAAGTCGAAGTTCAGCCGCAGGTCGAGGTGAAAGTGGCGCAGCGAGAAGCTGTGGAAGTTGGACGCCGATGCGACGTCCACCAGCCGGCAGCGGCCGAGCGACCGAGGTCCGTCCCGAGCTTTACCAGGCACCGGCAGCGCCTTCCGGCAGCAGCAGCACAGCGCCGCGTTCAGCTCGGCCATGGCAGCGCTCAGCACCGCGTCGAGTTATAAAAGGCAAAGACAAAAAAAAAAGTAACAAAAGAACACAAAAAAAGTTTGCACGATCCCGCGGTACACAAACTTTAAAGCTGCGGCATGGCACCTTATTTTTCTTCTGGAACAAAAGCGGTAAAGTTTTCTACTGGATCCAGAGTCATTCCAGCAAAAACGGGAGCAAGAACCAATACTACACAACATCTACGTGAAATCCATCGGGGCCGCAGAGATCAACCAGTCGATCAATCCATCCTCCATCAACAGCACAATTATTCTGGCTTCCAGTGAAGCGCCGGGGGGGAAAAGCACCACCGTGGAGCTGAAATGAACGAATGTATGTTGAGTGACTCCCTTTACAAAACAGGAAGTGAAAACAAGGAGGAGGAGGAAATCGCACGGAGCTCCGAAAGTTTTGGAAAAGCCAGAGGGCGCTGTTGAGTCCTTAGAGAGAACCAGCACACCAGGGATGTCCAACTCAAATTTAGAGGAGACCAAAATAAAATAATTTGTCTAAGTAAAAAGACAAACACTATCAACATGAATATAAACAACAAGATAGATTGGATACATAATAATTTTTTTTCTTACAGATCACCCATCACCATATCACTCTGTTCTCTTCATCTGCATCATTCAAACCAACCACCTGCATGTCTTCCCTCACCACATCCATAAACCTCCTCCTTGGGCTTCCTCTTTTTCTTCTCCTAGTTTTACCTTTACAACAGATCATTCACATCAATCAGCCATATCTCTAAAACCACCTGCTTAATATTGTGTACATCTCTCTTGTCAAACAAAAACAGTTTTGACTCACCAAGGCATGGACTCCATAAAACATCTGAAGGTGTGCTGTGGTATCTGGTACCAAGACATTGCCAACAGACCCTTTAAATCCTATATATTGCAAGGTTGTCGCTCACATCCTTCTACGCATCCCCATTTATGCTTTCAACACATCGACTTCAAGACCCGATACCACATTGAGGTTGAATTCTGGAAACGCCTGGAAGGCGTGCATTGAATTTTGTATTACAGCTTACTTTGGACATGAAGAATAAATCTTTATTAATGCATTTGTTCTAATTGTTTCTATAGTAACAGATCATACAGAAGGACCTGCATAGTTAAAGCTCCTTATATAATATCTCAGAGACTGGTATGCCAAAAGATACTGGGTATTACTTCATTTTTACAGATGTTCCATAATATTAAATGTAGCTTTATGCAGTTTATATACATCATACAGACTTATGGATTGGGACACGGTTTTTCCAGCCATACGCAATGGGGTTCTTGCCCAAACTGTTGGAAGCTCACAATTGTAAATGCAAAAAATGCAGTGGCACTTGCACTTTTACTTCAACTAGTAGACCCAAATCTGTTCCAGCACAATGTATTTTTTTTATATCACATTCCAAAGTGTTTTATTCATTACTTTATCCAGCATGTATTCTTACCATATTCAGCTTTTTTTGTTTTTTTGTGCTTTTGAGCTACAGAAGTTTAGCTAACTCTCCAATATAATACATTTTTTGTCTTTCTGAGAGTCATTTGTGTTTAAAAACTTGACCACTACCAAGTCTTCAAAAAAGAAAACCAAAAAAATTAAGGATAAAAAAAAAAAATCTATATTTCTTGGCTATGCTTTAAACCACATGCCATCCCACAAAGAATGCTTACTATTTAATATGTCACGTAGCAAGTACCATTTTATCCGAAATATGGATATTCATATGGATCCTGCTGCTTTAAAAAGTGTCTTAAAATACACAGTAGCAACAAGTATGATGCCATGTAGAGATGTTTAACAAACACAGCTGATTAGCAAAGATCCTTCTCGGAGTCCACTGCTATAAACCAAGACCTGCATACACACCGTGATATATTTAGGCAGTTTGTTTTCCTGTTGCTCTGGGAACTGTCCCTGCCTGTATACAAAACAGACCTTATTCATTAAATTTGCGTACAGTCAGATCTAATTATAAAAACATGCGTCGACAAGTTCCTCTGATTATTTCCCTGTCCATCAGTTTCATCTTTGTGCATCTGTATGATCAAATTTAACAACTTAATAAGTGTGTTTGGAGTGCATGTGAACTTTCAATACAATACTTCAACAAAAAATGCAGTCATGTAATAACAAACTAAATAATAACCATATTAGAATATGTGAAATGATTATTTTATGTATATAGAAGCATCAACATTAATAAAGAATACATTTGCTAAATAAAAAATGACAATTGCTCATATAATTAAATGTAAATGTGAATCAATTGTGCAGATATAAATCTTTATTAACTGTATTAAAGGCCTTTATTGTTTCCTGCTTAATCATCACTTTAAACCGTTCCACATGTCTTACATCCTGAAGCTGAAATGTAATTTTAGAGTCTTAATTTTTTGATGTATTAACATTTGAATACCAAACATTTCCATGCTGTCACATTGTGTATATTTCAATGCTCAGAGTTGTTGTCTTTTGCTGTTATAAAAACTCAATTTTTTCTGGTAAGATGTTCCACTAGAGTGTGGAGTGTAGAGATGTGTTAGTAAAGTCAGGTACTGATGTGGCGTGAGGAGGCCTGGGGTGCAGTCAGGGTTTAGTTCATCTCTGTGGTGTTTAGTAGGGTTGAGGTCAGAGCTCTATACATGCAACTCAAGATCTTCCAAATAATGTAACTAAGCATATCCTCATGAAGTTTGCTTTGTGCACAGGGGCATTGCCATTCTGGAACAGGTTTGGGTTTTCTAGTTAAGGGGTTGAAGGGAAAATATCATGCTACAGCATCTAAAGACATCCAACTCTGTACCTTCAACTTTGTGCTAATAGTTTGGGAAAGAAAAACATATGGCTGGAAAAATCAGGTGGCACAATACTTGGACTGCATCATCATTCTGTCCCTTGTTGTGAGAAAAACTATTTGTATTTATTGTTCCCATATTAGCTTTAGGTCCCCTGGTGGTCTAGTGGTTAGGATGTGGCGCTCTCACCGCTGCAGCCCGGGTTCGATCTCCGGTCAGGGAACCGACCCCAGCCATTAGGGTTGCACAAGCCAGTGCACTCTTAGTGCCGGTCCCAAGCCCGGATAAATAGGGAGGGTTGCGTTAGGAAGGGCATCCAGCGTAAAGACATGCGGATCATCTGCTGTGGCGACCCCTGATGGGAGAAGCCGAAAGGAAGTTTTGTTCCCATATTAGCTTTAATTATTCTTTTTCAAATTATTCCCCCTCTACTTTTCCTTCTTTCCTAGGTCTTGGATTCTTGCTCAAAATTTGAAGTTCTTTTTGGAAAACTGGGAAGCCATGTCATCCGTACTAAAGAGGATAAGGACAACCCAAGTTGTTGTTAGTGCTCAGTTCAGAAGTCTGCATCTCTGATGGTATGGGTTTGCATGAGTGCGTGTGGCATGGGCAGCTTACACATCTGGAAAGGCACCATCAATGCTGAAAGGTATATCCAAGTTCTAGAACAACATATGCTCCCATCCAGACGTCGTCTCTTTCAGGGAAGACCTTGTATTTTCCAACATGACAATGCCAGACCATATACTGCATCAATTACAACATCATGGCCTTGGATTTTTGCTCATCGCTTTCCTTCTACAGGCTCGCTCTTAAAACACGTACAAAAATAGTTTCATGATCATCAAGAAAGTATTCACCCCTTTAGTGATTATTTCTGTTTTTGCTGTGTTGTCAAATAGTAAAACATTAGTTAGATTCAGATTTTTTTGTTCTTTGTACTGCAACTATCTACAGAAACAATATGATTAATGTCCTCAAAATTAATAAAAAACACAAACAAACAAAAAAGCTAAATTGTTATTATCTGGAAGCACTTTGAGCTTTTGCATATGTGTTTTGCACTCCAAATCTTCCCAATTGGTTTACATGATTTTTATTTGACAAATTTCAGAGAAATGGAAATAAGTTACTTAACTAACTTAAACTTGCATTTGGTACTGTGATACGGCAAACAGAGAAATAGGGGTGAGTGGTGGGGTTGAATATTTTCCAGAGACACTGTATATGAACGTAAATTAGGGTGTTCTACATGTGTATTATGTGTAAATAAAGGACAAGTGGGTGGAGTTTGTTTCCATGTAATTGAAGACTCTACTGTATGATATTTGCATGTGGGTTTGTGCTTATTCACCACAGAGTACATGTAAAACAGTGTTTCCTTTGATAAAGGTATAAAACATTAAACCCACTAGGAAAAGTAAAATTAATACACAATGAACAATGTATTAATAAATAATATATGCATTGCATATCATCAAGTATTGCACTGTAAATAATGTACTGTCTGACTGACCATCAACGTTCACGCCTTCATTCTTGAAGCTTGTTTTTTGTAAGTGTGGAATTAACTATGAATCGATTTATTAGACTAAAAGTAGGTTTTTACATTTTATACTGCTACTTTATAAACTATTAACTGATTCCAACTGTTGTACTGGAATGTAGTTGCTATATGTCTAAAGACCTTATACACTACTGTAGTTTGTGGACACCTGATTATAAGATTTATAAGTGCTCACTGAGCATCCAATTCCACATTGGATCCCAAATTGCAGTTATAATAAGATGTTCCACTAGATTTTGGAGTGTACTTGTGGAGATACTTATGTACATGTGACGTACACGCGTTTAAAAAAAAAATCAACACACTTCTTTTACGTGGTCATTATGTGGTGTTTGTTGAATTTTGAGGAAAATATTGAATTTAATAATGAATTTTGGAATGAGGCTGTAACAACAAATACTTTCCGAATGCACTGTATGGTGCATGTCTACTCCATTCTGTTTCACAAAACACACAGACACAGTGGGCAGGTTCTTCTTGATTTTTCTTTTTTTGGCAGATTTGATATTAACACCAGGTACCCTTAGTGACACAACCCTCCCATTTTATTCGATATTCAGACAGGCATTAAGAGCCAGTGATGGAAAGTAAATGTAATTCGGTACTGTACTTAAGTACCTTTTTTATGGATCTGTTCTTTAATGAAACATTTCCATTTGAGGAGACTTTAACTATATATAGTTCAACCCCTGGTATCGACAAGCTGCCACTCTTGGGCCCTTGAGCAAGGCCCTTAACTCCTTTTTCTCCAGGGCACCGTATCATGGCCGGCCCTGCGCTCTGACCCCAGCTTCTGAGCAAGCTGGGATATGCGAAAAACACATTTCACTGTGCTGTAATGTATATGTGACAAATAAAGGCTATTCTATCTATCTATCTATCTATCTATCTATCTATCTATCTATCTATCTATCTATCTATCTATCTATCTATCTATCTATCTTACTTCTTACTCAACTAGATTGTTTTTTTTTTGTTTTTTTTTGAATCAGCCTGTTTATTAATGAGTGGATAAAAACGCTACTGGTCAATCACACAGCAAGCCACAAATCATGGTAGGGTTATGTAACTTTTTGATTTGCGCTTGGTGCGATCTGCTTAGCACAAACATACAGTTCAGCATCAGTTCAACAGCAAGCAGAACATTTTGAGAGTAATAAATAATGGAAGAAACTCCTGACTCGTACTCGCCACAACGCCCGTGGTCTTTGTGGTCGACACGCGTTGATTTTATTTAAAGAAGTTGAAAAGAAGATTTTGAGCTCATGATAATTGATTAATTGAAGAGTCTTGTGACAAAAAACGATAACAGGAACATTACAGCCGTAATGAAATCATAGTACTTTGGATGCTTAAGTACATTTGTCTACTTCGTCCGCCACTGTTGAAAGTGCACTGGCTTGTGTAAACTTGCCTAAGTGGCTGGATTGGTTCCCTGGCCGGTAATCGACCCCAAACCAGAAGAGTGAAGGACACAGACGCAAACGGCATACACCTAAAATAATTTTATTCACAAGACAGAGAGTTCATTCTCCCTGCTGAACATCTCCGGCCCATTACAAGGCAATTAAAACATGCTAAGGCTGTGGAAAGTAAAGAAAGTAACAGATGACTAGACGTTGTGCGTGTCCTACCGAGGAGGTAGGTATGCAAATGAGCTTAATCAAGATCGAAATTGACCTTTACCTGATCCAAGTGTCTTAAACAAAAGCCTAAACAAAGTTTTCTAAAAAATAAAAATAAAAACATATAATGCGCACCAGCCGTGCTTAACAAGCTATGATAAAACAGGAAAGAAAAAATAAATTAATGTGTGTAACAGTGGGGAGTTCTTCTGACTGCGAATGTGGAAAGACAAGAAAAGAAAAGGAATTTAAAAAAAATGGAAAAAAATGTATTGATAGATCAGCAGACTAAAACAAAATGTTGACGCAACAGCAAAACTGTGGAAGCGAATCCAAGGCCTCTTAGCACAAACGTAACTGTCCTTGTTGCATGGAACAATTATTCTCAGAAGCAGCACTGTTTCTATAAAAGTCAGACTAACTCAGTGCCATCAAAAAGCTCCCGTGAAACAGAATCACCAGCATCAGGAGTTCAGGTTACGAGACGTCACACAGTCACACGAGTTGAAAATAAAAAAAATAAAAAAAATCAGCAAGTTATTAAGACTCAAGGTTATGGTACAGTGATTTGTGCATGTGACATATGTGAACAGAGCGAACGCAGAAAAAAAAAAAAGCTCTGGACACACACACAAACACACACACACACACACACACGCACCCTTTCCCCAGTGTAAATAAGATCATCTTAGAATAGATATAGATAAACAATCTATGAAACACACCAGTTTGCATGGATGGAACTACATGAAAACCGATGTCGGCTTGTATAACGCGAAACATTGTTACAGTATCAGTATTTGGTGACCTGACCATTGCAGCTAACATTAAGTAAATCCGAACAGGCAATGTTCAAGATTTGGTCTCCATAGAGACACAGCATTCTCGCTCTCCAGACACGGCAAAGCCCCAGACGACCCGCAGGAGCAGGTGACGCATAAGCACCGCTGACTGCTTTATTCAGTCAAGGATGTTTGGATATCCTCTAACCTAATAAGTGCATGCTTGTTTTAATTGTTTTTTTCTTCTTCTCTTTCCTTTTATCCTCTAACGGAAATCTTGTTCTCCACCGCAGCCAGCATGGCGCAAAACCGAGAGTTTTCGTTGGCCAGAAGTCTGGAGGGCTCGTCGAATTCCACCACCTGGATCGTAAAAAGACAGTTCAGTGTTAAGATTTAAAATGTGTATAGATTGGGTTTTATTCTGTATTCCTGCAAAAGTTACAAATAAAAGGGAGTGAAGGTAACCTGGCCCTGGTTGAGCACCATGACGCGGTCGCAGCTGAGAACAGTGTGCAGTCTATGCGCGATGGTTAAGGTTGTGCAGTCTTGGAATGAGTTACGGATGGTTTCCTGTATCAGGGAATCGGTCTCTGTGTCCATAGCAGCGGTGGCCTCATCCAAGATCAAGATCTATACAGAAGTGGATGGAAAAAAATAATCACACTGGGGTTTTAATATTGTTTTCCAACATGACTTCCTGATTTCTCCATGGGGAATGACTTGTCACCAGGCAAAAAGCAAGCGCAGCAAAATAATACATGGGGATTCGATCTTATGAAGGTTTTTTCGTTTATATACACAGACGAGGCATGACTTTAAGACCACCCACCCAATATTGTGTTGGGGACCAACTCATCTGTTGGCTCCAGGGTTCCCACTCTTATCCAAAGGTCAAATTCCCTGTTTTTTCCGAATTTCACTAACAAAAAAGCTGATTTTCTGTGACCATATATTAACGAAAAAACAGGCCACTGTTAAAAAAGTCACAGACAGTATTTGAAATGCATCAATTTGCATGGATGGATTTAAAAGTTGATGAATTTGTCAAGAGTTAATAGTAATTAGCTACATTTTCAATTGCATCAGTGCTTCCTAACATAAGCTCCACTTAAAAAATATTTTTTTATTATAACTAGCTAACGATATACCTACAAACTACTTTGTTTGATGGCCTGGATGACCAGTGGGACTCAGTGAGCTTCAGGTACCACAAGCTTTCAGCCAGGCTCTTTGCTAGTGTTAAGCCGAGATGTGCTCCACCGCATCTCACGCTACTGTCACTGCTGGAAGTGCGAGCGGCTTCATTAGCTGACTGCTGTTCTCTTTGGAGCTATGTGTGGAGGCTGCAGTTGAGCAGTGATGGGGAACTGGGATGAACATGATGCTCCTGATGATGCTTTTCTATCATATACCTTTAAAACCCAGTCTTGTGGTCATTAGATTAGCCTGGTTTGCATTTGACTTAAGTGATTGCCAGTCGATGAGCATTAAGGGAATAAAATTACGCTAAATAATAGCTATAGAACTATAACAAATGGAAAAAACAACACGATAAAAACACAACAAAAATAAAACACGGTATAGAAATAGACATTTTGTTAAAACAAACATTTAAAATTACGAACCAAAAATCCCTGATATTCCATGACTTGGACAAACAAAATATCCAAATTCCCTGACTTTTAATGTCTGGAATAGACCTTTTAAAATATCATGATATTCCAGACATTCCATGACCCGTGGGAACCCTATTGGATCGGACCACACGGACCAGCCTTCGCTCTGCATGTGCATCAATGAGACTTGACCACCCATGACCCTGTCACCAGTTCACTACTGTTACTTCCTTGGACGACTTTTGATAGAACACTGACCACTGCAGACCGGGAACAATCCACAAGAGCTGCAGTTTTGGAGATGCTCTGACCCAGTCGTCTAGACATCACAAACCTGTCAAACTCGCTCAAATCCTTACGCTCGCCAATTTTTCCTGCTTCTAACACATCAACTTTCAGAAACCAAATGTTTACTAACTGCTTAATAAATCCCACCCACTAACAGGTGCCATGATGAAGAGAATCAGTGTTATTTACTTCACCGGTCATAATGTTATAGTGTCTTTATATTATGCCTGGTCGGTGTAAATCTGAGAAATTCTAAATTGCAGTTTTGGCCGCTTATTGAATTTTGCTCAGGATGCAGAAGTGAACGCCCGGTTGCCAAACCTTTATTTAAGCAGCAAGACATTTGAAAAAGCTCACCTTGCACTGTCTCAGCAATGCTCTAGCCACACAAAACAGCTGCCTCTCACCCACTGAAAAGTTCTCGCCGTTCTCTACGACTTCAGACTCCAGCTTTAATGGCAGCTGAGATACCTGTATGTATGAAGAGGCAGGAGAAAAGGATGTAAGTGTGCAATCAAGGAGAGAAGATAATGACTGATTGTGGGTGGTCTGCTGTCAGCATGGTGACTTACACATTCCTTCATGTGCGTCCTCTCCAAAGCATACCAGATCTGCACCTCGGAATACTGGTTGAATGGATCGAGGTTTGATCTGTTTAAAAGGAAATATGGAAATATTTATAATGACACATGGGAAGTGAATAATCGAGAAGTCAAGATACCCTGTGTGTATTGGCCTTATATCAGACAAATGTGTACTATTTTTCTCAGACTGCACATCCTGAAGTGCTTGATGACGCTAATACCATAGCAGTATTCCAGCGATGACTTTTTATGAAATAAAAAGTGACAGCTTATACTAGAGGTCAACCAAAAATGTATTCAATTGATAGCTAGGTGGGATCGTACCTGCCGATAACCAATTAACCAAACGAAAGTTTTTAAAATGGATACTGGATAAAAACAAACAAACATAACACTATGTAAAATAGTACTGAACTTTATTACTAAAAAATAAAAAAAAAAACAGTACTGAATCATGGAAATGTGCTCATTTAAATAAATATGAATAAATATAATTATATAATTAATACATTATAAATAATAAATATAATATAGCGCTCTCTGAGCAGCGAGCGGTCTCGCTTGTAAAAACAAACCGCATGTGGCGTCACTGATTCGCCTCTAGAGGCCGCTCTCTTAATGACAGGGGACCAGAAAAAACTTTTTTTTTTTTTTTTTTTTTTTTCTGAAAGCTGATAGTTCCAGCAATAAACTATCAGAGTTAATAAATCTGCAAAAATGTATGTATCGGTCAACCTCTAGCTTATACTATTTATAATAGGTAATTATAGTTATATATTATATATCTAATTCTAGCTCATACTAGTTATAGATCCATTTAAGCTTGTGGAACATACACAAAACATGTCCTGTTAGCACTTGCACTATGGCAGCTATCGCTCCAGACGTTTTGTCTTACAGTTTGTCATGCTAATGAAGAAATATGACAAGCTACAAAAAAGGTCCTCAAATCGGGGAAAGAAAGCAAAATACTTGTGCATGAAAATAAATACGGCTGTTACAAAGTGCAAACTGGTGACTTGTTTTTTTGTACCAACACAGAAGCTTCATCATATCAACAATTTGGTGTTAATTTCTTCTTATTGGTGTGTGTATATTAATGTGGGATTATGTGGCATGACGGTCATACCTGTAAATGAGCGGGTACTTTAAAAAAATATATATATATATTTTAATAATATTTTCTTTATAACAAATTAGGTCAAACACACAACCTGACATTTTTTTTTTTAATGTAACCAGAATTACTGCCAGAACAAAAAAACACCTGACCAATCAGCTTCCAGAATTCTTCAGTGCGGTGGTATAAATACAAATGTTTACTTGTGTAGCTAAATTTCATAGTTTAAAGTGTATTAATCCCTGGTAGAAGAGAAAACCGAGCACTGACCTGACAGTCCCGCTAAAAAGCACAGGTTCCTGTGGGATAATGGAGAGCTTGCTGCGTAAATCAGCAAGGCCGATGTCACAGATATTAACACCGTCGATCTTAATGCTTCCACCGCACGGCTCCACCAGCCGGAAGAGAACCACGCCTAAAGAGGACTTCCCTGATACAGAGAAGGTATTAAAAAAAAAAAAAAAAAAAAAAATCAAACTCAATCAATCTGCGAGCTTTGGAAGATTCTTGCCATAATTATATAGTAAAACCTTGTGCTTTATTTAGTGTACATTAAAACATCCAGTGGTTAAAAACCATTTGTGAAACTTCTTTTTGCGCAGGTCAAATATTTACAATTGATATGCATAAGTAGGATATTAAAACCCTTATTTTATGACAGAGTACAATTTTATATCAGATTGAACAGAATTTTAGGGCTAAGCATATAAACATCTAACTGCCTAATGTGTATCTGAGCACTGACCTGAACCTGTACGGCCCACAATCCCCACCTTCTCCTTAGGCCGGATTGTGCATGAGAGCTTCTTCAATACCAAAGGAAGTTCCTCTCTGTACTTCATCTCTACATTGTCAAACACAACCTCCCCTTCCTGGGGCCAGTCTGAAGGAGGGGCTTTGTTCTTCACCCGTGCCGGAGCCTCCAGTGACAGAGACTGGAGAAAAGAGAGATGAGAATTGATTGAGTTTTTTTTTCTCAGAACAAGATGAGATGATATACCAGGAATTTCCACATTTTATCATTAGGATTATATTATTTGTAAAAACATTACAAATAATAAATTTGGTTTCCAAAACCAAAATGTGTGTGAATTAATGTAGTTAACTAATGTTACATATGAATGTATTGGAACGAGTGGAAATTAACTTATGATTTAACGTACTGAAAAACCACTGTTAGAAAATTACGTAGCTTCTCATCTATCGGATTTTAGAATCAGCACATTAATGAATTCCGAACATTGCTGGTAGTAAATGTCACATTTAAAGGAAGCTTTAAGTGTAAAAATAGAGTTGAATTGGGAACATTGCAGTGTTAATATGGGGTAATATTAAAGTGTCTATTAGACCATAAACACTGCAGTCCAATAAAAATTGACAGAGAAATGAGTGAAAACATGAACCACTGTCATTATTATTACACATGAATAAATATGGAACTTTAAGCCATAAATGAAGAGTGTCATAACTCTAATAACATAATAACTGTAAAATAATTTACTTTTTGTTTAATACCTCAATGTAGTGATGGATTCTCTCTACCGAGGTGAAGCGAGCTTCGGTCTCAGAAGCAAGGCGGACAGTGAACTGGAACAGACCGGTCAGCTAAGAAAGACAGACATGATCACTTTGCATTGTGCTGCATTTTAAAACCAAAAATGGGTTTTTAAACATTGTTAGTTCTTCTGGACCAAAGAAAACCCATGGCACATTACTAAATGCTGTACCACTACACATGAACAAATTAAAATCTATTTAATATACAACACATTAAACCATCTCAATGTTTGCTTTTTTGTACTCACCTGAACAGCGTAGGATATTGCCAGGCCTGCATATGCAGGGGGGATCTGCCCATGCATGAGAACAATCATCAGTGCTGTGATGCTGATAAGTGCGACACTGATCACGTCCAGACGTACAGCAAGCCAGCGCATTGCACAGCTGAACAGGTAAAACGGAGCCTGGTTCTGATCCAGCAGCTCCCGATACCTGAGGAGTAGAAATGGAACCCATCAGTGCAGTAAAGGTTCTGTGCTAGTGATCAAATATTTATTGAGTTATTCATCTTCAGTAATCGAACAGTGAACCCAGAACCTATCCTGGGAACATTGCATTGAGGAACGAATGCAACCTTGATTGGACCCGATGTTCTCATATACATACATTCTGACCTATGGACAATTCAAGTTTATTGCCATTAGCACATTGTGCTTTCTAACAAATTACAGTACATAATTTAGCAAAACAGAGCGATTTACAGACTGTAATATATAAAATGTAGAGTATATGTAGGTGGCAGAGGGCACGTGGACGCTGCAGGGGCGTGGACGAGCGCCGGGTTTGTAAGTTAAATCGTGACTCAGGGACTACCGTTGAAAACCCTGATCAGGCATAACATTATGACATTATAACATTCTGACTGGTGAGGTGAATAACGCTGATTATCTCTTCATCATGGTACCTGTTAGTGGGTGGTATATATGGAAGTTGATGTATTAGAAGCAGGAAAAATGGGCAAGCATAAGGATTTGAGCGAGTTTGACAAAATGTGATGGGTTAGAGCATCTCCAAAACTGCAGGTCTTGTGGGATGTTCCTGGTCTGCAGTGGTCAGTATGTCAAAAGTGGTCCAAGGAAGGGACAGTGGTGTACCGGCGACAGGGTCATGGGCGGCCGGGGCTCACTGATGCACGTGCAGAGCGAAGGCTGGTCCGGGTGGTCCGATCCAACAGAGCAACATATTGCTCATGAATATAATAAATTTTCAATGTATAAATATATTTATGTTTTAGATAGTGGAGGAAACTGGAGAAATCTACATGGACATGAGGAATAGAGATGAAACTTCAACCTGACAGACGGAACTCAAGCTTGACCTGAGAACCCTGGAGCCGTGTGGTGGCTGCAATCTAAACCTGCTCCAGCACAATGCCCTTTAGTATGTCTATGAACACATGGTTTGCCAAGAGAAGAAGTGGAAGAAGTTCAGTGGCAGAATCCTGACCTCGAACCCATTGAAAACCTTTGGGATAATTAGTTATTGGTATCAAACTCGATTGATCTCGAGTCTTAAACAGAATATGATGAGAGAAGAAAACAACTATTTAGGTCATAAGAACCAGTAAAAACACCACATTTCAGACTGAACCTTACCTGCGGAGAAACTCGTCTTCTTTGCTGTAGGCCTGCACCGTGCTTAGGCCCTGGATGCTGGAGGCGATGTGGGAGAGGAAAGGTGACTGCGTGACATTGTCCAGCCGTTTTAGCTCGCGTATGAAGACCCGAGAGACAGCGTGCAACACAGTGAAGAGGATCACCAATGGGCCGACAGCCACCAGAAACCATGGGAAGATGCTGCATATGACACCCAGGCAGAACACTACCAGGATCACGTTCTGGATGAACATCTCCGCCTGGAAAGGCAGACGTGTGTCCACTGGGAACAGGAAAAGAGAAGACCACAGTCAAAAACCTCAAATGAAAAAAGTGCAACCTATGAGGTGGTATCAAAAAGCTTCGAGACTCGCTGTTTACAAGAAAGTACTTTTTTTTCCATCAGCTTCAAAATAATCCCCTTTCACAGTAATACAGCTCTCCCTGTGTTCCTGCCACTTCTAGAATGTGTCCTTGAAATCTATTTTTCTAAGCGTGTGAGGCACCTTCTGCGATTCGTGCAGGATCTTTGCGGATCTTAATCTGGCGAGTATGGTGGGTGTTGCTTGTGGCTTGTTATCCGATGATCATCATGCACAAGTTGCTGAATGGTTTCGACATTTTTAGGGTTGAGCTCAACGAAGGTCTTTCTGATCTCTCGTCCTAATCAGTGATGTTCTTCCGCTCTTGAATCGCATGTGCCACTGGAAACACCTCGAACGACTCGTTGCAGCATCGACTTATGTCAAACGTCTCTGTGGCAGATTTGCAGAGTTTCATGTCGAATTTCACGTTTGCTCTTTGTTCTAACTTGCTGTCCACGATGAAATCGCAGATGGGGAAACGCATGTGGTCAGAAAAGCGCCAGTAAGTCTATCATTAGTCTCGAAACTTTTTTGATACCATCTTGTAAGTCATCTGATTCATTTCTTTAGAAAAAGTTCTTTGCAGCAAGCAGGGATTAAACCTTTGTTTTTTTCTCTATTCTGGTGACAACCACCCAGTTCATATTTTTCTATTAATCTTGTCACATTGCCCAACCACCACGTAATCATGTCCTTTAGGGAATAATAAAAAAAAAAAATTGGTTTTCCAGCAGGCCTGGTGTTTAAACTAACAAACATTTTACCAACAAACTGACAAAAGCGCATTGTAGCTCATATAACTCAAAATATGCCATACCTTCATCCATGTCTTTGGAGAATCGGTTGAGGATCCGTGCTGCAGGTGTGGTGTCAAAGAACTTCATAGGGCTGCGAAGAATCTTCTGCAAAAGTGCCTCATGGAGCCGAGACGAGGCACGCAGAGTTCCCTGTCAAAAAATAAATAAAATGCCAGAATTGAACACTGGTAATCAGAGAAGGCAGGACTAAAAAAAAAGACATGCTATTCAAATCACACGTTCTGCGTGTAACCAGACGCGAGCTCACCTTCACGAAGATGATGCCTCTGAGGAGTTTAAGTAAGAGCATAATGCCCATGGACATGGTGTAAACTGCAGCATAGTAATGCATCAGTGGGTTGTCCTTCATGCTGTCGCTCACGACAGAGTTGTTTCCAACAAACACAGTAGTGTTCTGCACAAGATTCAAAAGACAAGATTAAGTCAAATAAAGGCTCTGCGTCGTTCCTAATGACACCCAGCGGCGATTACATTATGGAACATTGGAGTCGTTCGTTAACAAGCACATGCCCAGAACGCATGTCTTCTTAAAATAAAAAAACAAACAAACAAAAAAATAAACAATGACGTTATAACTTTATCCGATGAAAGAGATCACATACAATCTGAAACCCTGACAATCTTTCTGCGGCATTTCCTCTTGTAATGAGGATACTCCCACAGTGTCACGTAAATCAGCGCCAACAGCCAATCAAATATTTATATGGCCTTCTCCTGTTTCACCTGCTTTTGTATCTCAGCAGCATTACTCTTTCACATGCTGATGCAAACACAGTGCCCAGAATAGCTGTACCTAAAAGTGGCTAACAAGACCTTTATGCGATTATTATGCGATTATCCGATTACTTAATCAACCAATCATATGGCAGTAGTTTCCTTAGGTGGCAGTTTGGAGGGGAGATTTGCCTTGTTAATGAGAGCAGTTATAGGAAAATGGTAATGGTATCAATAAAATGTGATAAATAAAATAAATATAAAATTATTATATTAATAAATATTAATAATAATAAAAAAAAAAATGCATTCAAACTGAAACAAAAGTATCACTACATATAAATAACATTTACAGTGGAACCTCGGAGCTCGCGAGATTTAGGGACCAAGACCGGTCGCGAGTTCCGAATTTTCGCGACCTTTTGATACGCCCCTTCCAACCCAGTAAAAACCCAAAGAACACTATACGAAATTGATTTAAATGAGTAAATAACACTATTTCACTCCATAACACTTAATTATTAGACAATTTAAATGAGATAAACCTTGATTAGAAATGTTAAAACTAGCGTTTTGAGCAGCTCGTGGTTCCTCACGAGCCGATCTGAATGAGAGTCGCCGGTCGGAATGAAAGTCGTGAGCATGCGAGGTGGCGAGCGCTGAGGCCGCGAGCTCCGAGGTTCCACTGTACATCCTAAATGAATAATAATAATAATAATAATTTTTTTTAAATAAAATTATTAAAAAAAAGGCATGTGGTTTCAGTGATTCACCTCTAGAGGCCGCTCTCATACTGCATAATGCAACCCGTAAAAACTATCGGTAGGGATTTTTTTCCTTATGGCCGATAATTCCAGCAATTAACTATCGATGCTTATTATTCGGCAAAACCGATGAATCGGTCGACCTCTATAACACTCTATACAACCTTGGTGAGAAGAAAATCATATCAAACAAGGACAGTATCTGATTCTACTCCTGTCAGCCAAAAACAAGAATCTGAGTCTACCAAAATGGGAAGGCTGATGATTGTCAGCAGATTGCATACTGGAAAAACTGTCACGCTGTCAAATTTGGCATTAAAGCATGAATCCTTGGGCCTAAGCTATATAGTGTCTACATTTCAGACTCCTGCTGGTGGTGGTGTAATCATGTTGGGGGTACAAACAAAGCAACAGGAACCGTTCCTGTTAAAACACAACAATGCAAAACTGAATGATCTTTACATTCACATTAATTCAGGGACATTTTAAGAAACCGCTCCCCACCCATGGCCCCACCAACAAAATGTTCTCTTACCCCGCTGCCCTGCTTGATCCAGTAGCTGAGCCACCAGTTACTGAAGGCAGTGCTGCCCATGTTGAAGATGAAGAGGACCAGAACAAAAAGGAAGACAGGCCAGCCCCCTAAAGCTTGAATATACACTCTGTACACAGCACAGGGGACCGAACCTTTCCCGTGCTCTTCAGCTTGCATCAGCTGACCTGCAGGAACATTAAGACAGTGAGATATATTAGTCTTTTCCATTTTAAGTGATTTAGGGGTGTAACGCAACAAAAATCTGAATCTATACAGTGATCAGATTATTCGTATCAGGTTTCAGATTTGAAATGAGTGCAGTGTTGATCGGATTTGTATTTTTTAAATACACCAAACCACTTTTTGCCCACAAAAAAACCCCCAGAAAACAAAAGGTAAAAACGGCAGCATAATCTTGGACATACATTCTAGCTCTAATAATTCTTTATTTTATAGTACAGGTTAAATTGTGTATCTCCTGTTTACAGTGCTGTGAAAAAGAATTTGCCCCTTCATGATGGAAAAAAAAAGTGTTTTTTATTTATTTTTTGCATATTAGTCACACTTGATTGATTCAGATAGACCAGCTAATTTTAATATTACACAAAGATTTCTTTAACCACGGTTCATTCATGATTTAGTGGGTTACTTTTTCACATAGGGCCGATCAGGGAACCCTTTTTTCCTTAATAAATAAATAAATAAATAAATGAAATCATCATTTAAAAACTTTGGCTTTGTCTAAGATTAAATTGTACTTGATGATCTGCACTGCAAAATCAATGCATGATTTAAGAAGATACAGATTAAAAACAAGTCGAATGATCTGCAAGTGCAGTAAGACACTTACACTTGGTAAGATTTCTTGAAATAAGCAAACAAATATATCTAGGCTTCGAAAAGAACATTAATATTAAGCAATAAAACACTTATTCCAAGCAGTCGATTTAGTCAAATTAACTTAAAACTTGCTTGTTTATTATTTTTTGAACAGTTTTCTTAATTTGTGTCAAAAGATCTTAAAACCAGAGCTACTAAACAAGAGAATCCCTAATTAAATAATCGTCATTATACATTCTGAAGAATACTATTAAACTGAAGATCACGCATACATGCGTAATTTCAACAATTATGAATTCAAATGAAGACGGTCTTATAACACAAATGAGTCACGATGCAAAAACAAAGCGAAATCATTACTTGATGCTTCTCAAAATAGTTAAACTTATTGCAACATAAAACTAAATTATTAAATGTAACTGAAATCAAACTACAGAACATAAGTCATGTGTATAAAGAACAAAGTTCCAAAAAATGAAAACCATCCTGGATAAGGTTTGGAAAGAGTGTGGTGACTTAATACTGCAGACTCATATTTTGTTATTAGGTTATAAATAAATGTGTTGGTGTCGACTAAAAACAAGCATTTGGAATAAATAATATTAATAAACAAGTCCCAAGTGTGATTCCTGAGCATTTTTACTGGGCAACCTTAAAACCAGTTATTACAGCCAAAATAAAGCCTTAAAAGATACAAGGCCTGGAATGAAGTCTCTGACAGTAACTAGGTAAATAACTTAATCATGTAAAATAACAAAAGTTTTACTAAGTAAAAAAAAAAAAAAAAGATACATAAACTTCAAACAATTATAATCTGCTCTTGCATAGTATGTTATTTAAAAAAAAAAAAAAAAACAAGATCAATAAGATTTTTATGGCTAGAAATAAAAGTCTTTACTAAATGAGAAGTTTTTGCAGTGCGAATCATTCAAGTGTGACAACTAATAATAAAAAATTATTTAGAATGCGTCATCAGTTCGTTACGAAAAGCCAAATAATGGAATAATCAAAAGTGCTTGGAAACTGTGGTAAGAAATGTTGTGTATATCGAAAAATCAATAATCAGGAGTTTTTCAAGAGCACTGCAAGCTGCCATCTCGACAGCTTTGCCATTAAGTTGCACGACATGACCAGTGACGTACTGTACAATATCTCCTGAGATTATCTAAAGTTAATAGTATCAAAAAAGACATTAGATTATGTCTTCTGTAGCGATAGATGTGATTCCCCTAATTAGAAAATGTTCTTTGTGAGGTAAATAGCAGCAATAGCAGCCTGGCAGCAAAATGACTTGAGGACATATGGAGCTAAAGTACCTCCTGATAGTGATGATGGTTGTGTGCAGTGTTTTAGTGACTCGTACATTCACAGTACTGTGCCTACCACCAGTGTTCTTGATGGGAGCTTTCTCCTTCTTTACAGATCCTGCCTTGGCTTTTTCGCCCCGTTTCTTCAGAGAACTCCCGGCAGTCTTGTTTGACAACTATTAAAAACATTTAAACGAACCTTAGTTAATGATCATCATTGATTGTTTTACAGACATTCCTGAAATCTATCCGGAAGCCCGAGGTGCCTTTTCACTTTTCAGCCCTGAGCTGAAAGTAAATGTTGCATTATACTAAACTGCATTGTATTAAAATCAAAGCTGAAAACATCATGTAAGTGAAGATGTAGAATACAACTTGCAAGTTGTATACTGCATATAACTGTTTGGGACCCAAAAAAATATATATAAACTTAAATGTTCTTGAAAATCTATTCAAGCGAATGAAACAAATAGAACACATAACTTTGTAATCTGCTTTACTTATAGTTTAACTTTTAAAAGTACACATTTTAATGTGTTACAGTAAAAGTACAAGACAAACACAACAAATTTTCCTTTTATAGTATTTTATATTTTGTAGACCACTAATGAGAATCATTAAGCTGCTCCTTATTTTGTATGTTTTTTCCAAATTGGACTCGAATTGGATTGTTTAAATTCATCTCTTTTTATTTGACATTTTTTGCAATAAAAACAAAATGTAATATTAAATTAAACAAAAACAAAAAAAGAGAGATCTATATCACTGGCTATTTTTTTTTCTCTTCCCATATAGGGTATGGCGAGCCAAATCAAAAATCACCATCGGCCAACTTTCATGAGCCCTAGTTTGTGCATGTGTGTTCTAAGTAGTTTGGTAAAAACAGATGAAAATGGTGAGAAAAAATTATACGGAAAATGGAATAAAAATAAATAAATAAATAAACTCTGAGGATCAGACAATAACTAGTGACATTTAGCAGGAAAATTGCCTGTGAAGCTAATTACATAAATAACATGGCTAATAGTTAACAACAAGGTTTCTGGTCGTTATGGTATATTTTAACAGTTTGTGTTAAACCTGTTGAATATGAGTTAGTTCACTACCTGATGGCAGGAGGATATGTTTCTGATTTTTGCACTGCCATAGGTCTTAGGATGTTTTTAATGAGCTTAAATGTGAATAGATGTTTTTGGGACTTTAAGGAAAATTAATACATTATTTCAGCCCAAAGTAATAGTTATAACATTCCCCAGAACAAGCACAAATTGACATGTTCCTGAAATAGAAACAGTAATGGCAATTTTTCTTTGCTATCCAATAAATATATATTATGAATATGAGAAATGAGGAAAAGTTCTTGAATAATCCCATATTTGTCTCTCGGGTACATCAACAGATCGGCGGGTCTTACCTCGATAAAAGGGGCGTCTCCGAGCTGCAGGTTGTTAAACATGGCAGCGTAATCGCCGTTCAGATTCATCAGGTCTTCGTGGCTTCCCTTCTCGGTGATGTTTCCCTCACGCATAAAGATCAGTTCATCGCAGTCCACTAAGTACTGTTTTAAAAGATCATAAACGTGTGATTCGAATGCTACATCTTTATTCATAATAAATCAAATTGAAAAGGTTGTGAATTTACAAATCGAATTAAAGAAGTTATTACGTAGTACAGGGGTCACCAAAATGTTGCCCGTGGGCACCAGGTTGCCCGCAAGGACCACATAAGTCACCCGTGGGCCTTCTAAAATTAGCTCACCCATAGCACTATTTACCAGTGAGCTGCATCTAATTTTTTTTTTGCTATTCTTTTCTAAATCACACTTGCATTGGTGTGAATTTGAAAACGAGAATATTAAAATATAGATGACTAGATATAGAAAAATATAATAAATTATTAATAATAACATATAACTAAAGGTAAATTGAGCAAATGTATTATTTCAGAAGAGTGTTTCAAACTGGTAGCCCTTCACATTAATCGGTACCCAAGAAGTAGCTCTCAGTTTCAAAAAGGTTGGTGACCCCTGACAGAGTACATTTCCGACACCATGAATCAAATATGAGCGGACAATTTTTACGTCTAAACCGTGTCCCTACCTGTAGCTGGTGGGTGACAAAGATGATGGTCTTGCCACGCAGCTGCTTCTTAATAACGTTGTTAAAGATGTGGTTGCTCACATGGGCATCTAGAGCACTGAGAGGGTCGTCCAGGATGTAGATGTCCCTGTCACTGTAAAGAGCCCGAGCCAGACTGACTCTCTGCCGCTGACCACCGCTCAGACTCGCCCCTCGTTCACCGATCTAGCGATCAAGATAGGAAATGTATACACGGGCTACTTCATACACGGAGAAGTAGCTTTGCTCTATAAGATTTATTGAAACTGATTGGTCAGAAACACTGACTAATTTGCAGATGACTCCCATATTTACGGCTTACCTCAGTGAGGTCAGAGTTAGGAAGTAGGGACAAGTCCAGTTTCAGACAGCAGGCACTCAGGACTGCCTGATACCTATGACAACAAAAAAACAGAGGATGTACTAAGAGATGGAGAAGTGGTGACCCATAAATGACCTCATGGGACAACATGCTTTGTTAATCTCCATATATTACATGGTAATCTAGCAATTAAGAGACTTATGATATGAAGTTAAAAAAAAAAAAAAAAAAACTGGCCTTTTCTAGAGGTCATGCGTAATAGAATCGGACTGTCCAGCATTTTCTTAGAGTTTATCTGCTTAGACAAATCTAAAAACTAATTACTGATATTTGTTAAATATGGCAATTACATGACCTACAGCAGCAAAAAAGTACTACTATAAAATCCTTTCATCAACACCATGAGACTTTTCATCTTTGACTCTACAACTCACCTTTCTTCCTCATAATCCTTCCCGAAAAGGATATTGTCACGAAAAGTCGCATTAAGAATCCAGGCTTGCTGAGCCACGTACGCAA
This sequence comes from Silurus aristotelis, assembly GCF_946808225.1. Taxonomy (NCBI): domain Eukaryota; kingdom Metazoa; phylum Chordata; class Actinopteri; order Siluriformes; family Siluridae; genus Silurus; species Silurus aristotelis. Next base: position 23,410,751 of record NC_139583.1, read on the forward strand.
AATTGCCATCGACTGCCACCGTTCCCTCAAGTAGAGTCATCTAATTAATGGACAGAACAGTGTCTCACCCATGTCCCAGAACAGCCTTATTCTTGTATGGATCAAATGGTTATGAGCGATGATTAAAAAGCATTGTTACCTGGCCAAGAATGGCAGAGATGAGTGAAGTCTTTCCACTGCCAACACCACCACAGATACCCACCAGCTTCCCCTGTAGATAGGTGGAAAATAAAAGACATGATTAGCACATCACACTAAAGATTTGTTCCTGCATGCGATTCCTAAAACTATAAAATGATGATACACTGCGAAACACATGGTCATAAGAACGCTATGTGCTTTTTGAGCATTGCATTCCACATTTAAACCCAGTTTGCTTTTCTAATTCCTTCCACTTAATTTTGGAGTGTGCTTGTGGAGGTTTGTGCTCATTCAGCTACAAAGTGTTAGTAAATTCAGGTACTGATGTAGGGAACGTGAGTAGGCCTGGGGTGCAGTCAGCGTTCCAGTTCATTCCAGTATAGTGTTTAATAGGGTTGAGGTCAAAGCTTCTTCCAGCATCTTCGTTCGAGTTTGATTTGTGCGCAGGGCACATGCTGGAACAGGTTTGGGTCTCCTAGATCAACTATAGGGAAAATTTCATGCTACTGCATTCAAAGACCCTGTACAATTGTGTGCCATCAGCTTTGCGCCAACAGTTTGGGAAAGAACCACATACAGCTGGGAGAGTCAGGTGTCCCAATACTTTTGACCCTACAGTGTACCTTAAACCCTTAAATGTTCTGTCATAACATATAACAGTGTTTCACTATGTAAAAGTGTTCCAGATGTACTTGCTTTATGTAGCTAGGAACCCGTTAATCATAGAGTCAACCAATACAGTGTTACCATAGTAACAGTAAATATTACTTCACGATTGAGGACGCATGTGTTTTATTGTATGCATGTATAACATCCTATGAAGGAGAATCAAGATCTGATTTCACAAGTCTAATCACTAGGAACTTGCATGATATAATCTGAATTCTAGAATCCGAACCTTCTGTATGGTGAGGTCGATACAGTGCAAGGTCCTCTGCAGCCGTTGGCTAATGGTTGGCACAGGCAGGGTGTGGTCTTCTGCCCCAGAGGGTATTTCAGTCAAGAGACGTCCATTATGCTCCTCCTCCGCCATGCCGCAATGACTCGGATCCTCTTTCTGGTATCGTTTCTTGCGCGCCGCTCTCTGACCCAGTCCAACGTAGGGAGTGCCGCGCGGCGTAGGCTGGGCGCTGTGCCCGCCTGTCTCCCAGGCCAGACTCGCCCCGCTCAGTTCCACAGATATGTCTGTGTTCTGTGGTTGCTCGCGGATGGTCTTAATCTCGGCCATCAAGAGAACGCTCTGGAATATCACACGAGCAAATAACGAGACAGAAGGTAAAAACAAAACCACAAATTGATATTAATAAGAAATTCCAGCTAAGAGAACAAAAAAAAAAAGAAAGGAAACCGCTCACCTTGAACCTCTCCATCGCGACAGATGCTTCAGAAAGGGACTTGACTGAGAAGGGGGTGACTTTCAGGGCAAAGGTCATAGCATTGAAGATGGTCACAACAGTAAATGCCTGTAGAACGGCATATGTTCAGATAAAATACTCAAGACAATATGAAGTGCAGTGTCCTGGCAGCTACAAAAGAGGGTTAAAAAACCCTACCTGAGCAGCAGTGAGGTCATAACCTAGCAGCATATGGGTGGAGAAGGTAGCCACGCTCGCGATCACCACGACAATGGGAGCCACGCCAACAGTAATACTCTGGAAATATCCTGTTCGCTCCAGGATCTGACGTTCTTCATCTCTTATTCCTGCGAGATAACATTCAGAGTGTAATTCCAACTACAGATTAATTAAGCACTACAAGAAACCGAGGCACCAGGACCCTTACTTCTGAGATCTTGTGAAAAAGCCTTCACCCAGGCATACATCTTGATGAACTTAATGTAGTTCAGGATCTCGTTCATTTTCTGAACACGCCGATCCGTCACAGCGACTCCCTTCCTCCTGAAGTAGGCTGTGAGTCTGGAGCTGACCATCTATTTTAAAGAAATCGGGTTCAACGGAATGTTTTTAAGACGCAAACGTCTTCAGGAAACCGTGTGCAGGAAAAGCTCATATGTAGAACTGCTTACCATTGTAGGGTAGAAAAGGATGAACACAGCAGAGCCCAGTAGAGATGTGGGTCCAAGCACTGAGAGATTGTAGGCCATCCCTAACACGGCCACCAGGGGGCCTCCTGCCAACAAGCTGCCCATGGCTGCTGCCTCGAACATACGCTGGCCATCGCTGGAGCACATGTTGATCAGCTGAAAACATCAGCACATTCATAAGAATACTGCAGAACATTTTTATTTTTCTGCAATATTAGCTTCTCCACATATGTCTGAATTTTCACTTAGGCTATATTTAACCTGACTGACCGTCTACAGCTACAGATGGATAAGCAAAAAAAGATTAAAATCTGGAGGAATAAATCCAATTCTTCCAAACATACTCCTCCAGGTGGCGTTTCGACAGTGATGCTGTAGAGTGCTGTCTAACATGCCACTCCAATGTCTCCCATGAGATTTGGTGGCTGTGAAGGTCACAGAATATGATTTACATACACTTTCAAACCAGCCCTTATGCCCTGAAGATTTGAATCGGAGATGTGTTTATTCCAGCAGAGACCAATATCCAATAATCCAATCAATATCTCAATAACCAATCAGAATCAATATCTCAAATAATAAGAATAACCCCGTAGAATAACAGAACCACGTTTTTTATTACATGTATGCCATTTGGCAGAATTCTGGGAATTTTGCTGCCCATTAGCCACCTTTACCTTGTAGCTTACACCTGATCAGGTATAACATTATCACCACCTGCCTAAGACTGTGTTGGTCCCCCTTTTGCTTCCAAAACAGTTCTGACCCGTCGAGTATCAACAGCAATAACTTCTTCAGCAATTTGAGCTACAGAAGCTCGTCTGTTGGATCGGACCACACGGACCAGCCTTCGCGCCCCACATGCATCACTGAGCCTTGGCTGCCATTGACCCTGTCACGGGTTCACCACTGTTCCTTCCTTGGACCACTTTTAATAGATACTGACCACTGCAGACCAGTAACAGCCCACAAGAGCTGCAGATTTGGAGACCCAGTCGTCTAGACATCACAAATTCGGCAAATTCGCTCAAATCTTTAGACTTGCCCATTTTTCCTGCTTCTAACACGTCAACTTTGAGGACAAAATGTTCACTTGCTGCCTAATAAATCCCTCCCACTAACAGGTGCCATGATGAAGAGATAATCAGTGTTTTTCACTTCATAATGTTATGTCTGATCAGTGTATTTTTTCCCCATTCTCACACTTTTATAGGCATTGTTTTTGACTGGCCCTAAAATACTGACCTACAAATTTGTCTATATGGTACACAAATCTGCTAAAAGGACTAACTGGAACTAGAGGTGTAGCTGCATGTGTACATAATAAACTGGTTCCTTGTACAGAAAAAAAAAATCTATACACAATATGGACAAAAGTTTGTAGACACCTGAGATTTGTTCGTGCATTCTGAACATTCCATTCCACATTTGCAAAATAACCTCCACTCTTCTGGGAAGCTGTTCCACTAGATTTTGGAGTGTGCTCGTAGAGACTTGTGCTCATTCAGCTACAAGGGTGTAAATTGGATTCAGGTACTGATGTAGGGTGAGGAGGCCTCCCCCTAATTCAATCCAAAGGTGTTTAATAGGGTTGAGGTCAGAGATTTATAACAGACACAAGATCTTCCACTTTAACCCGTGTAAATTATACCATTCAATGAACTTAGTTTGTGCAAAGGGGCATTGTTATGCTGGTACAGGTTTGGGTCTCCTAGTTTAAGTGAAGGGAAAATTTTATTCTACAGCATTCCAAAATTCATCCTATATAATTGTGTGCTTCTAATGTCGGAGAAGAAACACATTCAGCTGGAAATGGCAGGTGTTAAAATACTTTTGTCTATATGTAAGGGGGTGTAACGGTACACAAAATTCACAATCTTGGATATTAAGTAACGGTTCGTTGGGGGGGGGGGGGGGGGGGTTGGCTACTTGGTTGAAATAAAAATAATAATTAAAAAAAAGTAATAAATTAAATTAAAGTAATAGAATTTTTTATATTGTTGGTTTGAAAGAGGCAGATGTAGAGGGCATCCGTATGGAGACGGATGATCCGCTGCGGCGACCCCTAATGGGAGAAGCCGAAAAAAATAAGAAGAAGCCACTATTATTATATTGATCAATTTGCGAAATCGATGGAATTGACACATTAAATTGATTAAAGCAAAGGAAATTTTGAATTAAATAGTTGACATTTGTTAAACCCCATTTGGATGTATATATAAATGTGTGTGAGTTTAGTTTACATTTAATATTTTATTTGAAAGTGATGATCTATTTAACTGTTCTACTTATAATACTTTACCAAATGCCTCCATTCCTTCCATCCTTCATTTATTCACTCTCTCGATATGTGGAATCAGGATCTTCTCCTCTTAAGAGTTCCGTAAAAACGTTGCCGATGACAGCAAGAGGCGGCATAAAATGCCAGTGCGATGACTAGACACGCTTGCGGACCACCACTTAAGATCTGAGTTCTCTCATGAACGTATTAACCATGTTCCCCACGTTACGAGGATTCCATTTGATACACATGTGTACCGTTACACCACTATCCTATAGTGTATGTCTGCATCCTGATTTATAAGAACTCACCTCTCCAAATGACTTCTCGCGCAGGCTGCGGAGGTGCAGGATCTTGTGGAAGGCCATGGTGAGGATGGCGCCGCGCAGGCGCGTGCCCGTGCGGTAGTTGAGTGCCCAGGTGAGGGCAAGTGACCAGGAGCGCAGAAGCTCTGTGCCCAGCATACCAAGCACCAGCAGCAGGCCGTATGGCAGATCAGGCTCACTCTTCTGAGTGTACTCCAACAACCGCCTTACCACAAAGGCCTATAGAGAAAGGGAGGACGAGCAAGGGGGCGACAGGACACAGCACGCGTGACTGAAGGCACACACGCACACACCCACACCTCCTCGCATTAACAGTCCTACCTCGCTTCGCATTTCTTAGGCCTAGCTGTCGTATATAAAAAGTGCACTAGATATCGTATCGAAGCGCACTGGATATCCTATCGCACAGCATTAGATGCTCAGAACAATGGACTGAATGGTGTTCTAATCATTTTAAAGAAGTCAGTGATGGTGTAGCAAATTCTACTGAGAAGAAATAGCATCCATTTTAAGATTGTGTTCTAATTATTTTACCTTAGGTGGCCCTTTTTCTCTACCCCTTCGAAAAGAACAAGAGAGACAATGAAACACCAATAGCGCTAAGTTTCTGGACAAATTAAAAAGACATTGCACAGCTAAAATGTTAATACAGACATCCCTTTTTTTTGCGGATTCAAAGGCATTTTTACCTACAGTCACATCAGGCTGGGATACAGGACGGAGATGCACTTTTGTTTTAATACCTGAAAATCAATATCAGTTCAATAAAAAGAAAAACTAGGAGCAAAAGAGCATATAGGTATAGGAGACAAAAGACAAGAACAGCCAGTTGAGCATCACACAAACACCACATACACATCACTCATCATTTCACACACATAAGCATTCAGGAGACCTCATCATACACACTGAGAACATTCGCCACCATTCGCATATGGTTCATCACAGCAGCAAGATTTTATTTAACCAAAAAAAAAGAAAGAAAACAAAAGAAAACAAAAAAAACCCTTCAGTTTCAAAGTTGACATCCATGATGCACATTCATGAAATCAGAAAAGAAAAAAAAACATACCAGGAAAACAAAATATACAAGATGCAGAGAAAATAAACTGAATTTAAAAAACGAGTTTAGGTCAAAGGTCTTTCAATCTCTCATCGGCGCAAAAGTCATTTGTAATTTGTCAAATTGTGTACTGGAAATACATGTCTTCGTGTTTACTCGTAATTCAGCTCAGTGGATCAGCTTTTTTTTCTTTATTATAAAAAAAAAAAATAAAAATTCCCACAAACGATTACCAAAAAAAAAAAAAAAAAAGAAAAAAAAAAAAAAAAAACGACCACTACAGTCACTGAAGGAGTCCATAGATGACGAGTTCAAAGAAAAGCGTCAAACATACTGTACAAAGAAAAATGAAACGGGATTCGTAATGCACCAGGGGCATCTTGGCAGTATAAGAGGTTATGAGTCCAAATAAGACTTTCAACAGTAGAACACAAGTCCGGTTTTATTTCCTGTTTCGGGGCGGGAAAAATTTGCTTTGCTAAAATCGACAGTCCGTTCGTGCACAGCTAAATGATGGACATGGCGTCCACTTCAATTACAAATGACACATTAGACAGCTGCAAGCGTAAATCATTTTCCAAAACCAGTGACATTTCTGCTGGATCAAATCAAGAAACAATTTGTACTGTAAGGGCAAAATTAGAGATACGAGAGTGTGGAGCTGAGAGATTAGCAAAAAATTAATACAAATAAAAGATAAGGACAGAAAGAGAAAGAGAGATAAAGATGGAGAGAGAGAAAAAAACAGATGGGGAAAAGAGGGGAGGGTAAAGGAGCATAAACTCTTGATCCAGCCCTGCATAAGGAAACGTGCCCTTACCTCGCGGGCGTCATCACGTGTTCTGTCTGCCAGTGTTCACTCCGCTGGTAAAACCGACACCCTGTGGAATCTAAAGAATAGCCTCTGTCACATGTCTCTCACATGGGGCCATAGCCACCTCTGTCCCCCGAGCAAACCCCCGCCCAATACCACCCCAACCACACCCACATTACCATCTCCATCTGTTTGCCATCTTCCCAAAAATGTCACCTGACTAAAAAAGAAAAAAGGGAAGGAAAGCATTCCTTTAGCAAGATCGTCTGTTTAGAATGATCAGAAAACATGGACACCAGTGTGTTTTGAATATACGTTAATAGGCCGTCTGAGATTTTTTGGGTCTGGTGTCCTCCAGAGGGTGAGGGAGGCAGAGACTTGCCGTGTCACCATGGAGGGACAGTGACAGAAGCTCTCCTTGTAAAGCCAGTTAGCCTATCCTCCTAGCCTCCTGAGGCACCTTGCGCACACTAGTGCTTTCGAGTCAATGCCATACAATACAAGGACGTCTAGGACCTCTGGTTAGTCTGACTTCAAAGATGATTTCAGTTGTTTCACTTCTGGGCACTTCAGAACACTTACCTGGGGGGTTTGGACACCGTTTCGGTGCGGTAACTGAAATTTCGATATGCGTCGTACAACAAAAATCATTGAAAATGTGGTACACTATAAAAAGGACAAGGACACAATAGTCCCCTTACCCAAATGCAGTAATCTTTAGTTTGGCAAGGAAGCTAAGACACTGATGTATCTAGGGAAGAATTGCACCAATTTGGGAACATTTAAGGAAGGGTAAGACAGACTTCCTTAATTGTCCGATGAACTAATCTTGACGGTTGAGTAAAAAAACGAAAGAAGAAACCATTAGTCATGTGATTGACTGCACTGTGGTAAGGGGAAAAAACTGCGTCGATTTATTTATTTTTGGCCAAACAATTGACCCTAAAAACCAACGAAGTTCCAAATTTCCCTTAAGACGTCTCAGGAAACCTGCATATCCTAAAATATACAATGGGTTGTCCTAAACATCTGATGTACTCACCAATGCCCCAGCAAGTGCTGTGAAGAACCCAGAAGTAAAATAAAATGGAATTGCCCCTGAAGTGATTAAGCCCTCCTTAATAACATGAAACAGATCTAGAGGGAAAGACAAGTGGAAACCTTTCCAGGAATGCAATATCAATTCATAATATACTTTTTATATTAAATATATATATATATATATATATATATATATATATATATATATATATATATATATATATATATATATATATATTAGATATATATATATATATATATATATATATAGATATATAGATATTATATATATACACACACACAAACCAAGTGCATGAAAGTCTCTTTTTGGCCATTAGGGAACAATGTAGGTGTGATGATTATTATTATTTTTTTTTTATCCTACAAAGAAAAAAACCTGTGATGAAACTAAGAAATTTCATATTCAGACAGGGAAGAAAACATTTACTTGACAGCTTTGGAAAGAAAAAGAAAAAAACCTGAATAGAAATAAAGCAAATAAAGAAAAGTAAAATAAAATAAAACAATTAATATCTAGTAAATATGCAAGGTAATCCCAGAAAATATCATATAAACATTCCCACATTTTGGTTTTGTCATGTCACTTTTAAAACGCACTAAATAAATAGCACTACATGTGAATGACCCATTATCGTAATTGTATTTTGGCGTCCACACTTAAACACGGTAAATGGTAACAACTCGGGGTAAATTTTACGACACGTTCCTATTCATCCTATGCACCTTCCCTGCCCCCATGAAAACACTCACCTTAGCGTTTTGACCTGAAGGGGCAGGCTTCGGTCAACCTCTGAGCTAATGATATATAGAAAGAGAGAGTGATAGACAGCAAAAAGGAAGAGAGGAAAGAGAGAAAAAGAGAGGCAGGAGCTGAAATGGTGTTACTTACTGGGCCGCTGAAGCCCGCGAGCTGAGTGACCACGAGGCACAGGACGGAAAACAGCATCCGGGTACGACAGAACAGCCAGACAACACGGTGGAGAGAGGCCTGGTCCCCTCGCTCGTTCAGCTCCTTCTCCCAAAGTCCTGCCAGTCTGCACACACACAAAGTCACACCGTCGCCATAAACCACCGATCGTCCGTCCGCATTCAGTTGTAGCGATTCAAGCAAAGAACCGAATATTGAATGAGTCACATACAAATCCAGACAGTAAACAGTACACAATGCACTCAAATAAACAAGGGAGAAAAAAAATATATATAATATATACACTATATGAACAAATTTATGGACACCTGAATACAAGATTCATTTTTTAACATCCCATTCCACATTTAGTCCCCATTTGCTGTTAAAATGACCGTCACACTCCTGGCAAGATGTTCCACTACATTTTGGAGTGTGCTTGTGGAGATTTGTGCTCATTAAGACACAAGTAAAGGCAGGTACTGATGTAGGGTTCACCCCTAAAGTTTGAGGTCAGGGCTCTACAGGAGGCTACGCGAGATCTTCCACTCCCAACCCATGTAAACTGTATCTTCATTGAGCTGGCTTTGTGCACAGAGGCATTGTCATGCTGGAACATGTTTGGTTCATCTAAGAAAATGTTGTGCTATATATAGTATATATATATATATATATATATATATATATATATATATATATATATATATATATTATCTGTATTGTCTTGTCTATAAGCTAAGTGTATAGTGTTGTTATAGTGTTGTCTTTACTTTTGAGAGTCAACAACAACTGGAACCAAAATTCCCTGTGTGTGTGTCAACACACTTGGCCAATAAACCTGATTCTGCTTCTGCTTTATCAAGTTTAGCAATCACTACAAACTTCTATTTAAAGAATTTTTATCTGTATGTTTAGTACATTTACATCTGCCTTACATGATCAAAAGGAATAGGTGGACGCTTCAGAAATCAACATGGGACAGTTAAGAGTTGGAGATCTCCTAAAAATGATACTCTGAAGAGAAATAAAATTGGGGTCAAACAGTCTGAGACAATTTTTAAACAACAACAAAGAAAGCAAATGTTGAAAATCTTGTATATTAATACTTAGGATTTTATACTATTTCTAGGCCCCTATTGAATATATGCAAAGGTGTGATATTGACCCTGTTTATTGCTTTGCACAAAAGTGTTCCTCGTGCCTAATTTCTTCTATCGAAGCATGTGTTCAGATGGCACTCAAAGATTTTACAATGCGCTTGAAGGCACAAACTCCAATAAAGTCCATTAAGTGCAAGAAAAAAATTCAAGTGTTTTCTATTAGTGACGAATGCAATATTTTCTTTAGTGGTCTCAGACCTTTAGGCCTCAGTGTGTATCATGGGCAAGTGTTAGAACCTGGCCATAAAGACATCCTTTAGAGAAAAGTAGACACTCATAAAAAATAAAAATTAAAAACTGGAGAAGACAATCGGCCGAATATCTAAACCCTGGACCAGCTCTATGCGCACAGTATTCCAGAAGGTTGCATTTTATAGGCCTGACTCCCAGAATGCCAACACTGACGCACTCTCCCTAATTCATCAACGAGAGGAGATCATTCAGCAGAGTTGCCCTATTCAGGTGGGATATTACGGAGGTAATTCAGCAGACATGGTTTCTTGTGGATATATGTTCCTGACAACATGAGGAATCAGGTTATAGGGTTTATGCCTCGACCACATCTTCATGGAACCACCCTAATCACACATTAGTATCGACTCCTATAGATTCGCCACCACTGTAGTGTTTTAGCGATAGATTTTTCCAAAGCCTGTCCGCAAATCCCAGTCAGGACCCACGCTTCGCAAGCCATAGAAACACCAAAACTGATATCTAACAATGTCATCCCAGAGTATATAGTACAGACTAGGGATTTGAGCTTCACTCATAAAACAATTAGGCTCATGTTGATGTGTTTTAAGACTACCGAACTTTGACTATGAGTTAGTTTACTGTATAAGGGGGAAAGATCCAGATGGTTTTATACTGACCGTTTGCCATTGGTCTCACAGCTCTCCCACTGCGATATAGCCCAAATGTCCTCCAGTAGAAGCTGGCCTTTCTTGTGGGCCATTTTGGCCAGAGGCGTGAGCCAGCTTAAGGTCATGAAGGAGAAGAAGCCGGCGTTGTCCACTGGATGTTCATGCCTGAGACAAACATCGAGAACTTTAGTTTGCTTGGAAAAACTTCCTTAAGCCTTTTTACTTTTATGACACAAGTTCCTATAACTTACATTATTATTGGCTATAAAAAAAATATATATAAGCAAGAAATCAAAAGCACAAAACCTTCCAGCCTGAAGACTTGAAGCCCTGACACTTGAGATTCCTTCCATTAATGTTAAATAAATCTGCTAGTGTGTGTTTTATAGTGTTACTATAGAAATGACAACACATTAGTTGTATCTGTAAAGCAAAATCAAAAGGACTTGTTTTACTGTTAATTAGCCAACAGCTTCAGACTAATCAGAAGCGAGAATCTGTTCCATCACTTTGGTCAAGTAAAATAAAATAAAAAGAGGAAATGGTATTACGCCACTATACGAGGTGGTTTTTAAAAGAGATTCGAGACTGGCTCTGTTTACAAAAAAGTACTTTATGTATCTACGTTTACACACCATCACCTTCAAACTAGTCCACTTGCACAGCAATACAGCGCTCCCACTTCCAATTTTAGGAAGAGGGGGAAGTCCACATGAGCCAAATCTGGCGAGTCGGGTGGGTGCGGAAGTGAGATCATGCGTTTCTGGCGTGAAACTCACGTGTAAGGGGAGAGCTCGGTGACAGAGTGCGCACGTGGTCAAAATAGCAGACATCGTAATGCACGTGGTCACCAGTTGCACAGCTCCTGATGTACACAGGATGATGTCTTTCAGCACATTGATTTATAAAGGTCTGTGCTCCCTGTGACTGTGCGTGCAGCCTTGAGCGGCAAGTGTTGGCATGTTACAAAACAAGTCTCGAAACTTCTTGATACCACCACATGTGTGTGTTTAAACATACATATATATATATATATATATATATATATATATATATATATATATATATATATATATATATAGTGAGGAAAATAAGTATTTGAACACCCTGCTATTTTGCAAGTTCTCCCACTTAGAAATCATGGAGGGGTCTGAAATTGTCATCGTAGGTGCATGTCCACTGTGAGAGACATAATCTAAAAAAAAAAAATCCAGAAATCACAATATATGATTTTTTTTAACCATTTATTTGTATGATACAGCTGCAAATAAGTATTTGAACACCTGTCTATCAGCTAGAATTCTGACCCTCAAAGACCTGTTAGTGTGCCTTTAAAATGTCCACCTCCACTACATTTATTATCCTAAATTGGATGCACCTGTTTGAGGTTGTTAGCTGCATAAAGACACCTGTCCACCCCATACAATCGGTAAGAATCCAACTACTAACATGGCCAAGACCAAAGAGCTGTCCAAAGACACTAGAGACAAAATTGTACACCTCCACAAGGCTGGAAAGGGCTACGGGGAAATTGCCAAGCAGCTTGGTGAAAAAAGGTCCACTTTTGGAGCAATCATTAGAAAATGGAAGAAGCTAAACATGACTGTCAATCTCCCTCAGACTGGGGCTCCATGCAAGAACTCACCTCGTGGGGTCTCAATGATCCTAAGAAAGGTGAGAAATCAGCCCAGAACTACACTAGAGGAGTTGGTCAATGACCTGAAAAGAGCTGGGACCACCGTTTTCAAGGTTACTGTTGGTAATACACTAAGACGTCATGGTTTGAAATCATGCATGGCACGAAAGGTTCTCCTGCTTAAACCAGCACATGTCCAGGCACGTCTTAAGTTTGCCAATGACCATTTGAATGATCCAGAGGAGTCATGGGAGAAAGTCATGTGGTCAGATGAGACCAAAATATAACTTTTGGGTCATAATTCCACTAAACGTGTTTGGAGGAAGAAGAATGATGAGTACCATCCCAAGAACACCATCCCTACTGTGAAGCATGGGGGTGGTAGCATCATGCTTTGGGGGTGTTTTTCTGCACATGGGACAGGGCGACTGCACTGTATTAGGGAGAGGATGACCGGGGCCATGTATTGCGAGATTTTGGGGAACAACCTCCTTCCCTCAGTTAGAGCATTGAAGATGGGTCGAGGCTGGGTCTTCCAATATGACAATGACCCGAAGCACACAGCCAGGATAACCAAGAAGTGGCTCTGTAAGAAGCATATCAAGGTTCTGGCATGGCCTAGCCAGTCTCCAGACCTAAACCCAATAGAGAATCTTTGGAGGGAGCTCAAACTCCGTGTTTCTCAGCGACAGGCCAGAAACCTGACTGATCTAGAGAAGATCTGTGTGGAGGAGTGGGCCAAAATCCCCCCTGCAGTGTGTGCAAACCTGGTGAAAAACTACAGGAAACGTTTGACTTCTGTAATTGCAAACAAAGGCTACTGTACCAAATATTAACATTGACTTTCTCAGGTGTTCAAATACTTATTTGCAGCTGTATCATACAAATAAATAGTTTAAAAATCATACATTGTGATTTCTGGATTTTTTTTTTTAGATTATGTCTCTCACAGTGGACATGCATCTACGATGAAAATTTCAGACCCCTCCATGATTTCTAAGTGGGAGAACTTGCAAAATAGCAGGGTGTTCAAATACTTATTTTCCTCACTGTATATATATATATATATATATATGACAAAACACACACCATGCTTAGCCTACACTTGCTTACTTGCAGGTTGAGCGGAAGGGCTTAAGGACACCAACGCTGTGGTGGTACTTGCTTCGGCCTTCTTCCTCCTCCAGCTCTTTAGAGTGAGTGACGCTGCCTCCGTCCAGTGGGAAGCCGCCTTCGGCTCGGCCTGCAGTTTCAAGAGCATCCTAAAATACACACAGACAGACACACACACACGCACACAGGCATGAGTCAGCAATTTTATTTATTTTTTTGCTTCTGCATAAGAAACGAATTATTATACCAACTTGACAGAGCAAAATGGGTAAAAAGGAAGTGTAAAAATGTTAAGGGAAAAAAAGAGCATGACTCGGTTCTTTGCTTGTTTCAGTTCTCATAAGCAAACAGCTCACGTGGTGAAAAACTGCATGTTTAGTCACAAGTACTTCTCAGAAAGAAAAAAAAAACCCATGATTTGTCATTTAACACACACACACACACACACACACACACACACACACACACACACACACACACACACACACACACAGCAAGTCTGGTTTAATAACCCATCAATAAACTTCTATACCACTATCCTGTCATCCGGGTTGGAATGTGTCTAAACCAAGATGTCTGCCTTCTAAAAAATGTGTCCTTCTTGAAGCGCAGCTTTGGGCAAGCTGCATGTTTAATTCATCACACACTGGAATGGGAGTTGAAAACATAAAAAATCTAAAACAAACAAACAAACAAAAAAAAAACAACAACAAACGTGTATACGGTTCAGGGGCAAGCACTTCCTGCTTCATCCAAACTGTAGCAAAGATACGTCACAAAGCAACAGAAAACAAACACCTGATGCTCAGTGACATCCTACAGAGGAGCAAAAAACACATATTCAAGGACATAAACAAGCAGGCTGTAACAGCTGTCCATAAAAAGGCAAATGACTATTATGCATTCCAACTTTTATGAAAAAATTCATGCCAATCTGGTCCATTTGCCAGTAGTTTATCTTTCAGATTTGAGTGCACAGCTTGCAATTTAGAAGTCAGTCCAGTTCCACCCAGTTGCCCTTTCTCTAACAAGCTCTACCATGCCAAGCAGGATTATAGCATCATTAAATCACCAGTTGTTAGCAGTTAAACTGCCATTGAAGAATGGGAACCATGCCTGCAACTAGTGCTGGGCGATTTGTTTTTTTAATGAATTCGAATTAACTTTTAAAGACGTTTAAATTTTTTATTAAAACTGTTGGCGCAATCAGATACATTGTCATTGCACCAATGGCATTATAATTAAGAGACAATATTGTCCGCCTTATTACTTGCCCACACGTGAGGGCATTCAATGTAGCAATGTAATGTAGAAATAGCGTCCAACATCATGGAGACGGATGACTATTCACTTCAGGATGACCTTGTGCCAAAGAAAGTTAGTAACGTTCCCTCTGTGGTTTGGAAACGACTCGGATTTGAGAGGTCAGATGTTGAACAAACTTTCGTCAAATGCAAAAGATGCCAAAACTCCGTTGCAGCCGGTATTGGCAGCACCACTACTTTATTCCAGCATTTGCGACTAAGACACCAAGCTGAATGGGAAGAATGCTCAAAGTTAAAAGATAAAAAAAAAAATTGGTATCATTTTCTAATGCTGATTGGATACATGCTAAGAATAGTTTCTGCAAAGATACTTGTTTAGAAAATTTTTTTATATTTAATTGTCCAAATGAACACCTTAGTTAGTGTAAATGCATTTTGTTAACGAGCGATTGGCGCATTTCTGTTTGACCATTTTTATAAAAATTTTCATAATATCGAAGGTGAAATTAAAACCTTCAACGCAATGCACATTCATTCACGGTGTCCTTTTCTTTACTCGGTCACTAAACATTTGCTTTACTCATCCGCCATGTCTCAAATCAAGCATGAAACTCTGCCATGACACACACACATATCCGGCAATTAAAACCGTCCGTGTGGAAACATAGCTAAAGTTCATTCGGTGTCCTGATGATTTACATAAATTAAAACACCACAATTACTTTAATCAATGTTCTTTATGTTCTTTGTTGAAGGTGTTTGCAGTAATAATAAACATACATTTGCATAAAGCATTCATAATGGTCCATGGCAATGTTGATTAGAGTATTAATAACTTAAAAAGTTTTATTTTATGGTACAATCAGAACAGATAAAAATGTGCGATTAAGTTGCGATTAATCACGAGTTTACTTGTGCGATTAATCGCGATCAAATATTTTAGCCCTAATTTATTAATACCATGTTGACCACTTTATTTATGGAATTCCCACTAAAAATACAACATTCCAAATAGTTTTTCAAATTACTAATAGAGAGAATGTTACTTCAGTCATGTTTGTTGTAGTTATGTTTTAAGTTGACTAGCTACACATTAGAAAACGTCAAAATCGTAAATAAGTCAAACATTAAAAAAAAAAAAAAAAAAAAAAAAGAGATTTTTTGCTACATCCCCCAGCCCTACCTGCAACTGACCAACCTGGTACCTAACAAATACACCAACTCCTGCAGCACAAATACTGGTGGCCAATGTAATGCTTAATCATTAAGCCATGAGTTTCTTGTTCTCTTACCCATATCACAGTGGCCGTGGTACCCTTTAGCAGTTAGTTTAATCTTCAACTTCCACATTTATTTTATTATACCAACATATTCGGTTACATGCAAATGTTTTTTTGTAAAGTAAATTGTATATGGACACCTGACTTTTTCAGCTATATGTGCTTCTTCCTCAAACTTTTACCACAGAATGTCTCTGAATGCCGTAGCATTATATTTTTCCTTCACTTCAACTAGGAGACCAAAACCTGTTCCAACATGACAATGTTCTTGTGCCAAAAATCCAGCTCCATGAAGATGTGCTTTAAATAGAGTGAAAGACTGAACACTTGGAAGGAACCCAATTGTAATGCTGACTGCACCCTAAGTCTCCTTACCCTACACCAGTACCTGACACTAATGCCCTTGTGGCTATCAGAGCACAAATCTCCACAAATTCAATCAAAAACTCAGTGGAACATCATCCCAGAAAAGTGGAGGTTATTATAACAGCAAATGGGACTAAATGTGGAAAGGGATGGTAAAAAAAACGCACACATACGGTTGTGCTACATGAAATAAATATGTCTCGCGTGTGAAAACGAACATCACGTGGCGTCAGGGATTCGCCTCTAGAGGCCGATCTTGTAAATGACAGCTGCCCGGAAGTCGATTTTTGTTGATAGCCGATAGTTCCAGCAATCAAAATGCATGTATGGTCTGATGTTCAACATTAATCAACATCTCCTGACTGAATTCGAGGATAAAACAGCACTGTGGGAGAAAAAACAAGCAGGATTATCTGGTTACTAAAGAGGAACACAGTCAGAATAAGACTACACTCGGCTCATACGCTCCAATTATTTACATTGACACTTAACTGGTAGAACATGTCCTCTTGCCTTCATTATTTGCAAATCGGAGATGTCTATGAGTCTCACACGCACACATTAGTCACAAAATCATTAACCCGAACATCTAACAGTTGCATCAAACTCTGACTGGCCACTTTGCTTCAAAAACCATGAGGCTGATTGACCCAAATCACAGAGAAACTCCTTGTAAAATGACAAAGCATAAAGTGTGCCCTAGAGTTCGCTGACGTGAGACTGCAGACTGCCTGGAATTTGTCATGCGCTGCATAAAGCCACTGCTTTGTTCCCCCTCAGTGAAGAGATTCTCAGTCTAGCAAGAGATGTCGCAAGCCACACGCAAACTTCTACTCCTTTCCAGAAAACATAGTTCATTCCAGCAATCAGAGAACACCTGCGCAAAGACAGGATGTCCACAGAAAATAGACCCGGAGGGACAATTTCCACGAGTAGAATCTTCTCAAGAAATGCTACTTGAGAGGGAATAGAAAAATCGCAAAAACTGCTTTAGGATTTATCACAGGTTCCCAATAGTCTGCTATTGAACCACAAATGAAACTCATTTAGAGTGAAGGATAACTTCAGTGCTGCCTTAAAATACTCGAAAAACATTGTGCTTTGTACCTGCAATCGACTGTCAGTACGCGTTCCTACTATTGGTTGCCATAGTAACAGTTACAAGTATCTGGCATTCCACTTTTTAGAACAAATCAGGAGTGCACCCTACCGTCTTCAATCCCATCGGAAAGACCGATAGTGGATTTTACCAATTAATCAACCGATAGTTTTGAAAAGAGATACTGGATAAAAAAAAAATTACGCACCATGTTAAATAGTAGTGAAATTCATTGCAAAAAGAATAATAATAAAATAAATTAACAGTTCTGAATCATGAAAATAAGCGTGAAAATAAATATTAATATATTAATAAATAAAATTGTAAATTAATAAATTAGGAATAAGAAAATATATATATTATAGCGCTCTCCCTGCAGCACGCGGTCTCTTTTGTAAAAAAACAAACAGCAAGTAGTGTCAGTGATTCGCCTCTAGAGGCCGCTCTCGAAACGACAGTAGACAGGAAGCCAGAAAATTGGTACGGGTTTTTGCAGACAGCCGATAGTTCCAGAAGTTCTATCGGTGCCGATTAATCAGCAAAACCGATAAATCGGTCGACCTCTGCTCTGCACCAAGCTTCATATTTATGTGAAGTTAAATCTTTCATAACTTCCTCAACCACATTCCTGGACACACACAATTTTCTCATGATTCAACTCTTATAAAGATTTACCGCAGGTCACTGCATGTTTAAACTACAGCTACTACAAAAACACATGCAGCCTACTTAGAGAGCCTATTGACAAATGAAACACAAATATTGAATGAGAAATAATACACAGCTGGAAATATGTGGCAAAAGAATCAAAACAGGGTGGTGGGAAACACCCTGTGGACTGTTACAACAAGAAAAGGGAATTTGATCATTTTTTAACAGCTGCACATCCTGGTGTGTTTTATTTCCATTAATAACATAGCTGACCACTTCTATTTCACATTTATTAAGGAATCATACACTGTTGATTTTTTACATTTTAAAGTCATGGAACATCCCTGAAACGAGTTCACCTGTTATCATATACACCTGATCAGGCATAACATTATGACCACCTGCCATATTGTGTTGGTCCCCCTTTTGCTGCCAAAACAGTCCTGACCCATCGAGCATCAACAACATTAACTTCTTCAGCAGTTTGATTTACAGAAGCTCTTCCATTGGATCGGACCACACTGACCACAGCCTTCGCTCCTCACGTGCATCAAAGCCTTGGCGGCCCATGACCCTGTTTATCACTGTCCCTTCCTTGGACCACTTTTGATAAACACTGACCACTGCAGACCAGAAACATCCCACAAGAGCTGCAGTTTTGGAGACGCTCTGACCCGGTCGTCTAGACATCAATATTTGGTCCCTGATTTTTCCTGCTTGTAACACATCAAATTTTATGACATAATGTTCACTTACAGCCTAATAAACCCCTCCCACTAACAGGTGCCATGATGAAGAGATAAATCAGTATTATTTATTTCACCGGTCATAATGTTATGCCCGATTGATTTATATTAAAAATCGCTATAAGCGTGAAAACATTTATGTCGCTTGTCAATCACAGCAAACATAACTCAAATGAATGAACCAATCACAGGCGTCTATGAGCTCATCTATGTGGAAGAGGGTAGATGGCGAATACACAGCGCTGTTTTAATGAGCAGCAGCTGTAAAAAGCTTCAAAATGTCCCTCTCTTCAATTGTGATATGATCTGGTTTGTCAAAGGGGAACCGGAACGCTAACAATAGTAGCAGAAAGTCTAAAAGTAAAAGTGTGGTGAAAATTTTTTTTTTTTTTTTATAATAAAATAAGAAAGTATTGAGAAATGGCCTTTGGTAGAAAACAGTTACCTTAAAAAGACGAATATGCAAATACGGTGCAGCTAAAAAAAGAAAGGAAAAAAAAAAAATTGGAACATGTCGCAACCCTGGCTTTTCTGAATGAAAACATTTGGGGGAAAAAAAAAGGTATTCTGCATTGCAAGGAAAGCCCCCTCCCTTCCACACCCACTCCGTCCCTCCTCACTCTTTCTTTCCTCCTGTTCTCTTTCCTCCTGTTCTCAAACACAGTCACGTTGCACGGCCACCTCAGGCAAGAGACGGAAAGGAGGGGGGGGGGTCGACCTATCGGTTGCCAAGGCTGCCCTACGCATCAGTGAAACTCTGCGATGCCATTGGCAGTCGTTACCAGAAAGGGCGGGCTCGGGTTATGTAAACAACCGAGCGCAGCAGAAAGCAGGCGGCCAATCAGAATCCGGCCGGACAGCCCCGGTGGAATACTGAACGGAGGGGAGAGAGAAAGAGAGCGAGGTAGAGAGAGAGAGAGATAGGCTTGACGGTGCAAGACAAAGAGAAAGAAAAGGGCAACAGAAGACCCTCGCCTGACACGCGGACAAAAAAACGCTGATTGGTGAAAGCGAGCAACAATACGAGGGAGGGACGCAACGTCCAAAAGAAGAAAACAACAGCTGTACGTTCTTCAGCGCTAACCGCGGGCCACTGCGTCAGCATCATCCCACATCCCTGAAACTGACACTCTCGCTGACAACACAATTGGGCCTGGACACAAACATGAAAACATTTAATAGACACTGACCTGGACGTTGGTGAGCTGGAAGTGCTCCACTTCGCTTGCTGGTAAAACCTCTCTGCAGGGAACGGCCCTGTACGTAGGACCTGCTGCCGGGCAGTCCTTTCCCAAATCATGTTCTTTCATCTTTTATTAGCAACCATAGGAGCGCTTTAATGGCCTCCACGCTAAGCTTTTACCTATCCAAGCCATCAGAGACCAGAAAAACATGTCAATGTCATGGAAAGATGAAAAACATCTATACATAACCAACAGATCACTTTTTGTGTAATAAACAGATGAACAGTTTCAATACATGCTTTACTGTGTATATGGATATAAAATAATAAACACAAACTCTAATACAATATGTTATGGTATCACAACTGCCTAAAATAGATCATCACAAAACCTGCAGCTGATCCGAGAAGCAGTGAAAAAAATAAACACCTGCTTATGGCTAAGAATCATGTTTGCATGAGCACAATTGTCTTCTAAAATAGCGGCTAACTTGCATCATTCTCAGGCTGAAGTTTTAAACGAAAACAGACACAACAATAACCGAGGTTTTAAATAAAAACAGACACAACAATAAATATCTCATTATTATAATACTATTATTATTATATTATAATGATGCTGCCAATCAGAAACAAAAGATCAAGGTTCTGGAACATGATAACTTACTACTACTAGTATAATAAAAGCATCTGGATAGAGATGCAGCACGAATTTGACTGGTGGTCGAAATTGTGGTCTTGGTTCATTTCATCTTCAGGTCATAGCTGATGGGTTTTGTCTTAACTCAGTCATTTAACATTCTTGAGACACAATCGAGACCACAAATAGGTCCTGTTTTCTCCATCCTGAATTACAGTGTTTAATGACATCCTCTGAAGCCCACCATGTGGGACAAGTGGACAAACATGTTGAAAAGGGAAGTTCCCCCAGCGCATGGCCAAGAAAGCAACACTTTCTTAATGAGTTTTCGCATCCCACGACTGACTGCACTGTTTTGATCTATAAGCTGTTTGGTGTAACTGTCTGATCGATACATTTTTTGATATACCTGATAATTTGATCTATAAACTGTCTGATGTAACTGACTGTCTGATCTATAAAGTGTTTGATGCTAGTGACTGATCTATAAAATGTTTTATGTTACTGATTGTCGGATCTATAAGTTGTATGATAGAACAGACTGTCTGATCTATAAGCTGTGTGAACTAACTGACTGTCTGATCTATAAACTGTCTGATGTAACTGCCCATCTGATCTAAGACCTGTCTGATGCTAGTGACATATCTACAAACTGTTTTATGTTACTGATTGTCAGTATTTTGAGTCGTATGATGAAACAGACTGTCTGATCTATTAACTGTCTAATGTAACTGCCCATCTGATTTAAGACCTGTCTGATGCTAGTGACTAATCTACAAACTGTTTTATGTTACTGATTGTCAGTATTTTGAGTCGTATGATGAAACAGACTGTCTGATCTATTAACTGTCTAATGTAACTGCCCATCTGATTTAAGACCTGTCTGATGCTAGTGACTAATCTACAAACTGTTTTATGTTACTGATTGTCGGATCTATAAGTCGTGTGATGAAACAGACTGCCTGATCTATAAACTGTCTGATGTAACTGCCCATATGATCTAAGACCTGTCTGATGCTAGTGACTGACCTACAACTTGTCTGATGCTAGTGACTGACCTACAACTTGTCTGGTATAACTGTCTAATCTAGAAACTGTTTGATGTTACTGACAGTCTGATCTATAATGTGTCTGATGTTACTGTCTGATCTATAGCTTGTAGGATGTAACAGACCTATAGATGTATGGATGTAACCGTCTGTCTATTCTATGACTTTTCTTACGTTACTGCCTGTCTGATCTATACGCTGTCTGATGTAAACACCTGTAATGTGACGTTCTCTAGAAAGATGGTTGAACTTGACTTTGACCGCACTCTTTATTTACTCATCACTGACCCGGAGCACCAAATGAGCAGGATCTTTAATCCAGCAATCCGAGAAATAACAAAGCAAGCATTTATCTCATTTATTATTATTCATTTATTATTATTATTATTTAAACCTTCGACATCTTCACAGAGACTGGTTGTTTTTAGCTACATCACCAGACCACCATTAGTCTAAATCAGACCACCATCAAATGCCTCAAAATAAATATATCTCCATAGAAAAACACTTATATAATATAAGACAAACACATATAATAATCGACAGCCATCCAGCTGCTTCTTTTATTTCTGTTCGATTTATTCGCTTGTTTTCCGTTCAACTTCACATCCGACCATTTATCACTCTACGTTATTTATAATAAGGAATCGCTATACAATCCTAGAACGCATATTTATAGTGATACAGAGGATGAAAGATGGGATTCAGGAGAAGTTGTTACCTGTATGCTTCCTTCTTGACGAGCTGCAGAATTCGAACAGCAAAATATAAAAAAAAAAAATCGCTTATATAGCGTCCTGGCTGCGCTGTTAGGACATGGAGCATGCTGGGAAATGTAGTTTGCGTTTGCTTTATTCTCCGCGTGTAGCTCGCTCTAAAAACTACAATACCCTTATTGCACTGAAATCAGGAATTAACGCGAAGCCGAAGAAGGTCGGTAAACAGGATAAGATTGTGTTACACAAAACATCATCCTTTTACAGTCAGTCTTTTTCTGTCAATAATCTTTATAATCGGTCACGGTGGGTTTTTTTCCACGTTAAACATTTCACATATTGGGGTTGGAAAAGAGGAAGATGGACTTAATTCCGTTTATTGACACGGTACAGTGTGTATAGTAATATATGTCCAACTGCGCCTCCTGTTCATCATCGACGTCCATTTTTTCTGCATTAAAACTTGTGAAAAAATAAATAAATCAGCAGCATTACAAGGGGTTTATGATTATTGCCTACGCCTATTAAATTTGCATTTGACTAAACCCGAAATCTGGCTTGAAATATAAACTGCAATGTTCATAGCTGCAGGGAAACCTGGCACGTCAGCAGGTGATCTATGCAAAAACCAGTCACAACTGCAAAAAAACTTGGTTTCTTCAAGCATGACCAAACAGAAAACATGCTCAGGAGGACATCTTCACTGCTGGAATCACTCTCAAACCTAGTGAACGTTATATCTCAGTAGGAGACTACTGGGGATGGAGCCACCAAAAAGGAGGAAAATAGGAAGGCCATGGAGAAGGTTTATAGATGTGGTGAAGGAAGACATGACGGTAGTTTTAAAAAGGCAGATGTAGAGGACAGTACAATGTAGACGGATGATCCGCTGTGGCGCCCCCTAATGGAAGCAGCCGAAAGATGTATATACAGTGTAATATATATTTGTGCTCTAGCTGAGAGAGAGAGAGAGAGAGAGAGGGGGGGGGGGGGGGGGATTATTTTAATAAAAGATTACTAAAGAGAGGTTAGTGTCTGTTCACTAGCAAAGAGAACAATAAATTTTGAGAGGAATAAATGATTGAAGAAATTCCTGACTCGCCACAACTCCCGTGATCTCATCTGCAGGATTTATTTTGAGAAGGTTTTTGGCTCATAAATTATCATACCGAGTTGATTAAGCAAAAGTCTTGTTATAAAAATATAATAATAGATTCATAGCCATAGTACATCATATTACTTGAAAGCTTAAATACATCATCAAGCAAAACCTTTTGTACTTTTGCTCAAGTGAAAGTGTAAATGGAAGCACTTCTAGTGATAAAACAAAGTATTTACTAACCTTTGTGTCAAAACATTTCATGGTGCACGTGGATTCAAACATCCATTCTTTTGTTTCAGGTGGTGCAAGTGTGTTGGTCTTGATTTTACCGATATACCCCATGTCCCTCCTCTGCACATGTCCAAACCATCTCAATATCACCTCCCTCACCATGTCTCCAAAACATACTACATGCGCTGTTCCTCTAATAAACTTGTTTCTAATCGTGTCCGTCGTCGTTCCTAATGAAAACCAACATCTTCAGCTCTGCTACTTCCAGCTCCACCTCCTGTCTTTTACTCAATGTCACTGTCTCTAAACCATACAACACAGGTCTCACCACAGTCCTATAAACTTTCCCTTTCCCTCTCGCAGACACTCTTCTATCACAAATCACTCCTGCTATCACTCTTCTCCACCCACTCCACCCTGCCTGCACTCTTTTCTTCACTTCTCTAACACACTCTCCATTATTTTACACTGTTGACCCCAGGTACCTGAACTCCTCCACCTTCTCCTCTCTGCAACCGCACCCCTCCACTGCCCTCCCTCTCATTCACACACATGTAACTGCATTTCATTGCCTTGTACTTGTACATGTGTAATGACAAAGTTGAATCTAATCTAATGTACTCCGTCTTACTCCTGACTTTAATGCCCCTTCTCTCCAGCATGTACCTCCACCTCTCCAGGCTCTTCTCAACCTGCTCCCTACTCTCACCACAAATATCATCTGCAAACATCAGTCCATGGAGACTCCCGTCAGTCCTGACTCACTTCCTCCTTACTAATCTAATTTCCCCCATTCATCAGCTGCTCAGAATACTCCTCCATCTTCTCAACACACTCCTCACTAGTCAACACATTTCCATCTACAGCTATTGTTGCTCTACCTTGTAGCACATCCTTCCCAACTAAACAAGATACTATAAATTATATTATGCAAGCTAAATGCTCTATGAGTAAAAGCATGGGAGGCAACATATAACCTGAGTGATACAGTTATTAGCCTACACTACCTTCTAATGAGATGAGCTGCAACACACTTCTCTTTTGCAACCCCCCCAATGCTTCCCCCCTTTTTTTTCCTGAATTGGGCTCCTGAGGGTGTAGACCCTTTTTTGTCCTCCATAATTTTAATCTGGGTTCAGCTCTCCTTACTGACGTGAGGTCACCCAACAACAGGTTCATTAACTGTGACATGATATAATTGACAAATAAGCAATAATAACTATAAATAAATATAAACAATAAATATATGTATGAATAAGATATAAATATAAACAAACAAATTTCTTTCTTTTATTTATTTACGTGAATATCCTGTGCCCCCGGCACAATCCTCAGTTGTTGGGCATTTAGCAGATGTCTTTTTCCAATTCCACGGTAGGAGAGGTTAATCAAAAGTTAAGTGGAAGATTGAGAGGTTGAGATTTAAAACCCTAGTTTAAGGACAGGTTGTTAAAACTAGGATTTTAATTCAAAACACT
Source organism: Silurus aristotelis (assembly GCF_946808225.1). Classification (NCBI taxonomy): domain Eukaryota; kingdom Metazoa; phylum Chordata; class Actinopteri; order Siluriformes; family Siluridae; genus Silurus; species Silurus aristotelis. The sequence continues at coordinate 23,435,967 of NC_139583.1, forward strand.
GACCACTTTTCACAAAGCCATCTTTCTTTTTTTTGGTCATTCATTGTAATGATAATAAAGAATCTGAGACAATAACTAATTATAATCATATTTAATCAATGTTGAATATAATTATAATTAGTAGATCGTGGGAAGCCCATTAGACACGTGAGGGGTACAGCATCTGAAACACAAACAAAAAAAAGAACAAGTTCACTCAGGAGCACTAGAATAACTGCACGTCACAAAAGGTAAAAGTTTGAAGGGAAGTTGTTGTATAGCATCACTTTGCTTTCTTTTCTTTCGTTAAAAAAAAAAAAAAAACACCCAATAACATTCTGAAAAGGCCTGACCTAGTTATCTTCAGAAGCCTTCATTTAATATTGTTCCCACATTTTCAGAGCAAAAATAACCCATGCTTTGTAAGCAAGACTAGAAAAGTAATAGATAAATAACCCTCACATTAAACATGTATGGCCCGAGGCGAGTCTGCAGAAATCTGACCCGAGTTGGCTTGACAACCATCATGGTCAAGTTGGACTTTATAACTGGCAAAAACAGATGTATCGTACGACATGCTTTTTTAAACTTTTTTGTTGTTTGTTTCTGACAAAGCCCGCCCTTAGACCGACCAATGGGTTTCCTTAATAGGGTTAAGTCATGCTCCGTGAGATCGATGGGATATTTATTTTATAACTTCCCATAGCTGCGTCATCATGTGCTGCAAACTATATTGATCGCCAGCACCGCCGACTTGTTTACACACATCTATATAAACAGTTCTCACAGTGGAAACGAGTAGAAAAACCCAGCAAATACCTGGCTCTTAAACTCTTTACTGGTGGTTTTTTTTATTTTCATTTTTGCAACAAATTTAAAGTAACATGTATGACAGACAACTCATTAGTGAACTGTCCCTGGACTTTACTACACAAAAAAACAAACCCCACACAAAACAAAAAACACCCAGAAAGTCTTTAGGTGGACACATAAAACAACAGCACAATCCCCAGGCATTCTGGTAAATTTTAGATTGGTGCGATAAAACCAGACCAAACCTACCGACAAATGTAATGGATTGTCCAATATTAGCTGTAAAGTATCAGTGTGGGTGCAGGTTTTCATTCCAATAAAAACAGCCACACCTGATTTCAACTGTAATTATTTGACAAGTTTGAAGCTTTCAGTAGACTCGTGTGACTTGGATAAGATAAAAACCCCAAAGTCTAAAACCCATTAGCCTCAAACTAAACCCCCCCCCCTTATATATATACACACACACATACATACATATATATACAGTGGAACCTTGGAGCTCGCGGCCTCAGCGCTCGCGACCTCGCATGCTCGCGACTTTCATTCCTACCGGCGACTCATTCAGATCGGCTCGTGAGCAACCGCGAGCTGCTCAAAACGCTACTTTTAACATTTCTAATCAAGGTTTATCATTAAAATTGTCTAAAAAATGCTTTAAAACTTTTTATTATGTATTATTCATTTAAACTATAAAACATACAGTACAGTATGACAAATAAATTATTAAAGTATTGTTAAAATAGTCTAATAATTAAGTGTAATGGAGTAAAATAGTGTTATTTACTCATTTAAATCGATTTCGTATAGTGTTCTTTGGGTTTTTACTGGGTTGGAAGGGGCGTATCAAAAGGTCTCGGAAATTCGGTCTTGGTCCCTAAACCTCGCAATCTTCGAGGTTCCACTGTGTGTGTGTGTGTGTGTGTGTGTGTGTGTGTGTATGTATATATATACACACACACACACACACACACGCACGCACATACACACGCATACACACGCATTTGTATCACTAGTGTAATTTCTGAGCAACACAAAATGATAGATCAGGGTCTCAATGCTTTTTGCTAAATGGCACAAGGGCTTTCAGCTATTGGAGTTATTTTACAGGGCATTTAAAGATGCTTTCAGTTTTGGTTTACTTTGTGGGGATGAAAAGAAATATATATATATATATATATATATATATATATAAAAAAAAAAAAATAATAATAAAATAAAATAAAAAATCACACACACGTTACTACTTACCACCCGTATTCTGTGGCCGATCGCTTTGGGTGGCAGGTTGGCTGTAAACTTAGCACGCACCATTCCACTGTTACCGTGAGCGCGTGTCACTTTCCCCCAGATAACACGTGTCTTATTGGGCTTCCCACCTGGGGTGATGGTAGTCCTAAGGACAAAGCACGATAGGAACGCATGTTAGAAGAAACAAAAGGATTTGAAATTCATGCAAACAATAACATTGACCATTTATCTATTTGCATTGCAGCAGAGCATAAAATCCGGCTCTGCTGCATCACGAGCTGTGTGAACAACCATATCAGATTTCAGTGCTCTCAGCCAAACTTCAACCATCCTGTATTGGGGACATTAAAAGGATCGTTGTTTTTATTGGATTAAACTCATTGTAGTGATTCAGTGATGACCGATTTGACTGCCAAACAAATAAATCACCAGCCCCATGGAAATAGCAAACATGCTCAAGTTTCCTTCCTGCAACAGAACATGGATCGATAGTTTCCACAGCAACCACCTAAAGCGGATTGTAGCAATGCAACTCGAATACGGACATGACCCCACAAAAAAAACAATTTCGCATATTACGTGTTTAGGTGTTCACCTTTGTGATTGGATGCAATCGAAACCTCAATTAAAAACAAACCCCCAATGCATTTCTTTTACAGTTAACTGGGCCTCTGCCTGAAGAGTTAAAAAGCCCCTGCTTAAGATGATTTATCAGAAAAAGATCTGTATACACAAAAAAAATAAAAAATAAAAAGACTGAACTGCAAAATTGTCGTCTGAGGTCACCATGATTTTGATCCACTATGTTTTGACAGACATCCATTGTTTCACAGTGAAAGACTTTAAGGGGTGAGACAAATGCACTTACTTTTTTGCCTTGTAGACATAGGCACACCTCTTTCCCAAGTAAAAATCAACCTCATTACGAGTGTAGACACCCTCTACTTTGAGAAGGGCTGTATGTTCGCGCTGGTTTCTCAAGCCGCGCTTATAACCAGCAAAGATGGCCTTGCACCACAACCTAGAACAAGTCGGAAAAATGGACAAAAACACACAAGACATTAGCTATAACATTGTGTAGTGATCAGGGAAACCAGTATGAATGGGCAAAAAAGAAAAAATATATAATAATTTACAAACGGAAGAAAACATTAACGAACATCTACAGCCTAAACCTAGCTAAAGTTTTCAACCCAAGTTCAGTATTAAAGATCATAAAGCTGAAAGAGATCGTAAAGCTTGGAAGTTTAGGCGTCCGAGGCTCACTGATGCACGCATTGAATTTATTAAATACACGAGTTTCACAATTTGAGATGAATTACTGAAATATTAGCTTTTCCCACAGCATTCTAATTTATTAAGGTGCACCTGTGTATAGCTGTACATATCTATATCCATCCATATATACACTACTGCCAAAAGTTTTGGATCACCTGCTCATGGGTACGGTATGTGATTTTTGAGCATCGCATTCCACATTTAGCCCTATTTGCTCTTATAATTCCCACCACACCTCTGGGAAGACGTTCCACTAGTTTTTTTTTTACATTTGTGTTCATCAGCCACAAGGGTATTATAAAAGGCGGGTACTGATGTAGGTGAAGAGACCTGGGGTGCAGTCAGCGTTCACATTCATTCCAGATGTGTTCAGTAGGGATGAGATCAGAGCTCTATAGAAGGCCACTCAAGATCTTCCTCTTCAAAGCATGTAAGCTCATTTTGCACACAGGGGCATTGCCATGCTGGAACAGGATGGATTTCCAAGTTCAAGTGAATGCAAAATTTTTATTACAGCGCATCTAAAGATGTCCTGTACAATTGAGTGCCTCCAACTTAGCAGGAAGGATCAGGTGACCCAAAACTTTTGGTAATGTAGTGTAGACACCTCACTCCCTATGTACATATACATACACACACACACACACACACACACAAACATACATACATACACACACATACATATACATATAAAATGCATGTGTGTGTGTGTGTGTGTGTCACATACACACACACACACAGAAGACAGATAAAAGAGCAAATCACCTTCCAGGCATTATGAATGGTAAATCCGGTACCCAGGGGAGGAAATCTAAAAAAAAATAAGAAAATAAGAGAGTTAAAGGGTTTTATAGTTTGTTTAAAAGCCAGTTGTCATAATCAGACTCAGTAAACACACATTGAACTACACTGCTACATAATGCCGCGTTTGCTAACGAACTCTTATTCACTTCATTTAAAAGGTATATTTAAGCAAAAAAATGTAAATAAAAAGTCAAATTAAACTCATTTTTATTTCCTTTAAATCAATATTGTATTATTGGTTGTTATCTTTTCTAACTACATTATGAGCCACTCAGAAATCTGCCTGCACGGAGCTCAATCTAAGCGCTCACTCTATCAAGAAGAAATCCCCACCATCTTTTCTCGAAAACACATAAAAAACACCAACCTATAAAAAGTGGAGTTTTAACTAAAGTTTGAAATCAATATTGTGCTTAAATTAAATCCGAAATTAACCCAAAATACTATTTTATAACCAGTGGGAAAACTTACCTGCTGAATACAGCAGTAAAGATGGCGGAAAAGGGCGGCCGTACGGAATTCTGGGAAACAAATTTGGTCGCGAGGGTGTCCGAGAATGTGCCTGAGTAAAACAATGCAATACATTATTATTATTATTATTATTATTATTATTATTATTATTATTATTATTATTATTATCATTATTATTATTATTACATTATTGTAAAACATATATATTAATATATCTATTGTAAACTATAAAATGACAAAAAAACAGTATTCAATTTATTCATACGTAGTGATGGTAATTATTGTTTATTAATTATAGTGCCGAAACCCACAATGCAATTTATATTTCTTGCATATTATATAAAGAATATGTAATAAAAATGTGTATAAAATAAAAACTATAAAAGTCTTAAAAAAAATAGTTAGACAAGTACACAGAGATAAAACGTAATAGCAAAACTACAAAGATGTAATGACAGGAATCTTTATTTCACTCTAATGTTCATTTAAATGTTCATTTATTAGATGGGGAAATTATTTAAGACAAATGTATATTTAAAGAAAATTCTGAATATTTATTATTTTTTTTACTACATTATATATTATATTCAACAAATAAACGATTGAAAAAAAGCTTTTGAATTTTCTTATATCTACAATATTTCTATTTGTTAATTAATGATTTATTATTTTATTACTTTGCATCGTTTTTTTTTTTAATCCTCAGTATTAAATAAAAAAAAAACTAAAACTAAAAAAATCCCTCTCGTTTATTGTCAGTGATTGAAAGAAATGTGAGACATTTGCTCGGTTTTGATTGGTTGATTCAACGCGCCTCGTGCTTGCAGCAGCTTTCCGATTGGACAGCTGAGCACAAGGTAGCGGTGAAAACAAAAATGCAGAATTTAAAGTAATTTTTTAAACGTGTAAATAAAAATATAATGAATTGTTTAATGCTGTATTATTGGGCATACATTGTTAAGCAAATCTTTTTTTATTTTTTTATTCTTTAAATCACATACAGTGCACTTCCGGTGTTACCGGAAGTAGTCGAGTAAAACTCGCCATTTTATGCGCTGCATAAAGAAGCAGGCAGGCCATGCTGACATAGAGCGTTGTTTTATGGTGCAAATGTGTCTCTATGTGTATTTATAGGTTTAGTGTAAAGTCATAGTGTCTTTGTCAGTCGATAATGTCTGCAGAAGTCGCTCCGGATCAGGTAACAAAGCGCTTCCCGTCATTTCTTTTCAACAACTTTTGTGATTTATTGATGTTTTGCGGCCTTGTTTGTATTTGGTTGAATTAGTCACGAGAAGTCAGTGATGGTCAATGATGATGTGTGCAGGTTACCATTTATTTTGGCGCGCCGTATTAAGTGAAATGTGCAGTTTGTTGGTTATTAGTATTAAATGAGACGCTTGGGTTTGGTGTGATGAGGTGCAGGAGGGCGGAGGGGCTTCTGTGTGAAGAGCCCGCTGTTTACATTTATTATTAGGAGCTCGACGCGTAGCTTCAAAACGACAAGTTATTTTAGTAGAAATAGCTTTTGTAAACATTTTATAACGTTTACTTATACGAACAAATACTAAAATACCCAGCTAAAGTGCCAGCATGCCTATAAAAGCGCTTTAGATACAGTGGGTCGAGTCAGAGAGGGTGTTTTGGCGCATGCGCAGTTTGGATTTCTGCACCCAAATCTGCAGAATTATTAGCCCATCTCACTTTCTTATTCAATTCCCACATTTTTGCTTGTACTAAGATCTAATTTGGGTGAAAAAAACCCTTTACACTGGTTAACCCCCCAATTAAAAACAATTTGAACCAGTGGTGGATCAGAGGCTCCCGGTTCAATTCCCACATTTTTGCTTGTACTAAGATCTAATTTGGGTGGAAAAAACCCTTTACACTGGTTAACTCCCCAATTAAAAACAATTTGAACCAGTGGTGGATCAGAGGCTCCCGGTTACTGATGATAAGGTCAATGGTTCGAGTCCCAGCACCTCCAAGACGCCACTGTTGGGTCTCTAAACAATGCGCTTAATCCTCTGATCCATGGCTGATCCTGTGCTCTGATTTCAGCTTCCTGCCAAACTTGGATATGCAAAATGATAAATTTCCCTTTGGGATCAATAAACTATTGATCCCAATCGCATAAATGGTTATCCATAGTTAATTGGTGGGTTTTTTCTTTTTCACTATCTTGAATCTGCCTGGGAAACGATACAACGCCAGTGATTTCTTTTAGAGACGAATAGCTATCACTATTAAACTGTTATTTTGGTGTTTATCAGAATCATGCAGTAGCTCTCATCTGTCCTCTAACCTTATATGAACTCTAGCGAACGACAGGTGATCCTTCGTTTTCTACCTACATGTGATTTCAGGTGTTATGACTCATAAAGCGAGACACGATTGGCTAAGTTTTCAAAGCGTTCTGACATCTCTCAGGACTACCTGTGATTAGTTCACTTAGACCGAAAAATAGTGTTTAGAGTGGTTTATCTTTGATGCCTCTTTTTCCCAATTAAAGTTGAGGGGAAAATTGTGACTCGTTAGTGAGTGTGATCATAGGGTAAGCCCCCCCCCCTTTTTTTTTTTTTAAATATAAATTCTTTTAGTAGTAGACATTAAATGTGGTGCATTTGTCTAGACTGCCTGGGGAATGATTTTTTTTCCCCTGTTTACACATGTTTTGGGTCACCAGTTCCCATACCTGTACACGTTTTAGTGTCCTTCACTTTAGGAACTGCATTGTGTGTGTATGTGAAATAAAATTTTATTTGATTGAGAATGTATTCTGGGAATACTACACTGGTGCATATAGTGTGCTGTCAGATATTAAGACCATACCATTTGCTTGTTTCCCAGCTTCAGTGTAATTTTCTTTTCCTCCTGTGTGAAATGTCTTCTAACACAAGGCTCTTTGGGTGTTCTGTTGATTTCATTTGAGATTTGTTTTTTTCCCCCTCTGTAGGCCGCGGAGTACATTCCGGAAAAGGTGAAGAAGGCCGAAAAGAAGTTGGAAGAAAACCCTTATGACCTGGACGCATGGAGCATACTGATTCGAGAAGCACAGGTTTAGTGACACAGGGTTGCATTTCTTTTTACCCGGGGTGATAATCGGGGAGTTGAAATCGGGAACGACGGGGAGGGTTTGCCGATCTGACCCTGCCTTAAATAAACGGATGCTATTTTTTTTCTTTCCTGTATGTAAATGCATTTTACTTCTTCTAGAACCAACCTATAGATAAAGCAAGGAAGACGTATGAGAGACTTATCACGCAGTTCCCAAGTTCGGGCAGATTCTGGAAGCTATACATTGAAGCCGAGGTTAAAAATCTATTTCTTATATATATATATATATATATATATATATATATATATATATATATATTTTTTTTTATTAACGTGTGCAAGAAATGACCTTTTCGTAATCGGATCAACAATGTGACATTCACACACCTCAAACTGCATATTTTGGGTGGGAAAAGGGGAGGTTTGGGGGGGGGGGGGGGTTTGTAATCGTTATTTTTCATTCCTTTTCAATTTATTTCTGAGGTTAAGTTCATATTGTTGCATGTTTTATCTGCAACAGCATTAAACTCTTTTAATAGTATCAGAGTGCTTTAGCCTTTTATTCACTTGTTGTGTCAATTTCTTGCCTCCTGTGTCATTTCTTTGAGGTCATTGTGGAGTATTTGTGTGAACACTGCAAGATTGACCCCATGCATATTAACACATTTTGTTCTTAGGCCGATTACGGTGGTGTCCCGTTTGCAGTATAATTTAATACTAACTGTAGGCAAGAGTTACATCTCATCTCAGGTTCCTACAACCCCCCCCCCCCCCCAACATTAAACAATGACTATAGTTCCACACATTCTTCAACTGAGACACATGACTTTCAAGTTCAGAAATAGTTTTACACCAGAAATGTTCACAATTATACGCCAAGGCAACCAAGACATGTTTGGTGTCTTTCTTTTTTAGATTTGACCTGCAGCTACAAGTCTACTTAAACCTTAAGATACCAGTTAAGCATTATGCAAACTGCATACCTAAAGTTGCTTTTACTTAAAATGTTTAGTCTGCATCTCCGTCTGCTTTTTACGCCAACTCCAGTAGGAAATTAATTTACCTCCGAAGAAAGGCAATGCAGGATGTGAATCCACCATACCATTTGTTCTTCCTTTTGATTTCCCTCCTGTCTTTCTCAAACTTTTTATTTATTTTATTATTTGGGTGACACGCCAGTACATAGAGCTGTAGTTCTTTTAGATACTCCATCTGTGGTGGTGTCTTTAAACCTGCTATTTACAGAATAATCTAGTAATTTATTTAATGCACCCTCTTTTGCTGTTTTTTTTTTTTTATTTTTTTTATATATTATTTATTTATCATATAAAGAAAGATTTCCCTCCTATTCCCTAGGGCAGAGATTGAACTATGCCATGCCCAAAATGGCAAACATTTAACTAAGCTTTTAATGGTCTTATCAACATGTTGTAATGTTCTCCTGAGACTCTCCTGTGCCACCATTCGCTTGTGTACTATTTTTGGAGAAGCTGGAAACATTCTACAAATTTCCTACCTAGAAAAATCACTTTTTTCTATTCTTGTATGCATAGGTAAAAAAATTTTTTTTATTTATAATAAAAGAAAACTGTTTTTTTTCTGTTAATTGTCAAATGTTTGAAGTTACTCAACAATGGAAGAAAATCTGTTTTTAAATTTTCTACAAAGGAAAAGTTTTTTATAAGAGTTACTTCATTTGTTTGTTCAATTTATTATTTTCCTGAACTTTTTTTGTTGTTGTTGTTGTTAAGACCATTAAAAGCTTCATATTCTGGCATTGGATCCTATTTTAATTTTTTTTTGCCCAAGCACATACAAGCATATGGTAAAGATTAGCTTTTTATAAAAAAAAAAAAAAAAAAACATGCTTTTTATTGTTTTCAGCTCTTAATGCTATGTCACCCGAACTGCCCCCACCCCCTCCTTAATTAAGTGCAGTTAGTTTCTGTAAAACTTTGTTTTACTGTCTCTCTTTACAAATATAATGGACTTGAAGCCAAACCCAAGCAAGCAAACTCCAGGTGTCTGTTTCATTCAGCCCCTTATTTCGACCAATAGGTGTAAAAGCATCAATAATGACACACTTGGACAAGGGAGTGTTGTCGTTGAAAGGGGGGGTCTTTTCACTTTGCCCAAACAGACTACAAATTATGTTTGCAGTTAGAGGATGATTCCAATTTTATATTCAAAACAAAGTACATACTTTTTTTTACATATTGTTGAGAGGCAGTGGTGCACTTGCATGATGCTAACTAGTATCTTTTTGTTTTATGATTTTCTGTAATTAATCTCAAATTATAATAACTGACCCTATTGGCAGTCCAAGTTGATAAAGTGGAGATCAACTGCAAACTAACACAGAAGACAGATGCTGAGTGGCACAGCCAGGAGATCACAGGCTTGAGTCCCATCCTGAGGGCCAAAGGAGCGAATTGGCCGTGCTCTCTGTGTGCAGCAGTTTAAAAAAAGAAAGGTAGCTGGCTTTATGTGTTTTGGAAAAAGCATGTGTTGTCTTCTACCGTCCCGGTTGGTACCTGTTGTGTGACCGGACTGGAAGAGATGCTTGGTGGAAATTGGATTGTGACCAAATTAGGGGTGGAGAGTGGTGGTGGGGGAACTGGCATGGTAAGTATTTCTAACAAACGTGCACGGATAGCAACCAATTTCTTACAAAGTAATGCTTGTTACTTTTATATAGGTTAAAACACTACAGCCAAAAGTTTGTGGACACCCGATCATCACACCTGCTTTTAAAATTCCTGTTCCAGATTAATTTTTTTAATGGAAAGGACTTTCACTCGATTTTGAAAAATGGCTGTGAGGATCTGCCTGTAGAGGAACTGAAGTCAGAGGTCCCAGAGGTCAAGGATATACTCAGACCCTTACTGTTTGAACCAGGTGAAACATATGTACACATGTGTAGTATGTGTTTCCAGTTTTAGGGTTGGCCCACCTCTGGGTGTGATGGTCAGGTGTCCATAAACTTCAATTTATGTGCAAGTTTTATACACTCACACTGCTTGAGTAGCCAAGACTATAGTTTACTTCAGTAGTTTTCAACTTCAGACCTGGGAACCTGCTGCCCTGCACAGTTAACTCAACCTGGAAGTGAAACAGCACATAGGTAGCACAAGTTAACATTCGCTTTTTACTTGTTGTCTAATCAAGGTGTAGTCATGAATACAATATTGAGTTGGATTAAATGGGTTGAAATTGAATAGCATAGTTAAAACTGAGCATTTTATAAATGCTTGCTGTTAGTTTACTCAGGGTGAAACAAAAACTGATAATGTGATTAGTCTTTTGGAGCAAACATCTCATGAAACTTGTACTTTGACATTTCAGAAAGATCATAAATAGGGATCCTGCTGCATATTTAAAGCATAGATACAGAGGATAAAAAGATCTAATAAGTAATGTTTTTTTTTTCCAGTTCAATCATAGCTCAGATTTGTATTTAGTTTGTTTAAAAAAAAAAAACAATGTGCAATACAATCCTAATGCAACTCTATAATCCCTGTAATTCCACAAACAGTTGGAAATAAATATAAATATCACTCAGACTGTCTTTTTAATTTTTCTTTTCTTTTCATGGGTGCTTACATATAGAAATACTGTCCTTTTGTTGTAGTCGTCCGTCATTCAGCCATCCACATCCTTTAAACAGCGTTTCATTCATTTGTTCATGATTTCCTTTCCATTATTTATTACATAGCATCTATCCTATTGTGTTTACTCTCCTACGATTCCCGCTCAGGCCTCACCAAATAGTTTTTGTTTCACGTGATATAGATCATAGATCAGGGAAAACATCAAGTGGTCATTTGTAGATGCGACTTTGTAGCTGTTCTCCACAGTAAATGCCTCTCACTTATAAAAACAAAACCAGAATATTTTTTTTTTGGTCAGGCAAATGTAAGAAATTTGAATCCTTTAACAGCCAGATTGGGACTGAATCTTTTAAATGAATGGTCTTAATGGGATCCACCTTCTCGTTTCACAGTTACGTTGTGAATTTGTTCATATAAGACACTTCTCAAGCGATCATTTGTTTTCTGTAGTGTATGAGCATATAAACACCAACTATTACCTCTTTTGGTATATTTATGATGTTGATTATTCCGAATGTTTGTACAAGAATAGACTGTTTTTCATTGTGTGTTCTGCTTTAGTTAGTGGTTTAGCTATATTGCAGAAGTGCAACTTTAAAAAATTTAATTCATTACATATTAAATTCCATGTTTTCTAACGTTTTCTGTTGCACATGCTTTTTTTTTTTTTTTTTTGCTAATCTGGAATAAACCAGAAGCTTCTCTTAATAAGTTCTTGTGAGAAATGAATATAAACACGGTCTGATATTTTAGGCTGTTCTAGAGCTTTGAGATTTTGCTGAACGATTCTATAGTTTTCTTGCTGTATTTTGCAATAAAGAAGTTTGTGTCGCACTGAAGAAATGTCAGCGCAAAATAAAATGAATACTGTCACAATCGCATCTTGAGTAAAGTATTTGAATTGCTCATCCATTTTTCTTGCTTTTGGCTCACGTTCTTTCGTATACGCTGCATAGTATTTAAAGGGGATGTTGCATGTTGTGGCCAAATAAGAAGGAAGGTATATAGATACCCCTTTTGCTCTTATGTAACAGTAAGCAAGACCCAAATGAACTGACACAAGGCATTATATTTGATCATTTTTGAGATAAGTATCCAGTTTGTTATTTAATAGGTTTAGGCTCATCTCGAGGCATCACTTCTTTTGTTTTATATGAATTATATTTCATTTGAAAGTACAACATGGAAAAAAATTTTCATGATATTGAATACTTGCTCAGGGAACATGATATGGGGAACATACTGGCAGAACGGATGCATCTCTTATGCAGGATTTAGTGTTGTGTGGTAATGGGGTTTTGTTTGAATTTCACATTGTTGATCTCAACAGAAGAGCAAAAGAGAGTGTGTGTGTGTGTGTGTGTGTGTGTGTGTGTGTGTGTGTGTGTGTGTGTGTGTGTGTGTGTGTGTGTGTGTGTGTGTGTGTGTGTGTGTGTGTGTGTGTGTGTGTGATGAAGATATGACCATTCTCGTGCTTTTTCCCTCGAGCAGGGCCGTATGCTATAATAACGACGGTTTTGAAATCTGTCCACAGATCAAGGCTAAAAACTATGACAAGGTTGAAAAGGTAAGCTTTTTTTCCTCTCTTGCCCTTTAAGATGCTACTGATTTGAATGCATGAACTTCGAGCGTGTCCTGGGAAGTTAGTAGCTTAGTGAGTAAGGCATTGGACTTTGGATCCGAAGGTTGTTAGTTCAAATCCCAGCCGTGCCATCCTGCAACTTCGGGGCCCTTGAGCAAGGCTCTTAACCCTATAGCTGCTCCGGTGTTTGAGAGAAATGTAAGTCGCTCTGGATAATGACGTCTGTCAAATGCCATTAATGTATATATAAACCTTAAATTATTCACTATATGGAGAAAAGTCACTTTTCTAGCCATATGTGGTTCTTCCCCAAACTTTAACTACAAACCTGTTCCAGCATGACAATGCCCCTGTGCATAAAAATGAGCTCCAAGATATATTTGAGTTCTGACCTCAAATTGGAGCGCTGACTGCACCTCAGGCCTCCTCAATCTACATCAGTAACTGACTTTACTAACACCCTTAATAGCTGAATGAGCACAAATCTCCACAAGCATGTTCCAAAATCGAATGGAACGTCCTTTACAGAAGAATGGAAGTTATACCGGCAAACTCAGATGTTCAGAAAGCACATACGAGTGTCTGTCAGGTGTCTACAAACTTTTCACCATATAGCGTATTTGGCTGCTCATCCGCGGATCGTCAGTAGTGTTTACGTATCTGATGGCACGGTGGGGACGAGTGTCAAAGGGTCTTCAATTTGAACTGAGCCACAATTTTCACTTTCTATATCAAACTCAAAACTTGTTTCATCGGATCTGGAAACCTGAAATCATGCGATCGACGCCGTTCTAAACATCATGCAGATAGGACTTTGTATACCACAGTTTCAAAGAAAAGTCATGTTCATTACTTAATTTCAGTGTGCTGGGGAGAGAAACATTCGGTGAAGAGTTTGGTGGTCACGGATACCTCTACAGCACAACTTTTTAAATCCTTTGACAAATCTTTTTGTTTGCAAATCTTAATTCAAATTGTTTGGCACTTGAAGATCTAGATATCTTCTTAAAGCCACACACACGCACACATGCCCAGTGCCTTTTAGGAAGCAATTTCATTCTCTTTTGCATTTCAAATCAAAAACAAATTGAGGAATTAAGCACCTTGGGACATGTGGTTGCAAGAAACGTAGCTGGTGTGATGACAGTTACAATTGGATAAGTGAGTTATTTGAATAATTTATATTGATTTTATGGAACATATGCAAAATGAGTTGATCAGTCATGTTATAACAGGTATAAACGTTCATCCTCTCGCCCACCCCTGTAGTAGGACAAACCACAGCTAGTCATGTTAAAGACTCGTAAGGTGTTGTGCGAGACTAAGATTCCCCCTACAGGAAACCATAATTAGCGATTTTGCATGTTCTTTGTTTAAAAAAAGGTTAAACTTTCCCATAAATCGATGTGAATTGGAAGTTACCATAGGTATTAGAACAAACATGTTATATAAAAACAGTTGGTAGTATTGTCAGAGTGGCAGTTTAGAAAAAATATATACTTCAAAAAAAGTTTGCCCAATCGTTTTTAAGAACGGTTTCATGTCAACATTAACACAGATTAATTAAATTACAGACATCGCAAGCCCTGAATTTGAAGTGATATGAGAGGTGAACATGTGTAAATACCAGTGTTGGACAAAAAATGTACACCTTTTATGTTCCATTATGCACAATCGATTAAATCATTGTAGTGACTTGAACATAGGTTGGTGAGGTTAGGTTAAAGGGCAAATGAAATGCCGTAGTCATCCAAACATTAGTCCAAATAAAAAAGAAAAGAAGTCCAATTATGCTACATTTATGATGGATGCCACTAGTGAAAATTCAATAAACTCAATAAGCATTGTAGTGCAGTAAGATAAAGTAGGTGTCTAGTGTATTGTTCTGGAGTCTGGATTACTCACATGAAGGAGAAAGTGAATATTAATCCATACTACGTTGTTAAAAAATGAGGGGTGTCCCAGACTGTAGATTTACATAGTGCCTATAGTCGACTGACTATTGAGTCGTGTGTGTGTTTGACAAAAGGTAGTCAACAAGTGGCCAACTTTCTAATAAAAAAAGATCGAAACTGACGATGCCTTTCTACCTTTTTACAGTTGAAATGGAAAGCAATTTGTGAAAAGATTTTGGTCCTATTTTGGATCAATAAACCTAAAAACACATTATATTTACAATATTAGCAAATCAAATCAGCTGTCGTTGGATTTATTCCTGCACGTAAAAAATATTTATTAAAGGCTTCTTTCTTTCTGCATTTTATGAAAGCATTTTCATTCTAGGCTGTATATGCTCTTATTGGGAGAAAACCTGTAGTTCTATGTGAAATCAAGCATTGAGCACCCCCATATAACAAAAAAATGGCACGATCCTCATTTCATAACACCTCTGCGAAGATTTGACTAAGATTGGTAATTGAATTAGGCTCCTCCCATTGAAGCATCGAAACTATTTTGGTCACCTCTATTAAAAATATAATTAAATATTGGGGGGGGGGGGGGATTCATGCCACAGATTTTGGATTTGATGTAAATTGTCCTTTCAATACAGTGACAGCAAGGTGACCTGATTACGTTTTCTTGCTCAGCTCTTCCAGAGATGCCTCATGAAGGTTCTGCACATCGACCTGTGGAAATGTTACCTTTCGTATGTGCGAGAGACGAAAGGAAAGCTGCCCAGCTACAAGTACGTCGTTTGTGAGGAAATGTCGAAGAAAAATGTTCATGCGATGACAGTAACTGTCGAAAATGTATGGACCCTAATAATATTTGCATTGACAGGGAAAAGATGGCACAGGCATACGATTTCGCCCTGGACAAAATCGGAATGGAGATCATGTCATACCAGGTAAGTGTATATTAATGTGCGGCTCGATTTGTTTTTATTTTTCCCCCTGTAGCACACTTGATGCCATTCATGTTTTGTTCTCTCTTCAGATATGGGTGGACTACATCAACTTTCTCAAAGGAGTGTAAGTGCGCTTAACTTCTGGGAAGTTAGTTTTGCCTCTTTTTAGTTTTTTTTTTTAAGCATGGATTTCAAATCTTCTGCCGTGTGTTATAGTGAAGCGGTGGGCTCGTATGCCGAGAACCAGAGGATCACGGCAGTACGGAGAGTATATCAGAGAGGCTGCGTCAATCCCATGATTAACATCGAGCAGCTGTGGAGAGATTACAGCAAATATGAGGAGGTGAGAAGTGGGTCTTATTGGAGAAAAGTGTATTGTGGTGCAGGCTGTGGATCTGTGCTCAGTGGTGGACAGTACCGAAGTAAATGTAATTCATTACTTGAGTAGCTTTTTCACGTATCTGTTTTTTACTGAAGTATTTCCATTTGGGGAGACTTTTACTTTAACTTCTCTACTTTTCGAAGTAAAGAACTTATTACTCAACTACATTTTGCAAAATCAGTCGGTCCTTTTTATTTCTGAGTGGATAAAATCGTAACTTTAAGCACAAAGCAATCGACCAATCAGTGTAGAACGCACGCTCTGTTTTGAACATACAGTTCAGCGTCAGTCCAACAGCAAGCAAAACATTTAGAGAGGAATAAATGACTGAGGAAACTCCTGACTCGAAATCGACACAACACCCGTGCCCTTATTGGCGTGATTTTTTTTTAGTTGTTGTAACGAAGGTTTTGGGTTAATGATTATTTTAATTGACATCAATCAGTGTTCGATCTATTAATAGAATGATATTAATGAGTCAGTGTGTTAAGAGTAACATTGAAGTCTTTTCACATGAGCTGAGTTGATCGAGTCTTGCGATGATCGAATGCTATGATGGCTATAATGTTCCTATTAAATCATAGTACTTTGGATACTTAAGTACATTCGAAGGCAAATAGAAATAAACAAAAACGACTTGATTAACGTGAGAAAATGTTATTCGTTTCTTTCCACCCGTGTGACTCGTATGTATTACTGTACATGCTACACAGTGAACCTCTTTTCCATTTTAAAGGGTATCAATATTCACTTGGCCAAAAAGATGATTGAAGATCGGAGCAGAGACTACATGAACGCTCGGAGGGTCGCCAAGGTACACGCTTCCTGTTGTGTACAGTACAGTTTATGTAAAGTGCAGTTTTGACTATGACTTGATGAAGTGATTTTATGATCGATGTGGCTGCTTGTCTGCTGTTCCTGCAGGAGTATGAAACTGTGATGAAGGGTTTGGACCGAAACGCACCGTCTGTGCCCCCGCAAAACTCTCCTCAGGAGGCCCAGCAGGTGGAGATGTGGAAGAAGTACATCCAATGGGAAAAGAGTAACCCACTACGCACAGAAGACCAAACACTTATAACTAAAAGAGGTGACAATACTACCTCATCATCATAAACACAATCCCAGCATCTTGTACATTTTTTTTATTCTTGTTGTAAAGCTGTGATCTGATGTGTTCATAAGTACAAACGGTTCCTGTGTTATTAATATCATCATCATAAACAGAGCTCAAGGTCTCAGGCAGCCGAGATGTGATATCTGACTAAATAAAGTGTCTCTGTGATTGTTCCTGCAGTGATGTTCGCTTATGAGCAGTGCCTTTTAGTGCTTGGCCATCATCCTGACATCTGGTACGAAGCTGCCCAGTATCTGGAACAATCCAGCAAGCTACTGGCAGAAAAAGGGGTTTGTGGCTTTCCTTTCATTTGCCATTGTGATTAGTTTTTAATACATGTTTGCAGGCAAGATTCCTATTGTCATGCTCCCCCCAAAGCCCTCTCGCCCCCTTTGTAGCTCCGCCATCCAACCACAATTCTCCACCCCCACGCTATACAAATCATTCACAACTTTCCATATAAAAGATTAAACACATTTTATAATCATTGCAAATTGAATGAATTCAAGTATGTAACTTAATACTGTATATCAAACTTCAGCAGAAAAACGGGTAAATAATTACAATTGTCTGTGTTGGCGGGGAAGCAGGGAAGCTCCCTGGCGCCCCTCCCTGGTTTTCCTATGCCTATGTTTTTGTACAATATTTCCGCAATAACTTTCTGTATTAAGAGTCAGGAATGAAATATGTTGCAGCGTGTTGTTCAGACAGGGTGGTAGGACTCTTGATTGTTTTCCAATAACAGCAAAGTGTCTCATACCAAGAGGCAACTTGCCAATAGTTACTTTTTTTTAAATAATTAATGAATGTCCTATAGTACTTCATTCGTTCCTTTTAATTTTGTGAAATGTTTGCAAGACATAAAATGTATGTGGTAACAGGGACTAATAACAGCTACAACAGTACATTACAGTAGTTCTTCTTTGTTGACATTAATATGAGTGCACATCTCATGTTACAGGGGACATGGGGGAGATAAAATGCAATGCTGTCTGTCATGAAGACTCTTTTGTGTTGGAAAACTCCCTGACTGTTTTCAGCATTATTATATAGACTTCACCATCTTAAAGATTTTAGTTTTTTTATATCTAAATGCTTTAAAAATCAAATATTACACGCCCACAGAAGCCCACTAAAAAATGATGTAGCTGTTACTATAGAAACAATAGTGAAATTATACAAAAAAATACTTGAGCTTGTGATTGGAAATACAAACACGATTATAGTCACAACACAGCTTTTCCAAAATAATAAATAAATAAAACTAAGCTGATGGGATTTTTGAAACGTTTTAGCGGTTTTTCATTAATGGGTGAATGCAATTGCAATTTATTTCAGTTTCATTTCAACACCATCTTTGTATTTTTAGGACATGAACAATGCCAAGCTGTTCAGCGACGAAGCTGCTAACATTTACGAGCGTGCCATTTCCACGCTTCTGAAGAAAAACATGCTGCTTTATTTCTCTTTTGCTGATTATGAGGAGGTGAGGCCTTGAGTTTTGTTTACCCCTGAGATTCTCGTTTTTTTTCCCAATTAAATTTTGGTTATATAGCACATTTAACAATGGATACTTTCACAAAGCAGCTTTACAGAATAAAATTGATTGAGTATAAATTGCACTCATCTATGAGTCCCTAAAGGTTCATCTTTATACAAGGTGGTATCAAAAAGTTTCGAGACTAATGGTATAACCGCCGCTATTTTGACCCCGTACTTTACCACGTCTGCGATTTCATCATGAACAGTAAGTTAGAACAAACTTCCGTGTAAAACCGGGCGAATCTGCCACAGTGTCTTTGGACATCTCATGCATTTGACATACGGCGTTTCTGTTGTTCGAACATCACTGATCAGGAAG
This sequence comes from Silurus aristotelis, assembly GCF_946808225.1. Taxonomy (NCBI): domain Eukaryota; kingdom Metazoa; phylum Chordata; class Actinopteri; order Siluriformes; family Siluridae; genus Silurus; species Silurus aristotelis. The sequence continues at coordinate 23,455,015 of NC_139583.1, forward strand.
AGAGATCGGGAAGACCTTCAACTAGATCAACCAACTAAAATCTCAAAACCATTCGTCAACTCGTTCATGATGATCGTCGGAGAACGATCAACATGATCTCACTTCCGCAACCACTCTACTCGCCAGATTTGTCTCCTGCGGACGTCACCCTTTTGCCAAAGATGAAGATCCAGCTCAAAGGTCACCATTTGTACACACTTGCAGAGATTTGCGCAGAAGGTGCATTCCAGAAGTGGCAGGAACGCAGGGAGCGCTGTATTGCTGTGTGAGGAAACTATTTTGAAGGTGATATTATGTAAACATAAATAAATAAAGTGCTTTCTTGTAAACAGAGCGAATCTCAAAACTTCTTGATACCACCTCATAAGTTCATTCCTAATCAGAGAGACAGTGGTATGGAAAATCTCCCTTAAATGGTGATGGGGAGAAATCTTGAGAGGATCCAGACTAAAAGGAGAACCCATTCTCATTTTGGTGACATCAGATATCTATTTATTGACTTTCCATCATTGTTGAGGTTATCAATTGTTCACCAATGGACACAAATGTTCATGGCGGTTGTAATAAAAGATTAAACGATTCTAGCAGAACTGTTCATGTTCATTTCATTCCAACATCATTTTCCTGGTACTTAAGTTGTACCACATTCAGAGTAGCTTAATGTATTTTGTGGTGGTTTATACAACTGAGCAGTTGAGTTTCAATGACTTTAGCCACCTTTTCTCATTGTCATCTGTTCCACAGAGTCGTATGAAATATGAAAAAGTCCACAGCATTTACAACCGTCTTCTGGCCATAGAGGACATTGACCCAACCTTGGTGAGATTTATTTAATAATTTATTTATTCCACCCCCAATGAAGAATAAGAGAACTTTAATCGTTCTAAAAGCTGAGATGTTTTAGACCACCGTAATGCTTGTTTTGTGCCACTGCTCAGGTTTACATTCAGTACATGAAGTTTGCCAGAAGAGCAGAGGGAATCAAGTCCGGGCGCTCCATTTTCAAGAAGGCCAGAGAGGACGTCAGGACGCGGCATCACGTTTACGTTACGGCCGCTCTCATGGAGTACTACTGCAGCAAGGTGATGCCTAATGAGCTTTTCCGATTTAAGAAATTCCCAACTAAATTCAAACCTTTTAAAAATTTGTTTTATTTCAAAAGCGCTGCTGAATCCTTGAATCTGATCGGTCAGGTGGTGATTGGCGATCTATACCAGTAGTGCTTAATTTAATTCAAATAAGAGGTTTTTATTGATGTTTATTGGTGTCATATTCAGAGTTTTTATTTATTTATTTATTGTGAAAGTCTTCAAGACGGGATCAGATTGCATGTGTAGATTGCAAAATAATAAAGTTTGCAATAATTGGCACCAGATTAGGGAAGTAACAAAGTACAAACACTTCGTTACTGTAGTTAAGTAGATTTTTTGGTATCAGTACTTTACTCCACTGTTTATTTATTTTTAACTTTTTACTTTCACTCAATACATTTTTACACAAATATCTGTACTTTCTACTTCTTACAAACCAGACTCGTTACTTTAGATGTAATTTATAGGGTGACATGATCAATATCTTTTCTTCTCACCTCGTTTCCAGCCCATTAACCTCTTTCCTGTCATTGCGTGGCTTTTTCAATCTACCACTGGTGTATCATTTCCTGGCTCTCACACACCACAGACTAGTTTACGAAGCTCACAATGAGCAGGCAGAAGGCAACAAGAAGTCTGGTGTTGATAGTAGTAATGGTTAATTTTTTACTTAAGTACAAGTCAGAGCCCATACTTTTATAACTTGTGCGAAAAAGTGTAGTCAGTACTTCAACTTTTACCAGAGTCGTTTAAAACATAAGTATATGTACTTCTACTTGAGTGAAGGATGTGAGTACTTTTGCCATCTATGATTGTCACGCAAGACGAAAATCTGTTATGAAACAGCTGCTCATCTCTGGTCTTATCCATGTTTTTGATCGGTACTGAACACTAGAGGGCGTAGTTAAGTGTAAATTTTAATTTAGTGCTCAGGGTCGAGAATATGGAATCCCGTTTCCGCCACTGATCAAAAAAATAATAATTAAAAAGTTTTTCAATTAAATAAAAAAAAGAAAGAAATTCTTACTATTTACTATATAATCCATTGTTTATTTACTAAGAATTTAATCTCGTGGTTTTCGTACTTTGCCAGAAAGTGTGTCAAATAAGTCGCAAAAATTTGGAATTGTGAGATATAAAGTCAGAATTGTGAGAAAAGAAGTCAGAATTGCGAGATATAAAGTCAGAATTATGAAATATAAAATCGAATTGTCACATAAAGTTAGAAAAAATATTAGAGAATGTTATAGAGTTGGATCCCTAAAGGTGATCCAGTGGTGACTCTGGCAAGGAAAAACTACCTGAGATGTTCTGAAGAAGAAACCTTAAGAGAAACCAGACTCAATAGGGGAACCCATCCTCATCTGGGTTGCACTGAATGTCCATTCATTATAGTTTTATAATTGTTGAGGTGTACTGTTCAGTGAACTGTTCACTCATGGGCCTTTGAATTCAGAACTGTTCATTCAAATTGCAGTCCTGAGCCATTGTAACAGCCTGTTGATATTAATTACAGTCCACATCTATCCTCATAGTTCTTGAGTTGCTCACTAACTTCATGGATCTTCAAGCTGTTCAGGTGGAACCATCCCCAGCTCCGCAGCGTGTTCTCTAATTGCTATATCCAATGACTGACCATTCATTTAAACCTTGTTAGTTCCCTTTGGCAGGCTTGACATTGGATCTAACTCCTGTCTTCTGACTTTTGTTTTTCAGGACAAATCAGTGGCTTTTAAGATCTTCGAGCTTGGTCTGAAGAAATACGGAGACATCCCTGAGTATATTCTGGCGTACATTGATTACCTCTCTCACCTCAATGGTGAGATCAGAGTATTTTTCCAACTCCAATTTGCTTTCGATTCCTGATTTCCCTTCTTTACAAATTCCCTTTGTTCGGCTGCCAAACAAACGCCAGCAGATATTTGTTAGCAATAAACGTCAGCGTGTTTCAGGATCCCAAAGTTCCTCTTTTGGTTGTTCAGGACCGTAAAACTCAACCGGATGAAAAGATAATGATTTAATGGTCATGTTTTCTCTGTAATGTTTACTGGAAGATGTTGCTCTGTTACATATATTTCAAATCATATTACAGTGGAACCCGGTTATGTCGCCGGCCTAGGGATCGATGATCAAGATAAACGAAAACCAATATGGCGGCAATATATTAACGTGCTTGAAATTTCTTTATGTACATGATGTGCGTTATTAAATGAGACTGTGCATGCACGTGTTTTTGAAGATTTTTTACACAACGATTTGTTTGATTGGTCATGCGGATGGAGAAAACCTGTAATGTGGATAAGGAGGCAGAAGCCAAAGTAAACGCAAACAAAGTTTATTGAGAAAACTCAGGAGATAATCCACCAATACTTGTAGCGAAGCAGTAATATCCAGTGGTGCGCTCCGGAAGCGCGGTCCACCAAGTTCTGTGAAAGCAGAGACAGTTCGTGTAGAGAATCCACGGATCCGCGCTATGAAAAGCGCAGCGCTGGGCAGCAACGGATAAACGTGGTGCAGACAGCATGAACATGGAAAACAGCAGGATCGGGGTAATCCGGGGTGCCGTTGAGAGAATGCGGAGTCCGAGGAGAAGGGTACGTAGCGGGATACGTATACGCGATTACACAGACCGACATGAACCAACTCACGATCATGCACAAACAATAACGGACCCCGAGTGTGTGGAGGTGAGGGGCTTAAATAGGAGATGGGATGAGTGAGTGATTGAGAGTCAGGTGTGTGTGATCAGCATGACAGCGAGGAGCGCAGGAGAAGAAGCAGGGTGCTTCGGGGAATGCCGCCGCCGAAGGGGGATTCCTGACATAACCGACGTTAAGTGGCAAATTTGCCCCCCCTTGTGCTTGAGATATTAGGGTTCGGCGACATAAAAAAATCTACATAACCGATTAAAGAAATGCTAAGACAAAGCGAGAATTTGGCGGTTCCACTTCAAAAACGTCAACTATTGTGGCGAGTCAACCGAGGTCGAGATAAGTGGGTTCCACTGTTATTCTTTATTCTATTTAAGCTCCTAGTATTTGTCTATTTCTGCCCTTGCGATGCCTCGGTTTCTTTCTTAAGCATGTTTGCTGGTCAAGGATGAAACATCCTTGTGTCATTTCAGATAATAATAATAAAAAAAAAAAACCTCCACCAGAGAATTTGTTGACACTGCTCTAAATGAACCGGTGTTAATCTTGTTGCTTGACTTTTTAAGTGCATTTCCTCTTTGTCCTGAAAAATGTTTTCAAAGTGAGAATTAGTCATGAATTATTGGTGGTGCTTTGCTGTTGAGAGTCTCTCTAAATTCTTTATGTTCGTTTTCTTCGCAGAGGACAACAACACAAGAGTGCTGTTTGAGAGGGTTCTGACTTCTGGAAGTCTTTCTTCGGAAAAATCAGGGTTAGCAATCTTTTTAATTTCTAAATTAACTTCTAAATTAACCAGCCTCATTGAGCATGCCTTTGTATGATATGCACACCCAATAAATCTGTATTAACATGTGTGGAATCCACAGGGAGATCTGGGCACGCTTTTTAGCATTTGAAAGCAACATTGGAGACCTGGCCAGTATTCTGAAAGTGGAGCGCAGACGCTTCCTGGCGTTTAAGGAGGAATACGAGGGCAAGGAGACGGCTCTGTTGGTGGACAGATACAAGTTCATGGATCTGTACCCCTGCTCCACCAGCGAGCTTAAAGCTCTCGGGTACAAGGTGCGATTAAAGCTTTTCTTCCACAATGTATTAGCTGCCACACTGTATCAAATTGAGCCACCTGACCTTTTTTAGCCGTATGTGGGTTTTCCCCCCAAATAGTAACCACAAAGCTAAAGGTGCACAATTGCATGGGATGCCACTAGATTCATTAGCAATCAATTTTGCCTTCACTTGAATGAGGAGAGACCCAAAGGAAATCCAGCTCTATGAGCATATTCGTAACTCTGGTTGGAATGGATTTTCCAACACCCCTTTGGCTGAATAAGCACAAATCGTCACAACCACAGTATTCCTAGAAGAGTGGAGGTTATTATAACCGTAAATGAGGGACTAAATGCGAAATGGGATTTTTAAAAAGCACATGCAAGTCTTATAGTCAGGTGTCCACAAACTATTGTTCATATAGTGTATTTTGAAGTACGGAAAAGATTTTGTCATTCAAATGCTTTTCGAAATTTTTTTTTTTTTTTTTTTTGTAACTGAATCTTGAAGTCAAGATTGACTCTTCTTTATATTGTAATTATTTTTCGTGAATCAAAATGTATTAAAATTAAATTCATTTAAAATATACAGTTGATTAAATTCTTGCTTGTTTGTTTTCAAGCTTAATATTTTGCAATTTTCTTGCCATTAGACATTACATTTAAGTCACATTCACGAACTGTCTCGTTTATTAGGACGTGTCCCGAGCCAAATACGCCTCTCTGATCCCAGAGGCTGTTGTTGCACCTTCTGCCCCGACGCTGAAGGATGATGGAGACCGTAAACCGGAGTATCCCAAACCAGACACCAACCAGATGATCCCCTTTCAGCCTCGACATCTTGCCCGTAAGGATCTACGTTCAAATTTCAAACGTCCTCCCTGCTATCAATGTTTACTTCTTTTTACGAATATCATTACAATGGCTAAATTGTGGTCATTAATTCTGATTTATTATTGTACCCGCTGTAAGTTTAGATGCATCTTGTTGTTTGTCTTTATCCTGTGCTCTTATTTAACAACATGTCTGTGTGTGTGGCAGCCCCTGGCCTGCACCCTGTTCCAGGTGGAGTGTTTCCTGTTCCCCCTGCTGCTGTGATTCTAATGAAACTGCTGCCTCCTCCAAATTGTTTCACTGTGAGTATTACCATCTAATGCCTCAGATAAATCATACATTAAATATACACGAAGTACCCAGATTTGCTCTTTTAAGAACTTCCACGCTTCTGTGAACATGTTCCACTAGATTTTGAAATGAACTTGTGGAGATTTGTGTTCATGCAGCTACAAGGGTTAAAATAAAAATCAGGAAGTGATGTGGAGTGAGGAGGCCTGAGGTGCTCTCAACGTTCCAATTCATCCCAAAGGGGTTCAGTAGGGTTGAGGTCCGAGCTTTATAGCAGCAAGATCTTCTACTTTAACCCATGTAATCTATATCTTTATGGAGCACAGTTTGTTCATGGCAGCATTATAATGCTGGAACAGGTTCTAGTTGAAGTGAAGGGAAAATGTAATGCTACTCCATCCAAAATTCTATACAATAATTAGTTTTTGCTCAAAATATAAAATATTGAAACAAATCCTCATTTAGAGTTTCTTGCCTGCTAAGATTTGAGTTTTTGTGGAACTCTTGAACAACACTGGAAAATTACTGATCAACCATCAGCGCATAGTCCATCAATGGCTCCATCCAACATTCTGGCTTTGCGACGAGTTGCTCAGTAGCTCCTGATTTCATAATCTCAAATAACTTTATATTAGAGCAAAGGACATTACTCATAATCTTACATTCCAGTGCTCACGTTAGTTCTCACTGTCCAGTGTTTTGTATTGTTTAAAGATTTATAATCACACTCTTGATATCACCCAAATGAGAATGGGTTCCTCTTTCGAGTCTGGTTCCTCTCAAGGTTGCTTCCTCATACCATCTAAGGGAGTTTTTCCTAGTCACAGTCGCCATGTTGTGTGTCGGTTGTGAAAAGCTCTATAGAAATAAACTTGACTTGAGAAGTTAATATGGACCATGACGTGCTTTTCAAAGCGACAAGAGAGTGGCAAAAAATGGGAGTCTGATACATGTCCTTTTGTTACAGTGTTAAGTCTTCAAACATTCATTAAAGAACAACTGCATTCTCTGAATCTCTGCACCCAAAGGCTTTCTATACAATTGTGTAGCTCTAAATTCGAGGGTAAAGAACCAAGTATGGCTAGAAATGCTGCATTCAAGTTCATCTGAGCAGACATACAGTTCAATACACCAATTTGCATAAGAATCAAATTGAGCATTCAGGAAATTGGTGGAATTATACTTTAACATCATACTTTAATATCAAATACAACTGTACACATGATGCATAAATTAACACCATTGTCTTTATTAAGGCCTTTACTTTAGTTTTCATGTTGTGTTACAAAGTCCACATGGCCTTTTTAAAGTATATGTGAACGGATCAGTGAAATATTAACTGGAATTATTTGTGTTAAATTTGTGTTGTTTGTGTTGGAGTATAATCTGCTTTTTTTCACTTTATCAAGTAAATTATTTCACTGAAAAGCATCTCTTTCCTCACAGGGTCCATTTGTCCAAGTGGATGAGCTCATGGAGACGTTCAGAAGATGCACACTGCCAGAGAGTACGTTTATCAAACTGTTATCGTTTTTCAAGAAATTATATGTTAGTCAAATGTTTATTTTATTCAGGTTAATTTTTACTGCTTGGTTCGTTCATGGGACACGAAGGTGCTTTATGATAAATGTACAATAGATTTTTTTTGTGGGGTTTTTGTTTTGGAAAATGTGGTGAGTGTTTATTTCATTGGTGGATATTAGAAGAATTCTGTTTGTAAGTAGTGAAGTGTAGTGTTTATTGTAGGGAGTGAATTCAGTGTCCAATATTGAATGATGATGATGCGTAGTGATTGTGGGATCAGTAGAACGTGGTGTTTGATAGGAATTGCATATGTTAGATTTGATAGGAATTGCATATGTTAGATTGTGGTGTGGTTGGAATTGTGGTGCATTTGTGTGTTGATTAACCTGATCACCTGGTGAATATTGGGTCCTAATATTTTCTTCCATAGATTTCTTATGAGAAATATTGTTTCACTGGTTTATTTAGCTGCTTGGTTTATAGATTTGTTGAATTTCAAATGCACAGTGGAATTGGTCTCGGGATGTTGCGTTCATTCCTTTTTTGTCTTGAAAAAAAAAATTATAAACACATTAAATATTTCAACAACGCCTCATTTGTGTTAGTTAGTTTTGTGGTGCTCTTGAACAACATTGGAAAAATAACTGATCAACTATCAATGGCTTCATCCAACATTCTGGCTTTGCTCTTGTCCTTTTCTTACAGTGTTAAACTGTGCACTAAGTCTTTAAACACTCATTGAAGAACAACCCTGCATTCTCTGAATCTGTTTTTTCAGCTTGTATCATATTGCGCAAATGACTCCAGAATGGACATTTCGTCCTGAGAAAAGGCTGCTAATGAAATGTTTTTACTTCCAGGTCAGGATTGTTAGATTGGAAATATTGTGCACTTTAGGACATTGATCATATTTGGCATTGTGAGCTGTTTTCTCACTTGCCTGCGAGTCATAAAAGTATTGACGCCAGTATTGACGTAATTCATGGGTTTTTTTTTTTATTGTGACTCAAAAAGTGAATGAACACAACTACATGGACCCAGTAGATGATTGAAGGTTAGAAGAGTGCTGTTTGTAGTTGAATTTGGGTAGTGAATTTGACACTCACCATAAACTGATCACCATTGTACTGCTACAAACGAGTGAAATATCTGCTTAGATGAAACTTGCTCTGCTTAATTCTTTGCTGCGCTTCTCTTTTTTTTCTCTCTCTCTCTCTCTCTCTCTCTCTCTGTGTGTGTGTGTGTGTGTGTGTGTGTGTGTGTGTGTGTGTGTGTGTGTGTGTGTGTGTGTGTGTGTGTGTGTGTGTGTGTGTGTGTGTGTGTGTGTGTGTGTGTGTGTGTGTGTGTGTGTGTGTGTGTGTAGCTGTAGAAGCTGCGGTGGAGTTGATCACAGGCAGCCGTGGTGATGTTCCCGGAGAAGGAAACGGACCCATCGAGAACCATGCGCTAAGCAACAAATCACTGAAGAGGTCCAACCCTGATTCGGATGAGGAAGAGGAAAAAGGTGCTATCGCTCCACCGGTCAACGACATCTACCGTGCCAGGCAGCAGAAACGTATCCGATGAGTCCCAAACAAAAAATGGTGCTTATTATGGACTAACTGTTCCTCCAGTGGGGGTTTGGGGGGATGTCTTAGCTTTCCCCTTTATGGATGTTTTTTATTGTTGTGAACACAAACAACCACATGCACACCCACACACACACAGTGTGTTGTGAACTGGAAAGTTTCACCTACAGTTGACCTCTCCCCCCCAAAAAAACCGGAGGCGTGTGACTCATTGTGTTTGACTCGACTTTTCAGCTCATTCGAGTTTCATCTTAATTTTTTTTTGGTCTGGTTTTTTTTCTGAAGGGTTTTTTTTTTCTTAGTGTGTTTTTTTTTTTTTTTTTTTTTTTTTTTTTTTTTAAAACAGTTTTATTTTTAAAACTGAGTGGCTCCTATTGTACAAAGTTTTATTCTGGATGTTTATTGATACATAGTACAGAGCTTGCCATGTGTAGTCCAGTGAAAACACCACAAACATCATTTTGTAGTTGAATGGAAATTTCACTTCACTTCCAATAAAACAAACTAAAGAAGTTTGTCCACTTTCTTTTACATTAAGATCATATGGATCCAGGTGCATTATATTTTGCATAACTTTAAGAGGGCAACATTTAAGATGGCTTAAAACTGAACTATTTGCCTTAAGTAGGCTTACATTTAATAACATTTGTAATGAATGCCAAAAAAGGGTCTTTTGTTTTGCTTTAGTTATATGAATGTTGAGATTTAAAATCCCCGTTTGGCCTGAAAGTCACTATTGGTGCATAATTTTTCCTTTTTTTAACATGGGGTCAGGTCGGTCTGTAACAGGAAAATTACATGAGTCAGAGTGACTACCAGTAGTATTGTGGAGATTTTATGATTTTTAAAAGTTTTTTTTTTTATGCCTCCTAAACTGCTAGAGCAGTTTATTATTGCGTTATGCACCATACAGGCAAATAAACATTACTTTTCAAGTGATACCTATTGAAAGAGCATTATTACTATCATAATGACATTTTTTTTCATATTCATTGCTATTGAAATCTGAACATGTCCTTACTTATGCATATGCATATGGTTGGTGGGTGAATCTAACAAATAATTCGGCTTTGTTAATAAACAGAAGTTGACCGATAGTGGATTTTACTGATACTGATCTCTAAATTGGATCATATTTGCTGATGACCGATTAATCAAACGATTTTTCAAATAGATACTGGATAAATAACAGACTCTCCATGTAAAATAGGACTGAACTAAATACAAAAATAACAATAAAAAAAGTTTCTGAATCATGACGATGTGCTAAAGGAAATAAATATGATTGTCAATAAATACAATTGTATAATTAATACATTATAAATATAATATAGCGCTCTCTGTGCAGCATGCATCTAACGTAAAAAAAAAACAGCACCGGTGATTCGCCTCTAGAGGCCGCTCTTGTCATGACAGTAGACTGGAAGCCGGAAAAACTATTGGTGTATATTTTTCAGATAGCTGATAGTTTCAGCAATCAACTACCAATGCCTGACCGCTATTAATAACTAATGGAAATTTTAGTTAGAAGGCGTATATTTATTATCGACTACAGATATATGAGTAAAAGATATTTTAACATTAAAATTTCTAAATGTCTCTGGCATCGTTCAGAGGGCCGTACCAAATGTGGGGACAGGCAGTAGTTTTTGTACCCCTGCTCTAGAACTTGACCCTTAATCTTTAGATGCAAGCTTTTATTGGACTCTACTTTTCTGGGGTGAAGAAAACCCATGTAAACATGAGATAAATGTGTGTAACTGCACATAGACAGCAACCTGGGATTGACCCTGCAGCTGTGGGGTAGCAATAGTACTTTCATACGCTTTCATACCATTGCTTGGATAAATTGTTGATATGCTAAATGTTTTAAATAGTTTTATAAGCAAATTTAATAATGTTTAAAAATGTTTGCATATTTTGGTGTAGTTGTCACAATGTACAGATGTTTTTCACCAAAATGGTGACCAAATTGTTTCACCAAAACGTCACTGCAAAGCAACAGTCTCATAACTCAGCCTGATATTTCACATTATGCCCGTGTCTAATTTGTAAATATGACCACAAGGCAGTTTTCGAAGTCTAATGCTCACATTCCGAACCTCATCCCCATTACGCATTAACAAAGAATACATTCTTCCCCAGCAGGACATGGAGAACCCGGACAAGATCAACACTGACCTTTTCTTAACTGGCCCTTTACAGATGGCTTTTTCTCATGTTAGAACACCAAGTGCATTTTGGAGATGTTCACGTTTTTTTTTTTTTTTTATTCTGGAGCCAGACCTATTTGGTGGCGTTTCAATAGAGGAGATCTGTGATGGAACGGCTATATCTCCTATGGTTGTGTTGTCATTCTCTGGATTGTGTATGTTAGAGACACTTTGTTTACCAGTTTTGTTAATCACAACATTTGAATCAGAAATCCACTCGATGCCTGATATCCTGCTCCTATGGATTACAGCAACTGAAGATTGAAAATCTTCATTTAATAGTTCTGCCATGAAGATATATTTAGCTGATATTTGTATGTACATGTATTTAAGTAGGAGTCCTATACAGTGGGTACGGAAAGTATTCAGACCCCCTTAAATTTTTCACTCTTTGTTATATTGCAGCCATTTGCTAAAATCATTTAAGTTCATTCTTCTTCCTCATGAATGTACACACAGATCCCCATATTGACAGAAAAACACAGAATTGTTGACATTGTTGCAGATTTATTAAAAAAGAAAAACTGAAATATCACATGGTCCTAAGTATTCAGACCCTTTGCTGTGACACTCATATATTTAACTCAGGTGCTTCCCATTTCTTCTGATCATCCTTGAGATGGTTCTACACCTTCATTTGAGTCCAGTTGTGTTTTATTATACTGATTGGACTTGATTAGGAAAGCCACACACCTGTCTATATAAGACCTTCCAGATTACAATGCATTTTAGAGCAAATGAGAATCATGAGGTCAAAGGAACTGCCTGAAGAGCTCAGAGACACAATTGTGGCAAGGCACAGATCTGGCCAAGGTTACAAAAGAGGTTCCTAAGAGCACAGTGGCCTCCATAATCCTCAAATGGAAGACGTTTGGGACGACCAGAACCCTTCCTAGAGCTGGCCATCCAGCCAAACTAAGCTATCGGGGGAGAAGAGCCTTGGTGAGAGAGGTAAAGAAGAACCCAAAGATCACTGTGGCTGAGCTCCAGAGATGCAGTCAGGAGATGGGAGAAAGTTGTAGAAAGTCAACCATCACTGCAGCCCTCCACCAGTCGGGGCTTTATGGCAGAGTGGCCCGACGGAAGCCTCTCCTCAGTGTAAGACACATGAAAGCCCGCATGGAGTTTGCTAAAAAACACCTGAAGGACTCCAAGATGGTGAGAAATAAGATTCTCTGGTCTGATGAGACCAAAATAGAACTTTTTGGCCTTAATTCTAAGCGGTATGTGTGGAGAAAACCAGGCAATACAGTCCCAACAGTGAAGCATGGTGGTGGCAGCATCATGCTGTGGGGGTGTTTTTCAGCTGCAGGGACAGGACGACTGGTTGCAATCGAGGGAAAGATGAATGCGGCCAAGCACAGGGATATCCTGGACAAAAACCTTCTCCAGAGTGCTCTGGACCTCAGACTGGTCCGAAGGTTTACCTTCCAACAAGACAATGACTCTAAGCACACAGCTAAAATAACGAAGGAGTGGCTTTACAACAACTCCGTGACTGTTCTTGAATGGCCCAGCCAGAGCCCTGACTTAAACTCAATTGAGCATCTCTGGAGAGACCTAAAAATGGCTGTCCACCAACGTTTACCATCCAACCTGACAGAACTGGAGAGGATCTGCAAGGAGGAATGGCAGAGGATCCCCAAATCCAGGTGTGAAAGACTTGTTGCATCTTTCCCAAAAAGACTCATGGCTGTATTAGATCAAAAGGGGGCTTCTACTAAATACTGAGCAAAGGGTCTGAATATTTAGGACCATGTGATATTTCAGTTTTTCTTTTTTAATAAATCTGCAACAATGTCAACAATTCTGTGTTTTTCTGTCAGTATGGGGTGCTATGTGTACATTCATGAGGAAGAACAATGAACCTAAATGATTTTAGCAAATGGCTGCAATATAACAAAGAGTGAAAAATTTAAGGGGGTCTGAATACTTTCCGTACCCACTGTATACACCGATCAGGCATAACATTATGACTGGTGAAGTGAATATCACTGCTTATCGCTTCAGCATGGCACCTGTTAGTGGGTGGGATTTATTAGGCAGCAAGTGAACATTTTCTCCTCAAGATTAATGTGTTAGAAGCAGGAAAAATGGGCAAGTGTAAGGATTTGAGCAAGTTTAACAAGGGCCAAATTGTGATTTCTAGACGACTGGGTCAGAGCATTTCCAAAACTGTAGCTCTTGTGGGCTGTTTCTGGTCTGCAGTGGTCAGTATCTATCAAAAGTGGTCCAAGGAAAGGACAGTGGTAAACCAGTGACAGGATCATGTGTGGCCAAGGCTCATTGATGCATGTGAGGAGCGAAGGCTGGTCCGTGCTGGTCATCCAACAGATGAGCTTCTATAGCTCAAATTGCTAAAGAAGTTGTTAATGCTTTACAGGTCAGGACTGTTTTGGCAGCAAAAGGGGGACCAACACAAGATTAGGCAGGTGCCCATAATGTTATGGCTGATCTGTATTATATATAATTGCTTCCTGTTTATGACACAAATTTAAAAGCACTACCAAGCTGCCACTTTTGGGCTTTTGACCAAGGCACACACTTAGGTGCTTTAACCCCAGCTTCCTGACAAGCTGGGCAGTGGTAGATCAGTAGCTAAGCCTTCGGTGTACTGTTCAGAATATAGGGGGTTCAGGACACGATTTAAGCTGCCACTCTTGGGTCCCTTGAGCAAGGCCCTTAAACCGTCTGTAACATGTACTCTAAACTTTCTTACATCGCTGGAATATGCAGAAAAAGAATTTCACTGTGCTGTTACATAAATGTGACAAGTATAAAGCTTTCTTTCTTTTTCTTTCTTTACATTTTTTCCTTTCTGAAATGATTCCACCATTACGTATAAAGCCACAAAATTGCTAATGGTGTAATTGTTTGATTCTATTGTTTGAAATGTAGCCTTTATATGTTTGATGCCTAATAATGTTTATTACTCACTAATAGTGATTTGGAGAGTCAGAAATCTAGCTTATAACTAGTTAGTCTAGTTTTAACAAACCATGAATTCTAGACTTACAGTTTACTAAAACATTACTAACTACTCATTAGTTCTACTGCTTAAGTCTTAGAATGATTGGCAAATTAGACAATGTTTCTGATGAAGCCACAATGACATGAAAAAACCCTAACGGTTTTTGGACACAACCAAATAACTAGATTTCCAGCAAGTACACTTATAAGTTCTACTGTTTGGGACAGAGCTATTGATATGACAAATATATTAATAAGAACTGGTCATAAATTCTTCTATATCACATTTCTTCTACTTTTGAATACAAACTGAGACACAATGAGGAACAACAAAGGCTAGTAATTTGGAGTAGAGTCTACAGCACTGGTACTAAACATTCAGGTGGGAGAGGATAATCACAAGGCTGCGATCATAGATCAGTATGAAAGCCTATTTATTAAAAAAAAAAAAAAAAAAAAAAGACTCTACAAATGCCTATGAGAGTCACATAATCTGAGAACAGTTACATCAGGACACAACCGTTTATCATTACAGGCATTACAAAGCCTGATTAATATAACTGACCATTTTAATACAGGCATTATGTATGCATGATGTCACACTCTGACCTTAGTTTACTCATGCATTAAAAAAGTAAATAACATTTACATATATACATATATATATATATACTTTTTTACAATATTCACAACACATTGTACAGAATTTACATATCCGTTTATACAATCCTGTGCATTCCAGTAAAGCGATGTGTTACAGATTAGCACTGGAAAGCTGGTTGCCGAAGTATTGCAGAAATATCTCGGGATGTCCTCTGTAGAACTGTCCGAGCAGTCGCCGCTTTTCTTTTACAGAAAGTTTGGGGTTCTCATGAATGGTTCGAAGTAAAGAGTAAAGCTCCTCTTTAGTGGTTTTCTGTACTGTTTGCGTGTAACTGACCCTTGAAAGACGTCTACAGTAAGATGGACCTGAAAGAAACAGAAAAAAACAGAACTGCTGTTAATTTTTAGTACAGTATATGAACAAACGTTTTGTGGACACCTGACCATAAGATTAGATTAGGAAACCATATCTTATTGGGGCGTGTATTTATGCACAGGGGCATTGTCACGCTGGAAAACGTTCAATTCAATTTAATTTATTTTTATTTGTATAGCGCTTTTAACAATGAACATTGTCTCAAAGCAGCTTTACACAGATAATGTGGTGATAAATTTATATGTTCTTCTTAAGTGTAAGTTTGACCCTGATGAGCGAGCAGGTGGCGACTGTGGCAAGGAAAAACTCCCCGAGATGGCATAAGAAAGAAACCTTGAGAGGAACCAGACTCAATAGGGAAACCCGTCCTCATCTGGGTTGCACCAAATGTTCATTTATTACAGATATACGATGTTGCGGGGTACAGTGATAGTGATTAGAACCAAACTGTAGTCCTGAGTCAGTTTGGGCCTCCTAGTTCAAGTGAAGAAAAGATTTCATGCTACCACATCCTATACAATTGGTGTGCCTCCAATTTTGTGGTAAAAATTTGAGGAAAAAAACACATGGCTGGAAAAATTTGGTGTCCAACTGCACATCTATGCATGAATGACATAATGGCTAATAATCATTAGGAAGATAGTGTGATGTATTTATACAACAGCAATTTACCAAAGCTATGCATTTGTTTTTGATTTGACATTTCATCCACTTACAGTTAAAGGTAATGTTGCATGTTTGCATTATGTCCCACATTATAGCACCTAAAATCATTGTTCGCAGATATATAACTTTGTAAGCAGTTCTCAATCACCAAGCTTTATGTTTAAAAAAAAAAAATCAGGTTACTGCAAACTATCAAGCTCTATAAATGGTGGGAAAATGTACCATATTCATTACACCGGCAGACTGGATATTGACTTTATCATGACATTTTCATTCACTGTAAACAAATAAATTATTACCGCAAGTCTGTTATAAGATTAGAAAAGAACACTGTGGAGTTCCTGTCTGTAGAGTATTTGTGACTCTGTGTTTCAGGGAAAGGTGAAAGTACCCTGCTGGGCAAATAATTCACAGCTTTCCACAATAATGTTGGTGCAGAAATAAAATATATGGTACACAACTAAAGCTTTTTTGATTGTAGAACATAGTAAACACCTGCCAAATAATTGTACAATATTTAAACCTAGTAGGCTGAATAAAAAAATAAGCCCTGAGTGTCTACATTCATATGAGCCATTAACTAGTAAAAAAAAAAGCAGAAAGTGCAATGTTCGAAAAAACAAAACAAAGAAAAATTGAAAAAATTCAACCATGGAATAACTGCTAGGAAATTTATTTTAACCCATTCAAAATGTATTTTTTAGCTTGTATGTTTAATTTTTCTGCCATCTGCTTAAACGGCAGTCATCTTTAAAATCCCTTAATTGAATGTTAAAACTCAACAATAGATTAAAAAGACGAAATCATGCCAAAATAGTATGTCTGAATCTACATACGATGCCACGTACTACATTAATGTGACATTATGCAGGGGCCGGAAAACACTCTTTCCTCTGACACACTGTAGTAAGACTTTGCTTCACATTTCCAGCTGACTTGTGTTTTCCTCACACTTTCGAACAAAGTATCCTAAATTATTAACCATTAATTATTAACAAAAACATATAGAAGTGACCGGAAAAATCTAGCATCATGTAAACCTGTCCAAAATGCACTTGTATTAACCGGTTAATGACTCTCCATTTTCACATGACTGCTCTCAACCACAGAAGGTGAAGACTAACTTGTGACACATGAAGCAGGATACCATATATTTTCAAACTGCTGCTTATACAGCATTATGAGCTCTAAGGGGAAAAAAAAATGCAACCCTTTTTCCTCAGAGAGCACAGCCATGTTTACTCTCATTTTCAGGGTATGGGTTTGTAAGGCGAATACTTTTAATGGCTAGGAAATTGTATATTCCCAGTCCATCTTTTAATTCCTGTCTTATTAAAAACTTCCTATGAGCAAAAACTACACGTCTAAGCAGACAGACATCTTTCTATCCCAAGACTTATGTACTCTACTTCAAATGTCATGTCAAATGATTATCTCAGAGCTTTGCTATACATTGGGGTGATTTATTGTTGTTTTTTTATTACTGAAACCTGCATTGGGAATATTTAATTATTTTCATCTGCCCTAAAGTTGACCCCCCTTTTGCTGCCAAAACAGTCCTGACCTGTCGAGCATCAACAGCATTAACTTCTTCACCAATTTGAAATACAGAAGCTCGTCTGTTGGATCGGAGCACGTGGACCAGCCTTCGCTCTCCACGTGCATCAACGAGCATCGGCCGCCCATGATCCTGTCGCCGGTTCACCACTGTTCCTTCCTTGGACCACTTTTGTTCGATACTGACCACTGACCACACCCCACAAAAGCTGCAGTTTTGGAGATGCTCTGACTCAATGGTCTAGACATCACAATTTGGCCCCCGTCAAATCCTTGCCTATTTTTCATTCTTTGAACACATCCTCTTTGAGGACAAAAATGTTCACTTGCTGCCTGATAAATCCCACCCACTAAATATCAGTGTAATTCATTTCACAAGGTTATAATATTATGGCTGATCGGTGTATGATTGAGAAGGCACACATGAACTACAATAGCAGTTGTAATGAACATGAACAACGAACACCACCCTTACAATCAGTGTTTTTCAAAAACCTTTGGATGAGTAACTGAGTAGGAAGACAAATGAAGCATACAATCAAATCAAAGTACAAATGAAAAAAAATGGGAGAAACTACAGAACTGTAAGATGTGTGTCGTCTTTGACCTGAAAAGCTATATATTGAAGATTGAAATGATCTGACCTGTTAATCTTTTAAGGGCGGCGTGTGTGTGTGTGTGTGTGTGTGTGTGTGTGTGTGTGTGTGTGTGTGAAAGTAATAGCAAGTTACTGTTTTTTAATAGCCCTCCCATTTTATATACCGCTCAGATTAGATGCAGAATCGTTCATTTTAACATTATTGGTTATTTGTAGCAGCCCTGATAAGCGTTACAATAATCTCTTCACCACCTGGGTGTGAGCAGAGGTTCACTTTCTAGTGTGGAACTCTAAAAAAGCACTCTGATTTATCTTTTATTTGTCATTGTTGTGACATCGGCACATATACCTAGAAAAACGATGCAAGTTATCATGCACTTACCTGTAACAACATCAGGATCTTTGCCCCTGATGATGCTTGCTAGTTTATCACTAACAAGCTTGTGTAACGATACAGGAATCTGGGGAAACATTAATAGAGATATGCCGTCAATATTCTTGCATTCATTCATGAAAATGCAAAAGTCTAAAGTAAATTTAAATAAAGAGCAGACGTTCAGAATTTATTTCTTTTTTTGCCATTTTTGTGCACAATCAAAGGGCGATAAACTGATCCGGCTCAATTCCATCTATTACAGTATGTAGCGGTACAGTATAATAATAAATAAAAGGGCTAAGCATAGATAATCTTAATGCATCATAATGTTCTCAATGTACAACTTACTCATATCTAGTACAACACGAGTGTACAGTTAGACTATTCAACTGCATGAACTCTTATTTTATACACAGATTTTTTCAAAACATTTTCTAAATAAAAATATAACATTTTAACACTGCTGCATACTGTGTACTTTTTTAAATTCTTATACTTTCTCTAGTTTTCTTATCATGAGTCAGATTATCTTTTACACGAGTCATAAAAGTGGCGTGTATCATATCGTCTATCTGCAATCTTTTCTTTTTCTTTTTTTAAGTATTTCTTGTAAGAACACTGTGCATGTTCTACTACCACTCCTGCACCTTTATCAACATTTTTTAGATGTAGATCATAGTAGGTCTCACTGCTATTACACGTGTCACTGTATATTTGGAATTAATCATTACATAAACCTATGCTATTATCCAAATATTTTCATTATAGGCAAAACAAATGTATAGTATTATTATATTTTCCCTTCACTTGAACTAGAAGACCCAAACCTGCTCAGCATGACAATGGTCATGTGCACAAAGCCAGCTCCATGAACATATGGTTTACTTGGGTCTTGAGTGAGTTGCTACAGAGCTACCCTACTGAACACCTTTAGGATGAATTAGAATGCTTACCGCACCCCAGGCCTCCTCACCGTACATCAGTACCTGCCTTTACTAACACTCTTGTGTCTAAATGAGCACAGATCCCTCACCAAAATCTAGTGAAACATCCTCCCTGCTGACATTGGACTTTTTTGTCCATATAGTGAATTCATGTGTCCCAAATAAAATAACATCTTGGGTTTTAATAAGAAAAATGTAATCTATAAGTTTTAATGCATCACCTTGAAAAGATCCAAGTGATTGTCTATCATAAAAAGCACCAGAAGATCCACTTTTCCTTTGGCAAGCCTGGTGCTGTAAACAATAGCAGTGGAGAAAGCTCTCTTCACGGCCATCCTGTTCTCTATCTGAGGAACAAACAACAACCATGGCATGCAGTCAAGATTTATACCTTGATTAACATTATCACTTCCACTTTAGTGTATTTGTATAGTATGCACATGCAAGCTTGCATGTTTTCTCAGTTTATAATAGTGTGGGCCACTTCCTATGTTGTGGTGTAGTAACAAGCTGAATAAACTCTTTACTATGCTGAGTCATTGTGACTGGCTTTGGAGCCCAATCGTTTGAATGAAAAGATGGCTTGACTAAATCAATTTCAGTAGGCCTTTGGATAAGGGGTAGCTCAAAATTTAAGATGTTACACTTCTGATCAGAAGGTCTTGAGCTCAAATCCCAGCACCACTAAGCTGCCACTGCTGGGCCCTTGAACAAGGCCCTTAACCTTAAATCCTCAACCCTGAAATCTTTTGCACCTTCAAATGTAAAGCATATACAATATACAGTAGTACAAAACCAAACTGAGTAGGTGTTGATTCCAAATTGTAATGCATACATTATTAATTTATGTAAATACAGACAAAGTTCAATGGGAAACTGACATCAATCCTTTTCAACCTGTGCGTCTGAATTTTGGCAATATCAATGGATTTGTGGCTAATGAGCAACAGATGGTCATTGAATGCAGTGTACTATGGAAGGTAAAGCCCTTGATTCTGCGTAACACATGCTTCTGTTGGATTCATCAAATGCCCCCGTTTTGTTTTCTCATATTTTTTACATAGCAGTCACAAAGCAGCTTTCCAGAAATAAACAGATTCTCAACAGCAGCTGAGGGTCCAACAGTGGCAGCTTGGTGGTGTGGGATTTGAACTCATGACCTTCTGATCAGTAGTTCAATGTCCTAACCACTGCTTTTCACTGATTCCATTCAGGAGCAGTGGTGCGTCTGACTCCTTTCTAAAGTGTCTTTTGGTTGTTATGTATGTTTTTTCCCATGCCTACTCATAATACTCCTTTTGTTGATGTGTCACAGCTCACATCCTGCTTTACAACTACTTTTACCAAATGGCAAAAGAAGCCATTTTACTATTTAGAGCCTGATTTAGATTATGAATAATGAGAGCACTTTTCTATTTGACAGGCGTTGCTTAGCAGCGGGTATAAACGTCTGTCTCAGTCACAACTGTCTCGTACATTAAAGTTCACGTTAATGCAATAAAACAAGTAAAAAATGACTGCATGACAGCAACATACAGTAACTAATATCAATACAGAGTGATGACTTTATATATTATCATCATTGCCTAATATTTTATTCTCTTGATCTATATTCCATGAATAGGCATATAATATACATGTACAAATGTAATGCCACACGAAACCTTTATGACCTTTCACCTACTTCACTGATATCTTTGAGGACTTATTGTTTGACAAGTGTGTCGCAGATTTATTGGTACATAAACACACCTGTTTTATATATAATAGTGGTCCATAGCGCACTGTTTTCATGATATTACACTCATTAAAACACCAAGAAGTGCTCTGTCTAACCTCTTTGTGTAATTTGATGTCGTTTGGTTGTGCTGCAAAAGCCATGAAGCGGAGAAGTCTGCGGAGTTCCTCTCTACTCCGGGAGTCCTGGAGTTTTAGACAGAGCTGCAGGGCCTCCAGAGCTTGCTCCTGCTTTCCATTAACTACAAACACGCATACGCAGATACACAAATACACACATGTTAAGGAAAGAACGCACTGTGGATACAGTAGCTCTAGATAACACAAACAGACTAAATGGGTTCTTTAAATCACCCAACAATCTCACTTACAACGTACAAGCGTTTTAGCAATTAAACACAAGCTTTTAGCTTTGGTAAATAGAATGAAAAAAAAAGAAACTGGCCATTATATGATTAGCTAAAGGGGGTGTTCTGGACTGGACTCTGGACATATGTGGCTAGGTTGAAAATCTGTATAAACGGTCTTGTCTATTTAACTTCCTGAGGAAAATAAATATACTTTTATTGTTATTTACAATATTTAGATTTAGGTTACTGGTAAATAAATATAGAAAAAGCCGCAGCAAAGAAAAAGAAATGTGCAAAAATATATAAAAAAGTAGAGACATAATACAAGTATATAAATATACAAAATATATACAAAAAAGTTGTCTGTTTTATGAGAGATGTGCAATACGTTTAGACTGGCAAGAATAAGTGTGTGTAAGCATATCTAATGAAGTGCTGGAGAACGAGAATTTATATAAAGATAAATGCTAATGAGTGATTAAGACAAGGGGCTGATGGAAAGTGTAATTTATTGTCAATCTGGCACTGCCATGTTGATGATGATAATGATGACGATGATATAAGCGAGAATTGTATCATGCTGACCAAAGCCTTCCCACTTGAAAGGGTCATTTTACTGGTCATGATTTTTGTATTTGGAGTTAAGTAGAGTTTTGTGAAGTCTCTTTTTTTCTCTTTTCATTCCTGCTGTCTACCCTGCTTTCTCTTTCTCGGGTATAACGGTACACGTATTCATACCGAAAGTATTCGGTACAGGGCTTTTGGTTCGGTGCACATGTGTACCGATTGGAATCCTTTCAGCATGCGGAACATGGATAAAAAATAGAGTTTCCTCAGGAACTTATAAAGTGGCGGACCGCAGGTTTGTTTAATCTCCCTAAAAAAATTTTTATTTGTCAAAAACAGTCACATGCAGGATACAACTTGCAGTGAAATGAAAAGTTAAAAAAAAATCTCATTTATTTTAAATTGTTTTAAAAATGTAAACAGTACAAATGTTGATCACAAATAATAATAATAATAAACTGCGTTAATAAAAAAATTCTTCCCTCTAACCGTGCCTAAAATTAAACTCAACCATGACTTAAAAACCGAGGTACATACCAAACCATAAATTATGTGTATTGTTACGCCGCTACTCTCTATATATCTTTCCCTTTCTACTACATTTATTCACTTTCCTTTTACAAACCACTTTATCTCATTCAGGAACACTGGGCATGAATGAGGAATACACCTTGTATAAAACCCTTGTTTATCACAGAGCACTGTGAACTCAGATATTAATGCAGAGGGGTCATTTATCTTATCTTAGCGAATGGTTTTGAGGGGTTGGACGAACCCAGAAAGCTCCCAACCAAAGCTTTCTTCCATCTGTCTCACCTAAAAGCTCAGAGATGCCGCTGTGTATGTCGAACATGTGGTTGCTAAACAGCGGAGGATAGTCCGTCTGGCCATAGTGTTGGATCAGAACGCTATACAGTAGACGTTTGTATTGTGCCGTATCCTCCGGACACTTTGCAAGTCCTCGGCTCACCTCGACTACCAGCTGATCAGGAAGAAACTCCAGACAGTCCACAGCTGCTGAAAGCCATGCGTCGGCACTGCAGAATGGAAAAAAAGAGCAACGAGGGTTAAAGAAGAGGACAAAAGAAAAGAAGATTCAGTTAACACTTGACCATCAGACTGTCAGCCATGTGGCAGTAGAAATCGCAGCCTCGGGGCTCGAGGATTTTAAACAGAGCTCTTTATTTAATGGCCAGGCTCTATTTGTCTGGACACAATATCTGAGCGGTTCACACGCGACGAGTGGTGTGTTTTGCATTCTGCGTTTGATGCGAGCCCAGATATCCCTGATTCATCGTGGAAAAAAAACATTCAGTCCGTAACCTCCAAGTTTTAAGTAGGCCTGGGTTGTTACATGTAAAGAAAGTGGCTAAAACGTTTAGCTTTTATCATTCCTCATAATATTATATTAATATATGTTTATCAGTAATATTAAAATCTATGTAAACAATAAAACCCAACAGAATGTGTTGTTATAACAAATGAATCAACCATGGTGTGATGTGAGACGGCCCGTGTGAAATAAAGTTATAGTTACTGCTGCAAAGATGATTTCTCATTTTCTATTACAATACATCCTGAAGTATTTTACTCCCTGTATACAGTATCAGCATTTTGCTGACACTGAAATCGGTTTTTGCAGCATCTGTTATCACTTACTAGCCTCCCTTTTTCCTCTCTGAATGTTAACAAGACCAAAAAAACAGACAAACCGGAAAGCACTCTGTCCTGAAGATTTTTTTTTTCATTCCAGAAAACCTTTTTTGATTGTTACATAGCACTGTTAACACTCTCTCCACTGGCAATCCAGTAACAGAAAACTTCACCACATCAACAGTTCCTCATGTTGTAATATGTTTATGTGCAGGTGAACCAATATCATTTGAGAAAGTAGCACTTAACTATAATCAGTGCACTGTGACCAGTCGGATTTGAGAATTTCACAGTATTGTGATTTTAATGAATAAAAAATTTGCAATAAAATATTCTAACCAATATTTAATTGTAGTTGCTCAATAGTAATAACAAATGTAATACATGTAGTCCCCAAATTACGATGGATATGCGTTCCGATGACCTCATCATAACTTGAAAATATTGTTTATTCAAATATTGAAAATTTAAGTTGAGACATGGAGTCTTAAAGAATGCTAATGTGTGGGGTTGTATACTGTTATTTGTAAGTAATTTAACAAATTCCAGTACATACTTTAGCTAAACAGAGCAGTACTGTAATGTATAAACTATAGAGTATATTTGTATGGTGCGGGTGAGTGAGTGGGGGTGGAGCCAATAAAAAAGAGATCGTCAAGATCTAAACTAGGGCTTCAAAACACCAAAAACAGAAAAACAGAAAGAATTGCGCTCTAACACTAGACACTAGAGTAAGGCATCATATAATATGTGTGTGTGTGTGTGTGTGTGTGTGTGTGTGTGTGTGTGTGTGTGTGTGTGTGTGTGTGTGTGTGTGTATTTAAATATATATATATATATATATATATATATATATATATATATATATATATATATATATATATATATATATATATATATCACGTTTTTTTTTTTTATTAATAAATGTTTTGGTTACTTTTATTTCCGTACATAAAAACAAAAGAAGTGCAAAATGAGGAAGGAGAAGAAGGAGGTGAAAATGGTGGCATGAAGATGAAGAAAAACTTGTTTAGATTAGATTAGGAGATGAAGAAGTACACATACTGAGCTTCACTGAAGGCTTTGAGGATTTCTCGGTCCACATAGTTGCTGGTGTAGAGAAGGTCTGGGTCGCTGTCCATACCGTGCAGAGGAGGGCGGGGACTTTCCTTTCCTTCCAAAAGGCTCTCCAGTAAAGGCAACTCGATCAGCTGTAGTAATCTAAGTGTTGCCTGCTGCTGCCAAACCTCATCCACCACTGTACGGGAGAAAACGTGGGTTTCAAAAAACATATACATCATTTTAGGATTTTTTTTTAACCACTGGAAAAGAATAAACATCACAATGAAGATAAATGTGTAGTTCGTTTTGAAGTGACTTACGCTCCTGTGACAGACCCAGATTCATCAGCTGGGGCGTGATGGTTGTGTTTGAGTTCAGGTTCCCTAAAACGTCCTCCAGAGATTTATCTGTTTTGACTGGTGAGGTGTTTGAATACTCATGTTCCTCGTCCCTGAGTGGAAAGGTTGAATTAGATTAGAATTTGGACAGAATGTTGCCTAAGAGATCCTGAATCGAGTTTAATACACACTACATAAAATGACACACTATACATGTGTGCTGTATTCTGGGATTAGTGGGTATGGTTCAAAATTAATCAAAACTATATTGGATGTATTCGATTCTGGATAATGTCCTTTTATCTCTAAAAGTGTTCTCCAGTCACTTGGTCGGGGTCACACTAGGCATGAGGATGGAATAAACCTTGAATGAGATGCCAGTGCATCATATCACACTCACAATCAAACTTCTAAAGGTATTTAACAGTCATTACATAGAATAATATAGATTAGAAGAAAAGAATTCAATTCATTCAGTTCTACTCTTCCAAATCTCACTTAATAATTCTTTTTCCATTAATCGATGTCTAAACTCGGATTCTGTATTGCATACAAGTTAATAGCTGCCATTTTCTCCAAAAGGCAGGTCTATCTGATTGTTGGCAAAGATGTTTCTTCCAGCGTCGAAAGCTTCGTAACACTTTGTTTGCAGTGTGTCTTTTCTTACTTTTCAGTATACTTTATTGAGCCCACAGAGAAATTGTTATTTCTTCAAATATCCCAGCAATGTAAGAAGCTGGGGTCAGAGGGCAGGGTTACAGCACCCTGGAGCATAAAGAGTTGAGGGCCTTGTTTAAGGTCCCCAAGATTGGCAGCTTGGCAATACCAGGGCTTAAACACCCAACTTTTCCAGATCAGCGACCCAGAGCCTTAACCACTAAGCTACCACTTCCCCCTCCTCATTCCACTGAAAAAACAAGTACCTTTTCTGTGGCACAGTCGTTTTAATGCAGGCAGATTCATAGGTGTGTTCAATTATATCCTTGCTAGCACTTGTATTCAGGAACCTGTACAAACTGCAGCTGCTGTCCTCAAATTTGGCCGCCCTTTTCTCTTTACTGAACACCTTGGTGTCCACTGCTTCGAACACCCGCGAGTCCATGAGCGCCTGACAGAGACGCACTGCCTTGAAACGTGGCACATCATCGTCACCACAGAACTTGTTCTGGATGATGTGAGCCAACACCACATCCACGGCCTCAGATCCCAGGAAGCAGTCGTGGTAAGACTTCAGGTTATGGCGTCGTCTCTTGACCTCCACCTGCTTCTGCAGGTTGTTAATGATGCTGCTCCAGATGAAGGTGGCACGGAACGGCTTCCCGGCCATCTGACGTAAAAGGAATAGAAACAACAACATGGCAAATTATTCATTTGTATGACTAATGACTCCCTTTCTTAGAAGATTTTAGAAGTTCATTTGAAAATTAGTGTAGAAATAGTAGTAGTAATAATAATATAAAATCAAAATGATCTAACATTTGCTAACACTGGACCTATCGAGCTAGCTAACTGTAATACTTATTACTAGGCAAGTGTTCATCACATCAGAATTAGCTCATTAAGATCCATGTCCTAGCACAATTTGTGTATTTGTCAGATAAATTAAAGCCCAATAGGGACCAATAGGTTTCTGTTGTTGCAGACGTTTTACCCAGCAACTTTGTCAAAGACTAATTTGTCATAACTTGACTGCAAGAGATGAAGCAGGAAAATTTTTCCCATGATTTACATCCAATAGTGCAGCCCTGGAGTACTTAAGAATTTAAGTTCCAATATAAAGACCATTTGCAGCCAAAGTCAATATTGAGAAAGCCATACAAATCATAGCAGAGCAGCTAATCATTTCTCACAAGCTACATTTCCTCTCTGGATTCGAAACATGGAGCCTGGAAGGTGTGTACAGTCCCTCAGAGATCTCCTGCCCCATCTAAGTGGAGAACCCAGAGTCTCACAATCTCTTTACACATGCAGATTTGATTCTCTTTCAGCGTCCCTCCCTCCTAACACCCACTCATTAAAAGAAGCTTCAGACAAACTGGGCTACAAGACAAAGAAGGTTCTAAAGATCAATACCACATGTGGGGGGAAAAAAGTTAAACCGTGTTGCTGAAGCAAAGAGATTGAACATTCTGCCATTGTTTAAGCATAAATTACTAATATGAAGACATTGGTTTATTTCAGTTGGATTCTGATTGTGAAGTGAACTATAATGTCAAACCCTGTAATGTTTAGAAAAGGGAGGTCACACATGGATAAAAATCAAGTTGTCCAGTACTGAGGTCTAAACGGACAGTGATAGTTGGGAGATTACTTTCTTTCCTTCCTTCTAAATTGCTTCCTGCTCTGTAAAGTAAAATGCTGAGACTGTCCGCATATCGCTGAAAGTTCACTTGCGCAACAGTGACAGGTTTTAAAAAAACAGAAATCTAAAGCTGCAGAGTGAACGTTTGGATTTATTTAACTTCCGGCTTTCATACAATATGATTTCAACGTATATGCATTCGGAATTTCGGAAAGGGGTTAACTGTTAATATTGCAAATTATAATGATGTACAGAAAGCCTATTTCAAAAGTATTATAGAGAATTAAAGTAATTAAAATATTAATAAAAACAATATTATTACTATTTATAATATTATTCTATTTCTTTTTTCTTTTTTCAAACCAGTTTAAAGAAATTCCAATTAGAGCTCATCAGAAACATCCCAAACATTTCCGCTACTACACTGGCTCCAGAGACCAAAGATAACCGAGAGCCACCCAACCGGAGATAGGTCAGCTTCACTTTTTTACTTTCCTTTTCTTTTCTTTTCTTTTCTTTTCTTTTCTTTTCTTTTCTTTTCTTTTCTTTACTTTTCTTTTCTTTTCTTTTCCTATCTTTTCTTTTCTTTTATTTACTTTTCCTTTTTTCTTTTCTTTTTAAACCATCAGTATTAACCCACATCTATAATCCATGTGATATTTGTATCTGAAAGAAATGATCATTTGATTTAAATTTTTTTATCTGAAACATGTAAACACTACCTGTAAAAAAGTACCTTTTTTTGAAACATTCCAAGAAATTGTTGCTTTCAAACAAAAATGATCCACAATGCAAATACAATCCAGTTTTCTCCTACTAAGAAATACAGAATAATTTTGTCAAAATGTATGTAGTCATTTAAAGTTCCAAAAATATCCTTCCGATTGGATTGGATGCAAGATCTCCGACATCCGAACTCCGAAAGATACCAGTCCAACTAACAGCATCTGTATTAACAACACCTTATATAAGGTGTCTGGAGGGTTACCCCCGGGTCACCTTCAGGTGGGAATGCTACTCCTCATTCGCAGGCAGCATACACTGCTGTGTTTGTCCAACACAAGACTAAATAATCGCTGAGGGGTTTGCTCCCATGATGACTCTGTCAAGACAGTGCAACGGGACAACAAAACTTTTCCACAACAAAACCCCTAACAGCAATACCCAAGCGGCGATGACAAGGAGAGAGATGTAGCCATGATGAAATACAGAATATCTGGCATCAATTCAAGCAGAGACAGGTCTTGCTGATATATCCTTAGGGGGGGATGCTAAATAAGAGTCTGTTTGAATTTACACGTCACATGCATGCACAAATACACACACACAAACCCTCTCACGCTATCCTTGTAAGGACCGTTGACACAATCATCAATGCAGCTAATTAATGCAATGCTTCCTCCTAACTCTAACTTCAGTAAACAAACATGAAACCTTTCAACTCTTTTACTTCCTTCAGTTTTTTATTTAAAAGAAAAAATACTAATGCAGGATCCACATGGTAACCAGCCACATGTTCTTGCAAATTCTGTTTGGTATTTTGGAGAAATTTGGTTCCTTCCAAGATATAAAAACATGCTCACACACACACACACACACACACACACACACACACACACACACACACACACACACTTGAGTGCATGTTGTAAATCTTACAAACCTGTCACCAGTTACAGCAACCGATTTCAATTTCCATACAGCATTGTACTAATAAAGAGTGAAACATCTCAAATTACAATATTTTGCAACACATCAATATACAGGTGTTTACACACTCAAATACACACACTTACTTTCCTTAAGCCATACTACTACATCTACTTAGCCGTATAACACTCATTCTTGCAAACTCAAGCACATATAAAACGAATATAGATAAATGTAGCAATGTGCTTTCTTGTATATTTATTTCTTCACACTCTTGCTTTCCTTAAGCCATTTTACATCTACATAATCATATAATACTAATTCTTATAGATTTAGGCAAATATTAAAGTAATATAAATACATGTAGCACTGCAGGTGTATATCTATATATACACACACACACACACACACACACACACACGCATGCACACATACATACACAAACACGTTCCTTTCTTTAGGCTATATCACATCTATATAATATAATACTAATTCTTCAAAATGAATGCAAATATAAAATGAATATATAAGTGTAGGACGTATAGGTATATCTATATCTTCACACACACACACACACACTTGCATTCTATAAGACTTTTCTTTTTCTAAACACTTTAACACTCATTCTTTGTAAACTCAAGCAAGTATTAAATGTATATAGAACAAACTGTAGCACTTGTATATCTCTAACTTCACACACACACACACACACACACACACACACACACACACACACACACACACACTTGCTTTCCTTAAGCCATTACATATGCATAACCATATAATATATATATATTTTTTAATCCATGCAAATAAAACGATTATAGAAAACATTTCAAAAGCACTTGTATATCTATATCTTCACACACATACATACACACACACACACACACACACACACACACACACACACACACACACACACACACACACACATATCCTTTCCTAAAATCACATTACATCTACTTAACCACATAGAAAAAAATTGTACGGCTTGCATATTTATATCTTCACACACACACACACACACACACACACACACACACACACACACACACACACACACACACACATACCTGCAAAGCCTCGAAATTCTAAAATAACACACTGAAGTCCTAAACAATAACTGTTTGATGTGTATAATCAGGTTATTATGGTTGAGGTTGTGTTACCTGAAGCTCAGTGCATGACACTCGCCTGTAAACGCGATCTGATTCCCTCCCAGAAAGCAGCGTGCGCTCACACACACAGACCCCTCCCACTTTCACTGTGGACACGCCCACACGCCACGATTGGTCAGCTAATTTGTATAATAATAGAACAGTCGAAACTTTCTGTCTATGATGTGGTCAAACAAAAAGTTTCACTTCATTTCAGTTAGTTGATTGAAAAAAAAAGTTTCAGTCAATTTTTAACAAAAGTAAGATATAAATATCAAAGGATAAAAAGGGGCCTGGGGTTTGAGGAAAATATAATTTGTGTGTTCCATAGTTTCTATATGCAATAAAAGTACAATCTAAAATACAGAAAAGAGAAGAGAAAAAAAAAAACCCTTCCAACCTCAGCTACTAAACTTATAATGAACAAATCTGATTACGGTATTGTACAAATCCCATATTAGAAACTTTTATATCCCACATTCTCTACACATACAGTGGGTACGGAAAGTATTCAGACCCTCTTAAATTTTTCACTCTTTGTTATATCGCAGCCATTTGCTAAAATCATTTGGTCATTTTTCTTTCTCATTAATGTACACACAGCTCCCCATATTGACAGAAAAACACAGAATTGTTGACATTGTTGCAGATTTATTAAAAAAGAAAACCACATGGTCCTAAGTTTTCAGACCCTTTTCTGTGACACTCATATACTTAACTCAGGTGCGATCCATTTCTTCTGATCATCCTTGAGATGGTTCTACACCTTCATTTGAGTCCAGCTGTGTTTGATTATACTGACTGGACTTGATTAGGAAAGCCCAACCTGCCTATATAAGACCTTCCAGATCACAATGCATGTCAGAGCAAATTTATTGAAGGGGGTCGGAATACTTTCCGTACCCACTGTATATATTCTTATTGTACTTGCCATTAAGATTTATTTGCTGTACATTTAATGGCATCATTAACTGCACTTGTCAATTTGCACAAATGCAACTAACTGCACTTCTGGTAGATGCTAAACTGCATTTCGTTGCTGTGTACCTGTGCAATTTTTATAGGATTAAATCTGCAATAAATTGGGTTCAAAAAGCCCATTGTGTGATTAGTCAGGTGTCCAAATAACTTTGCCATATTGTATATTATTGTAGACTTTTTAAATAATGTGTAGTGTATTAAATAACTGTATGCTTATAGATGTTCGAACCCTTTTCTTATTGTCTCTAAAGTGTCAGCTCCTGTTCAGAAAAGGTTCTTTCCCAAACTTCTCAGCTGGAAGCACCCAAGTGTAACGAAATGTCTTTGCATTAGCTGTGGCATTACATTTTCTCTTCCCAGGAACCAAAAGGCCTTGTCCTAACAAGTTTAAATATGACACTGCCCCTGTGCACAAAGCAAGATCCATGAAGACATGCTACACCAAGGTAACTAGAATGACCTGCAAAGAGCCCTGATCTTAACTCTAAATACCAGGCCTCTTTACTCAACATCAGCACCTGACCTTACTAATGTTTTTAGGGGTGGATGAACAAATAGCACTACAGCTGTAACCTTGAATCCTTGAAAAAAGAGTGGTGTTTGTTTTATAGATATAAATTTGCAAGGGAATGTTCAAAATGCTGTGTGATGGGGTGATTTGTCTGGTGTCCACACACGTATTTGGCCATTTTGTTTATTATTGTAGACTTTTTTAAATAATGTGTAATATATGAAATATGTATATTTTTACATGTTTCACTCCCTCTTCTGAAATAGAATTCCTCTTCTAAAACACAATGAATTTCCACAGGCATGCTGAGCAAAAGGAAAGCACTTGGAGAAGATTATAAATTAATAATGACCATGCTATGGAGTATTTGCATAGGTAGAACTGCTGAGTTTTTTTTCATTGATAATAGTATTTAAGTCATTAAATGCATGTTATGTTGTTTAAAAGAAAATGATAGATAGAAGTATCACTTCTAGTCCTCTCATAGCAGCACTGAAAGGTTATGCTTGCAATCCATCATTGTCCTGGAGTCATATAAGGGTGGTTTTTATAATAAGGCTATTGGTTGTAAGTCTGTGAAGGCATTCAACAGTATTCCATTAAGCATTTGGAGGATTGTTGTGTCAATATCAAACCATTTGCTACTTGGTGAGTCAGTACCTCATGTTTAACAAATGAAGCACTGCCTCAATATATTGACCTGATTTTAAAAAGCCATTGTATAACATTTGCAGATATTACAGAAATGTCACTATGTGAATATTACAAATGAGAAGATCCTGAATCAGATCTTTTGATATAAAAGGCTTAATAGCAGTTTTAAAGGCAACACAGCACACATGCAAAGCTTTCTATTACGTCTACAAATGTATATTTTGTACACTGTAGATGTTAATTTACATACATTTCGAAAGCTCAACATTTTTAATCTTTTACTTCCTTTATCCTGAATGCTTTCGCATGTTTCTTTGGAATGCCCTTGATGATGGTTTTTAATGACTTAGGGTTAGGGTTTATTTTCCCTGATTTTCAGGCAAATAAAAAGATGCCATGTTATTCCAATTCTCATTCACTTCCAGCCTTTTCTAGTGAGCCCCTTAGACCGCAGAAACAACATGTTGTGCTATTACCACTTCTACAGGAAGCACTGTAGCTGTAAGATTTACAAGAGCATTCACACCTCTTGAGTGCATAAAACAAAAAACACAAGTAAGAGTGCTAACAAGCCTCAACGTACCATCTCAACACTGCTGGCACAATTTCCTTTGAAAATACCCAGGTTGTGTATTAGAGCACTGTAAGAACTCTCTTGATTGTCCACAGACATACTTTTAGCAGTAAACTAAATATCACCTGTTTAGCTCTACTTTGTTTTCAATGCTAGTCTATTTCCCTAAAACCTGTTCTTTTTTCTTTTTTCTGTTTTCACTGGAATGGAATGTCGTTTCTTCTGAAACACAGGATGACATAACATGTATATACAGGACAATGTCAAGTGCAAAACACATACAGACTCTATATTTGTATATATAAATACTGGATGTTGTGTGCTAACTAGGTACAACAATAGATCAGTACAGAATAGATTAAATAATAGACTATATAATGTATCATTTATTGCAATTTGGGTAACGAAATGTAGATGGAAAGAAGTACAGTGGCAAGCATAGCAGAACATGTCCCATAGTGGTAGTAATAATAATAATATAGATGATTTACAAATTTAAATTAATGGTAACTTCCAATTTTCCAATGAGGGGTATGGGAGGTGAATTTGCACACAAAAATCCAAAAGTCTGATTTTTCAAGATGGCTGCCGCTCTAACATTGTAACATACATAAGGAAATTAAATATTGTTTATATCCCACCCATATTAATTTCAGTATGCAAATGTTCCTCCTTTTAGTAAACAGAAATTCTGCACTCATGTAACAGAGTGATAACATACAGCAGGAATATTTAGTTTTGTTTTGTTGTAAATAAAGTGGGTAATCACGAATAAAAGACTTGCAATAAGAAAACGTTGCCCAAAAAAAACACAAACGCATTTTCCCATTTACAGTAAGTTCCCTGAAGATGACATGCAGTCTATGAAGACAGATGTGTCAAACAAGATCCCATACAACATTGTAAACAGTGTGAAAGCGTGTGTGTTCTGGACAATAGAGCAAAGTTGTAGAGAAACAAACTAGACGGGGGAGGGACGTGATGATTTTTCACTTCTTTCTTCTAAACAAGGTGCTTTGTTGAGGTTTTCGAGGAAAGAAGACAGAGCAAATTTGCCTTTCAATGCAGCTGGGTTGTTTCCCATCAAGGGTTTCCATTTATCAGCACACCGCTGAGCTTAAAGCTCTTCCCTATATCCAGCATAGAGAGAGATTAAGCATTTAACTGCACACCACTGTGCTTAATAGGATCATTTTTAGAAACGTTTTAGAACATAAATCACTTCAGATCCTAAGATTTTACAGTCCTTAAAAACGAATTGTCCCTCAGCATTCTTATGCACATGTATACTGCATACACAACACAGCAAACCTGTTATGCCGGCAGATAAAAGGCTAAAAGACAGTAAAGTGTAAATAGGTGTAAAGTATAAATAAGTAGTGTGGTTAGTAAGTGCCTAATACAACTGAGCATTTCATATAATATAAGATCTATATGATTTTAATAAAATGTAAATGCTTGCATTTCTTAATCCTTTAAACATATAATAATAGACATTTCTTGACATATTTCTTAAATGTTTATCATTTCAATATATATATTGTCAATATTCTAAAGAATTCTAAAGAATTTAAACAAAACTGTTTAAAAAGTATTTAAAGGTCTACATGTAGAATAATATACAGTACACTGCAAATGTCTATTACAGCTTTAATTCATTATCATTACTTTTCATTGACATACTAGATCATGAAGAGTTAGAAAGACAGGTTTGGCTGTATATTTAACATTAGAATGCTACAAAGCTCTACATGTGTTATTTGGGTTATTAAGACTTACCTTTATGTTCAGATTAAAGCAGCATTTGGTGAGTGGAGGATTAATCCTTCCTTAAACGTAATGTAATTCACAGAAAGTAAAAAGAAAAACAAGAACAGGAAAAAAAGCCCTTCTATTAGGACAACCTGCCCATGTGACTAAGAACTGGTTCTACAGCTCTCCTTCTTTTCTCTGAAGGAATGAGTGCAATGGCATTGTAATGCAAAGCAGCTTTCTGTGTTTAGAATTTAAGTCATATCACTCATCAGTGGCACTTATCAAAGTTTCAGCTGAAACGTCATCAAAATAGCTGCCAGTTTGTTCCCTACAGACCTGAAATCAGTATCAGAACTGGTTTGACATCATTATTTTGGATTTCTTATCAGAAATGCTAGCACACGTACGTCCTTTAACCTTTACACTCCTTTTCCTGAGACGTTTATCAGCTCAAAAGTAGGAGGTCTAGTTAAGTAATGTGAGATGTGATATGGCATTACAAGGAGAAGAGTGACAGGGGTGATGATAATAAAGAATAAATGTTTTTTAGTTGTTACAGTAAAATTAACCTCTTTTAATTGGGTACAATATTGATTGAATTGAAACATTAAATCAAATGTGTCTGCCATGTAGAGCATCACCTGATGAATTCAGCACAAAAAATTATCCCAACTGTTGGATTTTATAGGCAGCCTCAGAACAGGCCCAGTGCTGACAGTACAGAGCTGAGGCCAGGGAGCAGACAAGCAGGCTAATTGACCATCAGCTAGATCCACAAAGTGATCAATTGGGTTTCCAAATATTACAACTGTCTGTTCCACTAGCTAAAGAATGTAGAAATATTCATTCTTGGTTTCCTTATATACTGAACATAATACCCCTGATTTACTATTAAAGAGGACATTGGTTCTAAAACTAGGACTACTATCACTTATTGTGAATAGAACTATTACTGATCATAGATTTAATCTTAATATGAATTCAATCCATTTGATATTTAATATTCTGACATAAGCATCAACATTGGTTTACTTATTTGCAGGTGTCCAGCCCGTAATCTGTTTGTGAATTTGCAGGTTAATTTTGAACCTGGTTGTTTCTGTAGCAGTAATTGATAGAGATTTTAATATTTATCCTGGTAATTCACAAGAACCTCAGAGAACAGGTTATTATGATTATTGTGTCTATTTTATATTCCTCAGTAGGATCTAATAATATAATGTTTAACACACCCTTCATTTAATGCTGACATTTAAATCAACTCAAATTATTAATTGGTCTTCTGTAGTCATAATATACAAATTTCATCATGCCAATGCAACAAGTGCAACAAGAAAAAATAAAGCCTGACCTGACCTGGCCTTGATTAGTTCATATCAGTTGTGACAAAAATCAATCAGGTGACTTAATGCTTAGATCGAATATTCTGTGCTACGTGCTATATAATGTAGCACCAATCTGGCACAACCTAGCACTTGTATAGCAATCAAACATGCAGCTTACAACAGACCACATGGAAGTTAGAATGTAAATGTTTCAAAACTAAATTGATGTTAACATAAATCATAATTAGGAATTAAGAACCAGAATAACATAAAAGCACGTATGTAGTATTTATGGCTTTATCAGTTTTCCAAATAACTAAATTAAAAAAAGGACAGCTATTGGACAACTAACTAACTATGTATGAAACAATACAACTAAATCCTTAGAGTTATTAGAAATGTTTACCATTCCTCCCATGCCATGAGGCGCTTTGTGTGACATGATGGCTTACTTGCTGTTTCCATAGCAGTTTTGTTACGGAGTCAGGTTGCTAGCCCAATGCCCACCCTCCTCCTTTTGTGCCTGGGTTGGTACAATCCATGGTTTAGTACTTTATCCCAATTCCCTCAACTGCGCACCCATGAATGGTTAAGGGCCTTGCTCAAGGGCCCAAGAGTGGCAGCCTGGTATGGCAGGGACTCTAACCCACTTTTTTCTCTGCTTAAACAAAATAAAACTAATTTAAATTATTTCTTGTTTTAAAATCATCAACTTGTATAATTCCCTTCATATTAAGTCATAGAGACACTTTAAGAAGCAGTAGATTTAGTATTTAGAATGATAATTTCCTTCTTTGTCATCTACACAACTTTATTTTCTAGTTGAAAATCCTTATCAGTTACATTTATAGCATTTAGCAAATGCCCTTATCCAGAGCGACTTTATCTAATTTATCTCATTTATACAACTGAGCTGTTGAGGATTACAGTCCTTGCCAAAAAGTTCAATTGTAATTTAAAATGCATGACCTTTTCCAATCAGAAATCTAATGTCATGATCATTAATATAGTGTGTCCTTCTGGAAAGGCTTTCTGCTAGATTTTGGAATCTGGCAATTCAGCCAAAAGGGCATTAGTGATGGTCGAGAAGGCCTGGTAAACAACCCATAGGTGTTAATTAGGGTTAAGTTCAGGGTTCTGTGCAGGCCACTATGTTTTCTCCACTCCACCCTTGGCAAACCATATCTTCATGTGCTCGAGAACATTGTCTGGAACAGGCCTCTTAGTTCTAGTGATGCGGAATCTTAAATCTCAGCATACAAAGACATCCTGTACAATCACACAGACACATCTGGTATCAGCCAGAAAAGGATGGGTTCAATTTTGAGTCTGGTTCTTCTCAGGGCTTTGACTCAAGTAGTTATTCGTTTCCACTGTCACCACTGGCTTGCCTATTAGGGATAACTCTAAAACCATATTTGATTTCTATAAGATGTGCTGTGACAATTCCCACTGTTAAAAACTTTTTATACATAAATAAAATTAAGATGTTTTTTTTTTACATTTTGTGGAATGTAGGGAGTGAGCCAATAATTTAAGGCAAAAATTTACATTATTTGGTTCAGTAATACCATTTAACAGTTTCATATAATACCAAAAATACCATGTAAATATATATGTATACAAATCAGATTGCAACTACAGTTTATTGCCACCTGGATCACAAATGCACAATGTGTGGAGGAGGAAAGCATTTCTTGCTCTCTGGTGTCTTTGATACAGGTATATCTATCAGACATGTATTGTCAAATTTTGAGAACCTCCTTCCCTCAGCCAGGGCATTAAAAAACAGGCCGTGAATGGGTATTCCAGCATGACAATGACCAAAAACACACGTCAAGGCAACAAAGGAGTGGCTAAAGAAGAAACACATTAAGGTCCTGGAGTGGCCTAGCCAGTCTCCAGACCATAATCCCATAGAAAATCTTTGGAGAGAGCTAAAGGTTTGAGTTGCCAAAGCTCAGCCTTGATCCTTAATGACTTGGAGAGGATCTGCAAAAAGAAATGGGACAAAATCCCTCCTGAGATGTGTGCAAACCTGGTGGACAACTGCAAGAAACGTCTAACCTCTGTGAAGGGTTTCGTCACCAAGTACTAAATCATGTTTTGCAAAGGGGTCAAATATATATTTTACTCATTAAAATGCAAATCAATTTATAACTTTTTTCAAATGCGTTTTTCTGGATTTTCTGTTGTTATTCTGACTCTCGCTGTTCGAATAAACCTACCATTAAAATTATAGACTGCTATTGCAAAATTTACAAAATCAGTAGGGGATTAAATAATTTTTCCCTCACGGTAAATGTTAATAGGATTAGCCTTTTTGCTTCAGAAACTAATTGTTGTTGGTGCAAACTCGTGCAAAGATTTTTGGACCAATTATTCTTTAAACAAATGCATTCAAAAAGTGTCAGAGTGTTAACTGATGCATGTGATAATACAATATGTAAGTCGTGTCAATATGGCATATTCAAACCACTGATGTCACACTCAAACTTTCTGTGGGTTCAAGCTGTTCCACTCAAAACCACCAGCTTTGCACTGACAATAGGAGCGACTGTATCGACTGTCAGCACAAACAAAATTCCTCCCTGGGTGAAAAAAGAACACAGCGCTAACGATCCTCAAAGCAGCCTCTCAGCTTCGTTCCCACAGATGAGCATGCACTTATCAATATTCA
This sequence comes from Silurus aristotelis, assembly GCF_946808225.1. Taxonomy (NCBI): domain Eukaryota; kingdom Metazoa; phylum Chordata; class Actinopteri; order Siluriformes; family Siluridae; genus Silurus; species Silurus aristotelis. The sequence continues at coordinate 23,493,622 of NC_139583.1, forward strand.
TACATTTCTAAGCTCTAGGGCAGACGTTGGTGCGTGGTGAAACAAACATCGGCTTCTTCCAGACATGTGCTCTATGGAATCCCATACGCCCCTCATCGAAACTTGCCGGACACTGGGCTTCTTTACCAGGCATCGGCGCTGGACATTGCCGCCTTTGTTTTAACGCTTACAGAGCCTTTCTGACAATCATATTTTGTTCAACAGAGGATATTGTCAGACACTGAACAGTTTTTCCATGAGATTGGAAAGTACCCGCGTAGGACACAATACTGTAAGGTCATGGCCAAGACTTGTCAAATTATATTAGAATGCAAATGTAATGTTACAGTATGCATGTTAATATAAGGATTTCCTAATACCATAAAATGTTTTTGCCCAAGTTTGGCTTAGACAATAAGTATGAATTTTAAAGGTCAAGGACGTAGGCCAGTTACTGGTTATGTCTGTACAATTCGCATTAACTTGAAGATAAACACATCGTTGGCTCCCCCCTCACACATATACACACACACACACCGTGATTTAATTTAGCACAATGTATAATTTGTGTACACAAGATGTTAAGCATTAACCAGCCACTCCCAGTAGTGGCATGAGTGAAAGTACAAGGTGACCCATAATTCCTCAGAATCACCATACTGTACCTGCTCACAGGTAAACATGAGAAAATGTGGAAAGAAATGACCCAAAACTGCACTTCCTGTCCAAGTTTTTCCCCCAGTGCACACTAAGAATAAGAACTGGGGTTCTAGATAGTGACCAAAGCAGTGCCACATTTATTTATTCAGCAGAATCCAAACCAATCAGGGTTTTGCTCAAGGATTTCATAGTGGCTTTCTGTCAGGACTGGGATCTGAAATCATTGTGTCCCAGTCAATAGAAAAAGATGAACAAGATACAAGGACTGATGTATTTGACTGAAAAAAAAAGCATAATGTGCCATCATTTGACACAAGTGTGGCTGCATTTTACTTACATCTTTTGTATTTTATTTTTAATTATCATTGCTGGAAATATTATAGGTTTTTAACTTTGAATATGTATTATAATATTGATTTAAAATACTTGATATAAATCATTAATTGTACACATATGATTATGCCAAATTTGTATATACTGAATATATTTTTTTACTGATGAATACATGAATGTTGAAATATACTTGAAATATGAAGTCACTTTTAAAGTAGTTAAATAATTTTTTTTAATATATATATATATATATAGTCATGAACTAGATTTGCTACACCTGCAAATGCGGCAGAGAAATTGAATATTAATCGACTATAAATTCTTTAGTAATAATTAAGCAAATTAACGTAGGAGTTTATAGGATGACAAAACGTATTTTCACATATCAGATTATAGTGGAAATCATATAGTGAATATAGTAAAACATTTTAATTTCAAATAAGCAAATACAATGCTGGATACATAAAAAAAAAAAAAATAATAATATATATATATATATAATTTTTTTTTTCTTGACCTTACACTATATGATAACACTATAAAAGTTTTAGCATAAGATCTGTATGTGCTTTTTTAACATCCCATCCCACAGTTAGTCACCATTTGCTGTTATAATAACCTCCACTATTCTAGGTAGATGTTCCACCAGAATTTGGAGTGTGCTTGTTGAGATTTGGTTCTCACAGGACAAGGAAGCCTGGGGGTGCAGCCAGCGTTCCATCCCAGAGGTGTTCAGTTATCCTGAGCTCAGAGCTCTATAACAGACGACTCAAGATCTTCCACTGCAAACCATATAAATCGTATCTTCATGGAGGTTGTTTTCTGTACAGGAGCATTTTCATACTGGAACAGATTTGGGTCTCCTAGGTCGAGTAAAGGGAATCTTTAATGTAACTGAATCCAAAAACATCCTATACAATTGTGTGCTTTCAAGTTTGTGCTAAAAAGTTAGGGAAGAAACACATGTCTGGAAAAGTCAGGTATCCAAAAGTTTTGTCTTTGACAGCCTGAATATATAAAATGTACTACAAAAATATAATTACTATTATTATGTCATTTATTTATAAATGTCTAGCAACAAGAACACAGTTATATATAAGGAGATAATACTTCAATAACACAAAAACAAAACGAAAAGAATACGGTTTAGTATTCGCTGCTAATGTAGGTACATTCTTATAAATCTAAATCGTTATAAGATTTGTTGAAACAATGATCTTAAGCAATGTTGCTGCAGTTTTGAATTAATAACTTTGTAAAAAAGCCAGAAAATTCATTAAAAATGAAACTATATTCCTTGAAACATTATTAGAAACTGCTATGCAAAAGTTATGGCCTGTAAATGCAGTCCATGCTAATAGATTACAGAGTACTGCAGTCTGAATATGGCTAATAATGATTTCCCAATGAGAAGATGTGTATGGGGAACAATTTATAAAACAGATTGTTAGTTGTTTTGCAGTAAACCATGTGGCTGAATAATACAGCATGTATGTGGCATGAATGGAATTGCATATTGAAGCTTTCACTGCCTTTTTTTCATTAAAGTTCAGACTCAGTGGGTTCAATGGTAGGAAATTTATTTTTCGTATATCAAAAAACAAAACAAAAAACCCCCCCAACATACTCGCAGGTTGTATCACAGCTACAGTCAAAAAAAGCAAAAGCATCATAATCTGTGCAAAACTGCAGCAAATTTGTAATACTCTACAGTAAAGAAGTGATCTCAAGACACGCTGTCAGAGATACAAAATTTGTCATAGAAACACACTGGGCATCTCTTTTGTAAAAACAGAGTGTACCACAAAGATGATCAGGAAACAAGAATATTTCCTTATGTGAAAAAATACATTTTCAATAAGATAAAAGTTATTTTTTCGCGAGACTATAAAATATAGTTTCCTGCAAGAAAATAGTTCCGATGCTGTTTATTACAACATAATCACAAAAAGAATGTGTTAGAATTGCAACAATTTTAGAATCTCTGTATCTCATATAAAAAGCACATTAAAGAGTCCAATCCATACAAAGAGCTCTCTTTACACAATGTACACTATCATATAGAAAGTTTCTTTTCTTTTTTTTAACATATAAATCTATGTATTTATATATTTATACAATCATTAGCACCCAGCTTTTTTTTCCCCAATCTCTAATGTTGCTCTTTTTTTATTTATTTTTTTATTAGTGTTCCAAATACTCAAGGTAAAATCACCCTGTAACCAGACATTCATTAACCATCAACGAATGATCATCAGCCAATATATAACAATATATAACAATTTTATATATATATATATATATATATATATATATATATATATATATATATATAAAATTGTTATACTTAAAACTAATAAAAATAAAGAAAATGAGTCAAATCTATTTTTTCTCTGTGGTTCTGTTCCAAGAACAGACACTCAGGTTCTGCTGATGTTCTTTGTGTAAATTCTTTATAAAATAAAGAACACCTGCTTTTGTTCTTCTGATCTTCCCATCTATTAAAATGTTTTTTTTTTTTTATTTCCATTTAATGTGTTTCTCCAGCTTCTTATCTTCAGTTCATGTTCTTACAGTCTTCTGATAATATATATTTTTCATTTTCACATTTTTTTTCATATTCTAATGGCATGAAATCTTCTTGCTTAATGCTTTTCCATTTAATGAATCGTCACTTCTTTTTATGGCTCTCCATCATCTTGTGATTCTCCACCTTCTCCATCATCTATTAGCTTTCATCGTGGTTCCTGATCCTCTCAGGCTTTTTCATGGTTCTTCTGAAAAAATCTTGATTAATCTAATCTAATTTAATCTAATCATCTAATATCTGGGCATAACCTTGAATGCTTCATGTCCAGACACTTCTCCAGTTTCATCTTTCCTCATGATGGATCTTTTTCTCTGTGTTTTCAGATGATTCTCAGGTTTCTGGTTCTTCTCCATAACCATCTGGTTAGTTAGTGCTTTGGAAAGGGCCCATGAACTGCACCCATTTGTTCTCCTGGGCTACCGTCTGATTAAAGGCAGACCTGTTGCACCTGTGTCAGAAGATCTCCGAAGCGATCAAACAGGCTCTCCACCCACACTTGGTTCCCCAAACACGTCTGCACAGTCTGCTCCTGTCCCAGATCCACGCCGCGGGAGCGCAACAGTGAAATCTAAACCACAAAAACACACACACACATCAGAGAAACTAAACGGAAACATTCATTAAAGGAGTTTAATGGAGGAAACAAGACGCAGAACCTCTAACCTCTTCCATACACATCACATATGTGTGATATTTGTAGTGCTGCAGTGAATGATAAAGAGAAAACCAATGAGTCTTCTGCTGCTCCACTGTGTACTCCTAAAAGAGAGAGAGGAAAATACACATCAATAAAAACAAGGCCATCTAGTGGCTACAAAAAAGTACTACAAGCCATTCGTACTGCAGCTTGTATAGCAGTACAGATTTACTGTCTGAAAATTGTAGCTGCGATCCTCTTCCACTCCTCTATAATAACATCATGAAGCTGCTAGATGTTAGACACGGTGCTTCTTCACGTTCAGCTTGAGGAGCCCCACAGGTGCTCAATAGGATTCAGGGCTGGAGACATCACCTTCAGCCTTCTCAGCAAGGCAGCCATTATTTAGACAATTTAATTGCTGTATGTTGAGTAATTTTCAGAGGACAGTAAATCTATACTGCTATAAAAGCTGCACACTGACGACTCCAAAACATATCCAAGTTTTTATAGTATTGTCCCTTGAGATGATACTTAAGTGGTTGCTGAATTGTGAGGGGTGTACTCACTTTTGTCAGATACTGTATATAGAATAAGTGGTGTAACGGTACACGTATTTGTGCAGAAATGTTTTCAATGCTTTCAATACGGTGCACATGTATACCGCATGCGTGCGGAACGTAGTTCAAATAGGAGTTCCCTCACGAACATATTAAGTGGCAGATCACAAGATTGTTTAGTCTCTGCCTCGGACTTTAAGCACAGCGTCAATGTTTGTGTAGGGGTTCAAGCATGTAGTGGGGCCTACAGACTTCAAATTTGGCCAGATGTTAGAGCTCAATTTGGGGAGAGGTTAACCAAGTATCAACCAAATTTGGCCAAAGGGGGGCGCTACAGTCTGAAAAAAAAAATGTATAATTTCACACATTTTTGGCCATAGCTCATACACCGTTGGTCGTTGATTTAAAGGGTCGCCAAAAGGAAGAAAAAAACATTAAAATGGCTATAACTATGCAACCGCTAGTCCAATCAACCTGAACATTGCCCTGCAGTGTCTATGTCCAATATGCCACAATGGTTTATGAGGACATTTGAGTATCATAAAAAAAAACATGGCCACCATTTTTAAGCACATATTACTCAAGGTCAACGGAGGCCAATTGGAACGAAACTCGGTGGGCATGTTCCTAGTTTTATTTTCTTATGAGCTAACGTGCTTGAACCTAATTGCTGCTGTCCTCTTTTTTTCTTTTTTTAATTTTAATTAAACTTGAAAAGATACCAAAAAATGGCAGGGGTATGAGAAAAACCCTGTACAGGAAAAACTATTTGTAATGCACTGTAAAACTAGGATTTTGTTATGCGCATGCGATATGGATTCTTTAGTGTTTTATGTCCAGCATCAAGAATTTTTCTTGAAAGGAGAAAATCCTGACAATTCCACATATCGAGAGAGCGAATGAATGAAGGATGGAGGGAATGAAGACATTTGTTAAAGAGATAAGTAGAACTGTTCAATATATTAATAGAAAATTAAATATTACATATAAACCCAACCCCCCCCACACACACACACACTTATATACACATCTGTATTACCTTAATGGAGTCTAACAATTTTATAATGTAACTATTTGGTTTTATTTTATTTAATCAATAATTTGTGCCAATTTAATTGATTAATCAATTATATATATCATAATCAATATATAATAAAAAGGTGAAATGTATTAATTTGATTTATTTTATTTTTCATATAGTTTATTTGTATAAAACAAGCAGTCATTTAATTTAAAATAGTTTTAAAATTGTAAACTAATAATAATTGCTGCATTAATAACAAAAAACGACAAGAATTTCACTATACCAGAATTCAACTGAACTGTGACTTAAAAAATGAGTTATATCAAATCATGAATTTTGTGTACCGTTACATCCATTTAATATATATATATATATATATATATATATATATATATATATATATATATATATATATATATATATATTCTTTTATTATACAAAATTAGCCTTATTTATTGCCCAACTCACCAAGGGAAGTTTAACAGCAGATTTAGAAGGTTTCATGGTCTTCCTGTTGTATGTCTTCCCACTCAATCTGACTTTAAAAGTGGGAGTTTCCCCATCCGTTTTCAGCTCTGTCACCACTGACAACTCAGGAAAGCTGTCTAAAGCGTTCTAGAGTGGATGAAGAAAAATAGTCAAACCAATCAAGCATAGCAGAGAAATGAGTCCAATTAATAAATACATTTTATTGTAAATGTAGCTTATGGCCATTACTGAAAGAAAACAGGCATTGATATAAAATTCTCTGATCACGAGAATAACCAGCCACAGCGGTATGCTTTGTTTATTTTTCAGTTTTAATATCCTGTAAACTATATTATGTGATGGATTTCTCTATGTCTTATGCTGCATTTGAAATGGGCACAAATATAGTGAAAATGGATTTAATGATAAACAAAATTGAAATTGGGCACAATATGATTGTGGAGTTTCGATATTACAGCCTTTATCACAAACACAGTAATACAGCACTCCCAGCATTCCTGGCACTTCTGGAATATGTCCTGGAAGTCTTCTATTTAAAGCATGTCAAGCACCTTTCGTGAATTTTCGGTCGTAGAGATGATGGGCTGTTCCACAGTGAAGACTTTCGATTCATTTCAGGGTTGTACCCCTACACCCAAGTTTCGTCACAGGTAATAATCCTTTGTTCTAACTTGCTATCCATGATAAAATAGCAGACGTGGTGGTGCATGTAGTCAGAGTAGCACCTGTGCACAGCTCCCGATGTACACAGGACGATGTCTTTTGGCACACTGACGATCAGTGCTTCCTGTGACTGTGCGTGCAGTCTTGTGCTGCCATCTGTTGGTGTGTAACAAAACTAGTCTTTTTGATACCACCTCGTATAGGCACACAGGAATGGTTCAATCCACCATTACAGTGCTGTTACTTACCAGGAAGCCAAAATGTTCCCTTGCATCAGACCTTAAATATTTGCAGACGTTTTCTTTATTTGATGAGTTTCTGATTCATTATTGTTTTCCCCCAAAGAAATAGACTAATACAAAACAGAGTGTAGGTTTGAGTAAGATGAATGTTTATTACACCTCATGTAATATAATTTGTATTTTATAATGAAATATATTTCTGAATGAATGCAGAATATATTGTTTGGCACCTCATAGAGGGCGACTCGATATCGTTACATCTTTACGTCTGAAGCGTGTGCTAAATATCGCAGTAAAATTGTTAAACTGATTACGGGCACAGGACCACAAGGCACCTGACGGATACATGAAGGAGTTTAGAGCCTTGACAAATGCATTTACAGTGGAATGTATATTGACAGGAACATATGGTCTATGTACATTAACAAGACGTTTGCAGAAGTTTGCTCACTTTGAACACCTGACCCACTCGGAGTTTGGGCAGCAGCCTCCTCCTGTTGTCCGTAATCATGCCATCCACTCTCTTCATATGAGGCAGCAGAAGTTCATCTGAATAGATCAAACCACCAAGGTCAAACACCTGACGTACTATACGGAGACATGAAACCTCTCATTATGTGCAAACACATCCATAAGTTAGATTTCAGAATTTCCTAATATTGCGATAAATAATCATTAAAACAAACAAATTTAGTATCAGCATTAATATTCATAATGAAACTTGAAATGAAAAATCAAAGTCAGACTGCATCGCTAGATGAAGCATCACATTGCGACATCGCTAAAATATGACACAATCTTCTATTTTTAAACATTCCACTGCTCCTGTCCCATTTTTTGGTGATCTGATGTGCAGAACGGATCTTTTTTACAGAATAATCATCTGAACTGGACAGATCAGAGTCTAGGTCTATAAATCAAACTGCGTGCCCCCTTTTGTCCTTACCGTTCTCTCTCTCCAGTGTGATCATGAGGTCTGCATCTAGAGCAACGCTGATCAGGAGCTCCACAAAACTCTTGAAGGTTTCCTTCATCGTCCTGGTGTTGAGGAAACGGGAGGTAAACGGGACTGGAGGTGTAAACTCTGAGATTAAAAGAGTATAGAGGATACAGAGGGACGCTTAAACACAGATAAGGAATGCTATAAGACGCAATAGGGAACGCTATAAGACAAGTTGAGACAACATTCAAAACAAGGCTACAGCTTGCTAAAGGTTCTGTGAACTTTTTCAAGATAGAGTTACACCATTGGTGGTGTTCTCGACAGTTTCCTGAGCAAAAAGTTGAAAAAACAAAACAAATAACAAATACATTATATGCCCAAAGGTTTGTGTACAACTGACCATGAGGTTTTTTTGGGCATTCAGTATGCATTTAAATTTCATTCCCAAGGTTCAATAGGGTTGAGGTCAGAGCTCTATAGCAGGACACTCAAGATCTTCCACTACAACCCATGTAAAGCATATCATCATAGATGTGGCTTTGTCCATGGGGGGCATTGTCATGCTGGAAGGTTTGGGCTTTTTCCTAGCTCAAGTGAAGGGAAAAATGTAATGCTACCGCATCCACAGACCTCCTGTAGATCCTCTTTGCAGTAACAGTTTGCTAAAGAACCATCAGGTGTCCCAGTTCTGTCGTATTTCTGAAGGCGTTTTAAGGTTACATTTTACATGATCAACTAACACTACTTACTGTTTACTTACTCAACGTTAACATTAATAATGTAAAGTACAGGGAGTTAAACGATGCATTATGTGGTGTTTAAATGTTAATAAAACATACTTACATCAACTAATCTGTATTTTGTGACTAAAAATAAATCCACTTAAATCAGCAGAAATAATAATAAAAAAAACACTGTTGTAAACAACAATGCTGATTATTGTCCTGTGTTTTATTCCCTTTATAACACAGCAATTTGCCAATTTTTTGCCAATTTTTAGGTATTAAACTTCAAAAACCATGAAGTTCCTTACGTTTCTGTAACCACTTATTTTATAACAACAAACAGTTGTTTACTCACTCATTTACTTAATAAGACAAAAAGAGCTTTTTGGTACCCTAACCCTACCCCAAAGCAAACATTTCAGTCAGGAATCATGCAAACTTTCCTGTGGCAAAAAAATTTCACTCTAACAAACAAAGTTCTGGCAATGGAGACTTCTTCTGTAAACGTTATTAACTTTATGCTTTTTTTTAAATCGCTTCACCATATCAATGATTGTATGTTTTTCATTGTTAAATCTGACATACAAAACCAACTTCCAAATTAGCCTTAGATTATGTAGTCCACCATACAAGTCATTGTAAATAATATAGAAATAATAAATAAGAACAAGCAACCCAGCCATTAGGGTTGCACAAGCCAGTGCACTCTTAGTGCCGGTCCCAAGTCCGGATAAATGGGGAGGGTTGCGTTAGGAAGGGTATCCAGCGTAAAAACGTGTGCCAAATCAAATATGCGGATCACGAAAGAAAAGGATGATCCGCTGTGGCGACCCCTAGTGGGAGAAGTCGAAAGAAGAAGAACTAATAGGAACAAGCGCATTAATATAAACTGACTGTTAAAGCTGCTAATATATCAAATAAATCAATTGTTTCTGAACAATCAGAATCGAGAATTTAACAGTGCTGTGGTATAAGGTATAGTAATGCAGAAGATCATGGAGTGTTGTTAATTAACGTGTTCAAATATCAGCTTGTCAGTATAAATTGTTAGAATAAAATCCATTCTCAAAGCCTTGACATCCTCATGTGGATTAATAAAGCACCGGTTTCTTGCAACCGAATGGTTCGATGGCTGATAAAAGTGGACTAATGCAGGTTCTTAGGTTCTTTCTTCAGCAAAATTACTCACCGTCATCTTCACCTACAGCTTCTGGAGAAGCCAACTGTGTTGAGTCTGTGAACTCTTCCTTCCATTTCTTCCTCTTTTTCGGTGGAGGTTCGGCCTTGGCTTTTGGCTGCTTTGGCCTGGGTTTGGACAAGCTTTGCTTTGTGCTGGATTTCAGAGCGGAGGAGTCGGACGCGACTGGCACAGCAGCTCTCTGGGCCAGCAGAGCCTTCTGAGAGCCTCTACGCAAACACGAACAAAATGCAAATAAAGTGAGAACCCTTATGTAACATTTTAAACTTTAAATTATTAGCTATAAGACAGGTCCATACAGACTGACAAATCTTTAAGTACAGTTCAGCCATGACTTAATACTTCCTAATATTCAATGTGAGCTGCATGACAAAAAGCCTTCATAGATAATCTGCTGAGTTGCTCTTTGTGAAGTCTGATGAGTGGGCTCGACTTGCTCATGTAGAGTTCAAATCTGACAGCTGACTGAGAAAGAAATGTGCTGCCATGAGAACTTGTATGAATGTGTGGGGGATTCAAGTGTATGCAACGTAACTTAATTTTGCTTTTCACATGAGATTTTGGCTTTGTTTCTGAAAGAACATGCATCTAAATACACAGAAAGTAGGGAATTGGTACCTCATGGAATGCATGGGCTTACACCTTGGTTTTCTGTTGCACACTCGCACATACTCCCGCTTGTTCACAGTGTCTAGGAACTTGACGTATACTCTCCGGTACATGGTCTTAGCGTCTCCAAAGTAACCCAGATACTGTACAAGAGAGGACATAATAAAACCCAAACTTAACTCGTTAAAGCAAGTGCCCGCATGTTATCACAATATCACTGCATGTTCACCTGTAAATGTTAGAATGACTAGTAAAATTGGACCAAACTAATTAACCAGATGAACATACATATACATACATACACATACATACATACAAACACACACACACACAGAGTAACAGTATGTTACAAAAGTGAGTACACCCCTCACATTTCAGCAACCATTTTAGTATCTTCTAAAGGGAAAATACTATAGAAATGAAACTTAGATATTTATTTTTGAGTCAATGTGCAGCTTGTATAGCAGTACAGATTTACTGCCCTCTGAAAATAACTCAACATACAGCCATTACTGTCTTAATAACTGGCAACAAAAGTGAGTACACCCTAAGTGAACATGTCAAAACTGTCTAAATTGTCAGTATTTAGTGAGCACCATTGTTATCCTGCACTGACTTAATATTCCTAGGCATGAAATTCACCAGAGCTGCACAGGTTGTTGTTAGGATCCTCTTCCTCTCCTCCATAATTACATGACAGAGCTGCTGGATGTTAGACACATAGCGCTTCTCCACCTTCCGCTTGAGGATGCCCCACAGGCGCTCAATAGGGTTCAGGTCTGGATACATACACCTTCACCTTTAGCTTCCTCAGCAAGACAGTTGTCAACTTGGCAGTGTGTTTGTGGTCGTTATTATGTTTGAAAATTGTCATTTGATCCAGTTTCTGAAAGGAGGCATCATGTTCTGCTTCAGAATGTCACGTACATGTTGGAATCAATGTTTCCCTCAATGAACCGCAGCTCCACAGTATTTAAAAAATATTGACACTTTGGACACAGTTCTGACATGTTCACTTATTAGACAATAATGGCTGTATGTTGAGTCCTTTTTAGAGGACAGTAAATCTGTACTGCTATACAAGCTGCACAGTGACTACTCTAAAAGTATATCCACTTTTTAATTCTATAGTATTGTCCCTTGAGAACAAATAATGAAATGGTTGCTGAAATGTGAGGGGTGTACTCACTCTTGTGAGACACTGTGTATATATATGATGGTCAGTGTAATACCAAATAAAAAAATCTTTTTTGAAAATTACGTTTTGTAAAAGTGAAGTTTTTTGTGTTTGTATAATATTAATGAAAGATGTCTTTTGCATTAGTTTGTTTTTTAATAAGGAAAAGATTTTAATATGCCTCAATGTATATACACAATCTAAAATCAGGACAAGCATTGATACATATTGAAATCTTTCCCTTATTAAAAAACTAACTGTTACAAAGCACTGATGCCAAAGACTTCTTCCATTAATATTACTGTAATGTCTGGACTATAAAGCGCCCCCATATATAAGCCGCACCCACTGAGTTTTACAAATACAGTGGTACCCCGCTTATGGACCTTAATCCGTTCCTTAATACTGGTCGAAATGCGAAAAGGTCGAAGAGCGAATGTACACGCAATATACAAAATACACGCACTAAATTGTTACATTGACCGCTAAATAACGCTTTATTGTTAACAAACCGAAGTTTAATTTACAATAGATGCTCTCTCCACGAAGGCTGAGGCGAGACTTGGAAGATCCTTTCCCTCGAAAAGGTCGATGTCCGAGCCGGTCAATAAGCGGGGTACCACTGTATTTTTATTTTTAACATAAATAAGCCGCACCTGTCTATAAGCCGCAGGTGTCTACACACTGTACTTTACACAGGCTTTAACGAAACACACATTACACACGGAGTAACGGGTGAAATACATTGCGCTTCCTTTAGGAACATAACGGTATTTTGGGAAAAAACCGGCACAGCATTTTTCCGGTATTACTGCATGTGTGTGAGACTGAGGAATATGTCCTTATTATTTTCTGCTGCTCATTTCTAAGTTTCTTTGACTAACCCTTAACGCTGTTGCCAAGAAAAATAAAAAAGCACAAGTTTTGGAAACCTGTCTGTGCTTATATGATTTGTGTTGCAAATGGAGTTAGCGAGCTCTCCCTTCACCCAGACTCAACGCGCTACAACGGCTTGTATCTAAACAGTAGCCGACCAAGAAAGTCATTGTTCACTGTCTTCCTCCTTCCTTTCACATCTATTTCTCTCTGGAGTTTATCTTTTGGCATCGGCGTGCGTAAAAAAAAAATAAGTTTTTTCTCCTGATGCCCTGCAGCTCAGAACACAGGTGAGGTGCGTTTTTTTGTTTCCGTTCGGAAATTTAATTGGTCTAATGTTATGTCGCTCATTTTTTTGGCTTGAAGTTTGTGAAACCGGGAAAAAAATTCATAAATTCATATATTAGCCGCTTCTTTGTTTAAGCCGCAGGGTTCAGAACGTAGGAAAAAAGTAGCGGCTTATAGTCCGGAAAATACGGTAAATAAACACAAAAAACTTCACCATTAACAAACATACATACATTTTTACATTTGGTATAACACTGACCATCACAGTCCTTGTTAATAAGCTGTTACTATATAAACCTGTGATATGCCTGGCCCTTTTAACATATTAGATTCAGGAATTTATAGGCACTTGTGGTATAAATAACAGTATATATCTGTCCACTGTGATTTTTTAAGTCATAAATCTCTACTCCAAACATTAGGGGAATCATTTTAGACCAGAAAGGATACCAAAATGCAACATAATAAAGAACTACTCATGCCAGGAATGACTGATTCACTTACGCTATTAGTCGCCGAAAACACACGTTTCCCATCTCTCAGCTCAGGTATGAATTTCTGCAGCAAAGCCTTTTGCACTTTCCAAATGGCTGGAGGTTCTATTCCTGCCTTCAGTGTGACCTACATTCAATATAATGCAAACAGACCACAGTGCACAAATGAAAATGAATGAAAATCAAAAGGGCTTCATGCTGTGTCATAACAGGAATTCTAACCATACTTCGAAGACCAAAAAATGCTACCGTAACTCAATACTAAGGATTATAATGACTTCGAGTATCAGAGTGTAGTCTAAGGTTAAAAACATTTTGGTCCATGTGGTTCTTTCCCAAAATGTTTCCTCAAAGATGGAAGCACATGTTTGTAAATGATGTCTATGTATGCTGTAGTATTACAATTTCCCTTCAGTGGGTACTTTACCATGACGATGCCTCCTGTGCACAATGCAATGCTTTTTCATGGTTGGATTGGAGGAAATCGTGTGGCCTGTATGAGGCTCTGGGCACAACCCCACTGAACCTCTTTCCACGGAATGGACCCACTTCAGACTTCATCTGAATCAGTGCCTGACCTTACTAACGCTCTTGTGGCTTAATGAGCAAAAAGTCCTACAGCTACATTATAAATCTGGAATTGGATGTTCAGCAATATTGGGGTGACGGTTAAATGTTCAAAACATTTGGAAACATCATTCCAATAGATTTATTTGTGCAATTTATTTTGATTGTCTTCTTGACTGTTACATTTTCCAAGAATCTACATGAATATCACAGGAACATCGCTATGAGAAATTTAATCCAAAAATGCACAATTGTTTAAGATAAGCTTTGTGCTATATATCTATTGTCCTGCGACATGCTACAACACACTTCTCTGACAAACTAAAACATTAACCAGTCACATACCTGAAGAGATTCTATGTCCTCATTTTTCACCACAAACTCATCACGTTCTCGGTACATGCCCTCCTCCCCACTGTCGGACAGTTCCTCATCAGTGAGGCCTTCGATAGCTACCGTGGCCAGGCACACCGCAAGTTTGTTGGGAGGTATGTTCTTCACCAGTTCCTCCACTGGCACTTCATTTAGCCCAGGCTTTTGCTGCTGCTTCAGCTTTGTATCTGAAGACTGTGTGTTGACTAGCTCAGCATCAGCAGACTGCTCTTGACTTGTGCTGTCATGTGAACCTTTGCTTTCTAGAGACATGACACCATTTTATATAATCATGGATCAGTTGTTGTATAAACAGAAAAATAACTAATGTAAAAGCATTTAAAGTGAATACCTGACTGTTGCTTGTCTGAGGGCTCGTCTAGCGAGGAAAGTGCAGAACTAATGCTCTTTTGAAGGTCTTGGTTTTTACCAACCGATTCGTCCTCGTCTGAAGAGAAAGATGGAAGCGTCTCCAAGTTCTTCTGAAGCTCCTCATCCAGTCTCTTAGTAGAGTTCACAGTATTGATATCTGGTGAAACCATTGGAGTTGTTGGGGCTAAAGGTTTAGGAGGCACCGACTGATTGAAAGGTCTTTTGGGAACTGAAGGCTTTCGTGTGCGGTTGGGTGACCGTATAGGTGAAGAGGAGAATTGCTGTTTGGGTCCAGATTTAAGAAAGTCCAGGAAAGATCCTATGAAGCCAGTTTTAACTTCTGGCTGTTTCTCTTCCACCTCTCTTATTTTTTGCCGAATTCTTTCCTGTTGTTGGTAGCTATCAAGACATCCTTCAGATGTAGAAGACGAACTTGTCTCACTTCCTTTGGAATTCTGACGCTTTACTTGGCCGCTTCTTTTTTGAGCTTTAGGTTGACCATTTTCTTCGTTTGTAGTTTGCTTGGAAGAACCTTTTGACCGGCCTCGCTTTTTAGAAAGACCATCAGAGGAGCATTCTGCAAACTTTTCCTCTATCTTAACACTCTTTACCACTTTGGGTTGATCCTTATTTTTGTCTGTTTCCCCAAACCCAGTGGAGTTATATTCCTGAGAGGTTAGGTGAAAGTCTGTGTGGTTGTTTGCGAATGTGTTTATAGTACCTTCGTTAGAATTCAGAGAAAAATCGTTGTTAGTATGTTCCTTGAGTGATACCTCATTTTTCCCCCGGTGATTTGTGACTTTCTGAGATATTTCATGCTTGGAGTTATTTTGCTGTGTGTGAGAGTTCGGTGATGTAAATGCCTGGTGTTCATCAACTTCTTTGTGAATGTCTGTAATCAGCTGACCACCATTTATAGATAAAGTAATTGTCTGTGTGTTTGAGATCATGTGCTGTAAAGAGAAGCTATTAGCTTCATGCTTGTTATTAACTAGCTCATAGTGGCACTTGGTTTCTGACGGGCTGGATATCGATGCTAATTCCACTTCAGAGGATGAGGTTTTGAAGTCCTGTGGTGTAACTCCACAGGCGGCTGCTGTGGCAGCTAGGATGTCATCTACATTGGATAAAATGTTCCTTTCATCTGCCATCAGCATGGAATCAGGAAAGCAGACAGAGCTTAAGGTAAAGTGCTGCTTGGCATCATGCTGATTTGTTGTAGTGATGAAAGTGTCTTTCTGGTGTTGCTTCGTGGCATCCACAACTTGGTGGGTTATTTGTGGATTCTCAATTGCACTGACTGCAGAATTCAGGAGTTCGTTATTCATTTGCAAGAACTGAACAGAAACTGGCTGCATTTGAACATGCTTAGACTGATTTAGTCCTGCATGGAGCAAAGGCTGTTGAAGAAGGATCATCTGTGAGGGCTCCAGCAGGACTTGGGCACTGGGTAGATGAACAAACTGGGCTTGTTCTTGTAACAACTGCCTCTGATCTCCTCTGTTACTTTGAGTTTGGTGGTCTTCTTGATGAGCAGTGGGAATTTTGAGAAGCACAGGGTGTTCTTTCAACTGGTCAGTGTTCAAGGACACGTGGGAGGACTGTAATAATGTAGAGTTGTTTTTTGTGCAAGAGGTTACATGAGGAGTGGCATTGCTTACCAACTGCCCAATTGAAGTACTCATTCTCTCATCCTTTACAGAGGATATTGGTGTAAAACCTATTAACTGTTCCTCAGACCGAGAGTTGCTTCGGATCACGCTATAGGCGTGTCTGTCATCCATTTTTGAAACGACATAAACAACATTGCTCTGTACATCAATGTTTGTAAGAGTCTGGGTAGAACTGCTACTTATTGAAGTCTGTTGTAATGCTTGCATATTTGCATTGGTGAGCTCGACACAGTTTTCTTTGGTAGTGAGAAACAGACCCTCGTTTTCCTTCCTTTTACTATTGGCCGGGGATTGTTCCATTGAGGACTGGTTGTTCTGGGTAGCTTGTGTATAAGTAGCAGGGGAGGATGTTGACTGGTCAGACAGCAAGTATTTCTGGGTCTGCTGCAACAGCATACCATCGGTCTTGCTTGGAGAAGGCTGCATTAGGGTGTAATCCTGGGTGGAATTGCTCGATGGTAAGCTGTGGGCATAGGAAGAAGAGAAAGGAGGACTTGGTGTGACAGACTGACCCGATGCATAGCTCTGAGAGGGACTAACAGATTCGGCTCCCTGGGCATAATAACTGACAGTAGACAAACTCTGACTGGAAGAATAATTGTTAGAGGCATTGGCCATACAAAGTCTTTGTGCCGGTTCATCATACTCTTCTCTGTTTGATGCTTGAGACATTATGGACTTCTGGCCGGAAGAGTAAAGAAGTGAGTGGCTAACAGGTGTCTCATTTTCTGACTGAGCTGCCAGCGATGGCAACGTTTTATATATGGAAGGTAGCTTCTCGGACTGGTTTGAAGAAAAGGCATGGGATTCGTTGAGGTTGCTCATGAGGCTCTGCGACGTAATGTAGGTCTGGGAAGGACTGATGGACATCAAACTGGAAAGCTGTGGTGATGTGTATGTTTGTGACTGGCTGGCAATCACAGAGCTGTGTTTCTGAGCTGTGGAAGAATACCTATGCTGCTGCATGGGTGATGAGACTGCCTGATCGTGCAACTCTGAGCCTTCACCAAGATGCTCTGTTGATTTGTTAGAATCATCCTTGGCTTTTACTCCACATGTGGAGGAAAATCTTGAAGAGGGCACAGATGCGGAATGTGTCTGTGTTTGCTGCAACTGCACTGTGGCTGTTTTCTGCTGAGTGGCGCTATTAATGGCCTGTCTGGGAATTCCACTGGGGCTGTTTAAAACAGGTGAATGTCGAGAAGGATCCTGGTAGGAGACATCTGCACCATCAGGTAGGTAATCTGGCAAAGAATGTTGCGCACTGACAGACAGCTGCTGCTGTACTGGCTGGGTGCTTGAAGGCCGCTGGTGGTGCTTGATGACACTACATTCACGCTGAAGTGCTCGTTCGATGGAGCTGGAGAAAACTGGGGCACCATAAGGTGGGATTGTCTGCTGAGAGTTACTCAAAGAAGAGGGTAAAAGGCTGAACTGTGGTTGTAGAAGATGCGGTGCAGATTCCTGGGCTGAACGATATGTGGATGACTGGACTGGAAGGCTAGTACCCAGAGAAGCACCAGCCAGGCGTTCAAATGCAAATGCTGTTGGCACAGTGGTTTGGGAGGGTTTGATCTGAAGTAAAGGGTCATTAGATGAAAGCAAGCCATTTGATGGGGTAAATGTAGTGTGTTGAACAGTTAATGCAGACGTGGTGGCAAAACTGCGAGTAGGAAAAGGGCTGGGGTGCTGGTAGGAAGAAAGAGCTGACAGGGTAGGAAATGTTCCAGAAGAGGGTAATGCTCCAGTAAGAAAGAGCTCTGTTGAAGAATTTGTGCCTATCATAGAGAAAAGAAACCATCAAACCATCATATTTGTCACTATTTACCAGCCGATTCATTTAGTAGATACATCACTTTCAAAGAGATATAAGAAGTTGTTCATTACCAGTCTGCCATGGCGAAGTTCTGAACTGGGGAAGTAGAGATGTGGCTACAGGTCCAGCCTGAAGGCCTCTGGATTCGATGGAAGAGAGGAAATTCATGACTGATGATTCAGTAGTGCTGATTCCGGTGGTGTGCAGACTGGAATCAAAGACACCTAACAAGCAGAAGGACACCAAAGAATGGGAATAAAATAAGGATTCACAGACAAAATTAAGTTTGTGCTTCGTAATTGTTGTTTCATGACTGAAACCTCACCTGTGGGGTGATGAGAGGTGGTGTAGGTGGTGAGTGTTTGACTTGAGGCGTAGGATTGCTGTTGGGGATGCTCTGTCTCTATGTGAGTCACACCATAGCTGGAGCTAAGAGCAACACCATTGCAGAACAAAAAATTACCAAGGAAATTCAAAGACTGGTGTATCAACAATGACATGATTCTGCAAGTGAATATTATGTTAGTGTATTAGCATTATAGGTCGACCGATTCATTGGTTTTGCCGATTAATCAGCACCGATAGTTGTCTGTTGGAGCTATCAGCAGAAATCCATACAGATAGTTTTTCCAGGTTGCTTGAGCAGCTGAGAAGGTCCACTGTCATTATACAGTACGAGTGCAGCCTCTAGTGGTGAATCACTGATGCCACATGATGTTTGTTGAAGTGTCTTTTTTATTAATTTTAGATGTAACTGTTTTTATTTGTTAAATATCCCTTTTAATTGCCCGTAATCACAACCATTATGGACTTACAAGGTGTCCAATTCAAAACAAAAGCGTTTAGTAACACATCTAACAACATACCATTAAAAAAGTTGCCATTTTGTTCCTACAACCAAGATGACTTATTGGTGAGACACATCATCTGGCCTCTATGGATAACATTTTAGGTAACGCTAGTCTGATTCCTAAAAACAAACTGATATATTCATCAGAAGGATTAAACAAATCTTTGCGCAGTTATTTTTAATCAGAATTAGAATACTTTATTGATCCCACAGACAAATTGTTGAAACACCTAAATGCATATGTCCAAATTTAGATTTGTGTGCAAAGATTAAAACTAATGACCAATTTCTTCAGTCAGGTCTTTATGTCATTTAAGGAAACTGTAGCATTTAACTCAGAGGTATACTGTAGTATATGTATATTATGAGCATTTACACAAACCAGCATGTTCTAACAAGCTATAATGTACATCATGCTAGGGATCTCTAAGTATTTCTTGCATGACATCATTCTTTACCTTAAGATTAAAGTTGGGTTTGAAGATATTACTTCAGTCTTAACTTTTTAGATCTTTTAAATACTCAGCAAAGTTATTTGAATTTTTCAGCATTTGAAAAATGAGTCTCCCCAAAAAAAACATGCTGTGTCATATTATAATATTGTTAATTAATATGGACCATAATATGTAAAATTTATATCTTACTTTTGCATATTTGTCTGCACTTCTCCCATTGAGGTTATCATTAAAACTGGTTCACTGAGCTGAAGATTTTGCATTCAAAGAGACATTTTTGCAAGTCAATACAAGTTATAATAGCATATCTAAAATGCTGGAATTGCCTGTTTTAAGGCAATATGAATAAACTGCTGACTTGGTTGAAAATAATATATTACTACATACTGTATAAAGGTTTGTTATTTGGCTTTATAGCACAACACTACTGAATTATTAAATCTGACTGGTCAGAAGATACGGCAGACCATGCAGTTATAAAGAATCACTTCATACCAGGGTGGTGTGATATGGCCTGACACGGACCCCTGAATAATTGGCTCCAAATAGTATTATTTTTATTAAACAGTACAATTTGGAGTATATTAATCCACTTATACCAATGCACAGTTTCTGGTCATATTTAATGTATAAAAAAAATTTGCAAGACAATATTTTGTTATTACTTGTAGCAGTTATAAAGAGTAATTTCCTCGAGTCTCTGTTTATTCTCTCCTGAAATTAAAAGGACAAAAAAAAGAGGATAGACACTTAAAAAAAAAAAATTCACAAAAATACTCCTGCCACTAAAACTCCTATGTCAGGGAAACATTTGTACGATTATAAAGTGCTAACACTTGAGACTCCTTCCATTAACGTCTATTAACAGGAAGCTTTCACCAAATCAACCATTAAATGTTTTGAAATGTTTTTATATTTATTATGTATTTATCAATTTTTTTGCTATACAATTAAATATGAATGGAATTGAATTATATCCACATAATCTACACCTAATAAAAGTATCGAAGATGATAGTAAGTTAAAGAATCACTAGCATTACATGATAAAGGAGTAAGGAGTGTCCAGTACAAGCGCTTCTCAGTAAGAGTGTGAGTAATAACCAGTGGTGGACAAAGTACACAAATCAGGTACTTAAGTAAAAGTAGAGATACACTATGTAATATATGACTCCAGTAAAAAAAAAAACCTCACTTTAAACATTCACTTGAGTAAAAGTACAAAAGTATTTGCCTTCAAATGTACTTAAGTATCCAAAGTACTATGATTTATTATGGCTATAATGTTCCTATTAGCATTTTTTCTCAAAAGACTCATGTTTAATTAACTCAGTTTATGTGAGAAGACTTAAATCTTACTTTTAGCACACCGAGCTATTAATAGAATGATATTAAATAGACAATATCTATTAAAATTAGCATGAGCTCAAAAACTTTTCAACTACTAAAAACAAAAAAAAATAAGGCCATGGGTGTTGTGGCGGGTCAGAAGTTTCTTTCATCATTTATTCCTCACAGAATGTTCTGCTTGCTGTTGAACGGTATGTTGGTTTAGATACCACCAAGCGTCAATCAAAACTATGGCTGCACGATTTGGCGGGAAAAATGTCATGTTGCGATTATTGTGGTGGATATAATAAATGGTATCGTGAGTCCACTATGTTGGTCATCAAGAAAAATCCACACATTAGTAATAACGCTGAAATGTGTATTTGTAAAACTTTTGAAAAGGTGAAATTTTTACAACATTTGCATTCATATAAAAAAAATTCTCCAAGGTACAGCCAAATTAAATAAAACAATAAATAAAAACATATGCATTTTCACAAAAATAAATGATTTACCTGTTTTACCTGAATTTTACGATACAGTATATGTTTACACATTTGAATTTGGCATTTATGGCAATTATTATTATAAAATTTTTGAGAGAGAGAGAGAGAGAGAGAGAGAGAGAGATAGCGGGGAGAGCTGACAGTGTGTATGGGGATATGTATGTGTGGGAAAGAGGTGGTTGCCAGGTAAAGGTGCGCCAATCCACGAGTGTGCGTGGGCTAAACGTAGTAAAGTGAATGAAAAATAAAAGAAAGCTCTGTCTGTTGAACCATCGCCTGTGTCTCTCTTCCAACCGGGAACCAGTGAGATCTGTTACAGATTTGTCATATTGCCACATCATGTGGCAACTTTCATTTGGCGAATCTTGCACAGTTCCTCTCTCTGCTCAGTGATGGTGATCTTAAAGCTAAAATATCGCCATATAACAGAGGTAGTGTGTTTTTTGCTACCAATTCAGTGTCGGTCTGCTGGGCATCCACCTTCACCTGGTCTCCGCGCTGCACACCGGAAAGTCATGTGACCACACACGCCACA
The DNA here is from genome assembly GCF_946808225.1 of Silurus aristotelis. Lineage (NCBI taxonomy): Eukaryota > Metazoa > Chordata > Actinopteri > Siluriformes > Siluridae > Silurus > Silurus aristotelis. Next base: position 23,515,583 of record NC_139583.1, read on the forward strand.
CGTGCACTGCCTAAACTAAGACTATCTGGTCTTTTTTTGTTTAGTTAGCGGCGCGGAAAATCTGCAAACTGTTCTCAGAAAGTGTGTCCACACATGCACTTATTTATTTCATTAAATCATAACATTTGCCGTCCTGTAATCGCACAAGCCGACATCATGATTGCGATAACGAAACAATTAATCATGCAAAACAAATGCAAAACAGAGCACGTGCTCTACCCTGATTGGTGGCTTGCTGTGTGTTTGACCAGTTAAGTTTTCATCCACTCAGAAATAAAAAAGGAACAACTGATTTCACAAAAAGTAAAAAGTTAAGATATTTGACTTTGAAATGTGGTGAAGTTAAAATAAATGACTCCCCAAATGGAAATACTTCAATAAAGTACAGATATGTGAAAAATCTACTTAAGTACTGTAAAGAATTAAATTTACTTCATCACTGTCCACCACTGGTAAGTCACATTTTTCTGTCCTGTTTACCTTCACCTATTTGACCTAACATTTATAGCAATTAGTATGTAAGTAATAACAGGAACCTGCTTTATAACATTGGATGTAACTAGAAATCAATATAGAAAATGCATCCTTCTTAGATACATGCTAAATTGTAACTATTGACAAGTACAAGGGGAAATTTACTTTTATATGCAAAATATTCAATTCCGCTGTGGTGACAATAACTTTTTGAGGTTTATGAAGTGCATCACACCACGCAGTACACACCACAAACTTACCCTATATGTTTCCATTTTATGATGAGAAACAATAGACAGAAATGCATGCAGTAAATTAAAATGGACCCGGTAATTGTATCTCATGCACTCATGAGTACTAGCCCCAGAAATGTGAAGGTCATAAGAGGGTGAATTTAATTGAGCTTGAGAAAGAATGTTTAAAAGGTTCAGATTTAGCCCTGCTGTGGGTGTGTGGTCTGGACATGACCCAGAATAGTCATATTCAAAACCAAAAATGGGACTTTGTGGATTCAGGCAACACTCATATCAAACCACAGAAAGGGTTCCGAAAAGAAGTTCTGTTTCTCTACTTCACAGGTCAGCTTCCAATGTACCCTGTGGTTTCGTTTTTCATTTCGCACAATCAAATAAAAAAAAAAAAAAAAAAACAGGTTGACTGGACCTTGGTACGGAGGGGCCGAACCACAGAATAGCATGAATTTCATTCATAACATTGTAATCACTACACTAAACCAATGAGAGACTGAATAGTATTTTGTTTTACCTGACATTAGGCAATAGGGTGGTGATGATCAGTCGTTGCTCCAAAAAAGGTCATATTTAGAACAAATACTAGTGGTGGATCGGTTCAGTTGGTGTGACCAGTACAGAGCAAAAAGTTTAGAAATACTCCCTATCTGTTCCTGCTGATGAGCTCACCACAGTTAAGCTGGATTTAGACTGGGAAATTACAGCAACCATTTAAAATGATTAGTCATTGACTGTAAATGATGGTCCGCATTCAAATCTGGGCCAAACTTGATAAGAGACTGTGCAGAAATGTTTCGCTATGCCAGTTTGTATAATAAAAGTTCCTCTAACAATATAATAAGTACATCCTGTTTACATCATAAATGGACATGATATGAGCTCGTGCAGCGTGATCTTGATATGTATGGATATGTAAGGCCAAACATCTAACCAAACCAAACAGTTTCACATCATCCTATTGCATCCTGCTATTAAAACAAAGCAGAAACTGATCTATGTGACCACCTGATTCCCCCAAAAGAATATATACAGTACAGACCAAAAGTTGATATATATTATATATACAGTACAGACCAAAAGTTTGGACACACCTTCTCATTCAAAGAGTTTTCTTTATTTTCATGACTATGAAAATTGTAGAGTCACACTGAATGCATCAAAACTATGAATTAACACGTGGAATTATATACATAACAAAAAAGTGTGAAACAACTGAAAATATGTCATATTGTAGGTTCTTCAAAGTAGCCACCTTTTGCTTAGATTACTGCTTTGCACACTCTTGGCATTCTCTTGATGCCTACTTTGAAGAACCTACAATATAACATATTTTCAGTTGTTTCACACTTTTTTGTTATGTATATAATTCATAGTTTTGATGCCTTCAGTGTGACTCTACAATTTTCATAGTCATGAAAATAAAGAAAACTCTTTGAATGAGAAGGTGTGTCCAAACTTTTGGTCTGTACTATATATATATATATATATATATATATATATATATATATATATATATATATATATATATATATATATATATATATATATATATATATATATATATATACAGTGGGTACGGAAAGTATTCAGACCCCGTTAAATTTTTCACTTTTTGTTATATTGCAGCCATTTGCTAAAATCATTTAAGTTCATTTCTTTTCCTCATGAATGTACACATAGCACCCCATACTGACAGAAAAACACAGAATTGTTGACCTTTTTGCAGATTTATTAAAAAAGAAAAACTGAAATATCACATGGTCCTAAGTATTCAGACCCTTTGCTGTGACACTCATATATTTAACTCAGGTGCTCTCCATTTCTTCTGATCATCCTTGAGATGGTTCTACACCTTCATTTGAGTCCAGAAATTTTTGATTATACTGATTGGACTTGATTAGGAAAGCCACACACCTGTTTATATAAGACCTTACAGATCACAATGCATGTCAGAGCAAATGAGAATCATTAAGGTCAAAGGAACTGCCTGAAGAGCTCAGAGACAGAATTGTGGCAAGGCACAGATCTGGCCAAGGTTCCAAAAATTTTTTTGCTGCACTTAAGGTTCCTAAGAGCACAGTGGCCTCCATAATCCTCAAATGGAAGACGTTTGGGACGACCAGAACCCTTCCTAGAGCTGGCCGACCGGCCAAACTGAGCTATCGGGGGAGAAGAGCCTTGGTGAGAGAGGTAAAGTAAAACCCAAAGATCACTGTGGCTGAGCTCCAGAGATGCAGTCGGGAGATGGGAGAAAGTTGTAGAAAGTCAACCATCACTGCAGCCCTTCACCAGTGGGGCTTTATAGCAGAGTGGCCCGACGGAAGCCTCTCCTCAGTGCAGGACACATGAAAACCTGCATGGAGTTCTCCAAGATGGTGAGAAATAAGATTCTCTGGTCTGATGAGACCAAGATAGAACTTTTTGGCCTTAATTCTAAGCGGTATGTGTGGAGAAAACCAGGCACTGCTCATCACCTGTACAGTACAGTCTCAACAATGAAGCATGGTGGTGGCAGCATCATGCTGTGGGGGTGTTTTTCAGCTGCAGGGACAGGACGACTGGTTGCAATCAAGGGAAAGATGAATGCGGCCAAGCACAGGGATATCCTGGACGAAAACCTTCTCCAGAGTGCTTTGGACCTCAGACTGGGCTGAAGGTTTACCTTCCAACAAGACAATGACCCTAAGCACACAGCTAAAATAACGATGGAGTGGCTTCACAACAACTCCGTGACTGTTCTTGAATGGCCCAGCCAGAGCAATGACTTAAACCCAATTGAGCATCTCTGGAGAGACCTAAAAATAGCTGTCCACCAACGTTTACCGTCCAACCTGACAGAACTGGAGAGGATCTGCAAGGAGGAATGGCAGAGGATCCCTGAATCCAGGTGTGAAAAACTTGTGGCAGCCTTCCCAAAAAGACTCCTGGCTGTATTAGATCAAAAGGGTGCTTCTACTAAATACTGAGCAAAGGGTCTGAATACTTAGGACCATGTGATATTTTAGTTTTTCTTTTTTAATAAATCTGCAACAGTGTCAACAATTCTGTGTTTTTCTGTCAATATAGGGTGCTTTGTGTACATTAATGAGGAAAAGAAATGAACTTAAATGATTTTAGCAAGTGGCTGCAAAATAAAAAAGAGTGAAAAATGTAAGGGGGTCTGAATACTTTCCGTACCCACTGTATATATATATATATAAGTACACTCTACCATAATGTTCTGTCTAGAAGTTATGTTGTTTAGGTGGGATCTGTGAAAAACTGGTCTCTAAATAAAATTTTATTAATTGAGACTACCCAACCGGCACCGAAATGAAAAGTGGTTCAGCTACAGTTATGCTGCGTTCAAGAAAATGTAATTCCCTGCCTATAAGCTTAATACTTAGAACTTTAATTTTAACTCACCAACTTGGCGTATTGTTCTTTTAAATAGCTGTTCCTTAAACATGCCCATGAACAATGCAAAGTTCTCTTTTTAAAAGTATTCAGATCGGTCAATATACACATGCAGTACTTGGTGGATCTACAACCATGCTAACTGCGGTTTTGAGGAGGTAACGATCAAGAGTAATCTGTAATAAAAGCAAGACAACTTCAACCGTTTTATATTGTCCATCGTTGCAAAAGTACTCCCTATTGACCGTTGTTTTTCCTGTCGAACCGAAATGTACGTGTTTTACTGTTGTTTACTTGTAAGTCCAAGTCGACGTATGAAAATTCGAAGTTCATTAGAGTAAATCACAACCTGTTTAATGAGTAGGTCCAAAAAAGCTTAACATACTAATGCAAAACAAAAGACACTTTTTCATCGTGGCGTCTATGTGTGTTCTGTAAACATGGGGTCGCCAACCACCAGGCCGTGGACCGGTACCAGGCCGTGGATCATTTGGTACTGGGCCACAAAGAATTAATAAAAAAAAATGTAATTGTATTTTCTTTCCATTTTATTGAATTTCGTGGCCCGGAAGGTGTTTAAATTGTAAAAAAGATAATTTTCGCCCAATTTCCTGCAATTGTTTCAGTCAGTTCTATGCATCAATACATTTATCTTGCACTGATTCTGCATTATGGTGAGTCAAGTTACATTAGAATATAATATCAGATAATATGCATACTAGTAATATATATCAATATGTGCATTATAGCCAGTTGAGTTAAGCACATATTAGCCGGTCCGTAGAAATAATCATCTTCTGTGAAATGGGTCTGTGGTGCAAACTGCGCTGCTGTAAACGGCATTATTACACTATTATTACACTATTATAATATCAGCTAAGTGTCTAATGTGTTTATTTCCAAATGCACTGACATTCAGCTTCTTGAACCGCTGAGTTTCGACGTCACAATGTGATATGAAAATGTAAATGTTAGAGGCGTGTCTATAAAATGACTGACAAGAGCCCAAACGAAATACAAACACACATTCAAACTGGGATTTTAAAGCTATGAAATAAGCAAAATATCTCAAACTAAAGATTTTAGACACAACTTTAGGCATTCTTCATAGTAGTGAGAAATGAAGAATGTTGCTTATTGCTCCTTGAAAGCATTGCACACTTATTACATGTGTAAGAACATGGTTTGTGCACATGATGGAATAGATGTTGGAAAGCAGTAAACATTAATAAGAGAGTCAAAGTTGCAGACACGTGGCTCATCATTGATTATTTACATTGCAGTTAACAACTGCATGAGACAAACGTCTGATTAATGAGCGAAGAGTTGCAATGTGGATTTTAGAGATCATTTCTATACAATGGTGGTCTCTTTAAAATCTTCCACATACAAAAGAAATCCCACTGCATTGTCTCATATAAAGGTAATCAACGTCCAAAATAATTTCCCAACAAACGACTATCCAGTTTGCAAACATAAAGTTGCTTACTCACTTTTGCGTACACATTTAATCTAAGTGTGCACAACTTTAAAATAAGACAATTGTGTGTATATTCTAATCCAAGGCCTTCTTCTACACCGGCCTTTCCTCAGTGATTTCCCCCGTCCCGGTACTCCCCTCTCCCTGCACTATCCTACCTGACTGGGTTGGTGTAGGCCCAATCCACGGTCTCGCCTGATGTGGCCCGCCGCTCTGCGAAGCCCGAACCCATGTAGCGTCCGTCCATGCTCCCGCGAGGGGCTCGGGACTCACGCTGCTATCGGACTGAGTTTTGTGGAACATTCACACATCAAGCACAACGCGATCACATGTTAATAGGGGAAATTTTGCGCCGGGGTCGCTGGAGATCCGCGGTGGAGGATGTGCATGGGAGAAGCTGTGCGATGATCACTGGCTGGAACAAACTCTCCAAAATATACAACACAAACACATTCAGATGTGCGCGGCGGCGGCGGCGGCAGTGGTGGTGGTGGTGGTGCTCCCCATTTTGGCTCTTTTCCCAACAACCACTTCCGACTCGAGCTGGAAGTTTTGCAGTTATCTATTTTTCTTTTTCAGTAGGTCTATAATAATATAAAAATAATATCCATATATAATAAATACATACACAAATATTATATATACACATATATTACATAAAACTATTTATTAAAATTACATTAAAACATTAAAATTATATCCATAACATATGACAAAAATACAAAATAATTATATATATATATATATAAATGAAATTTCATTATATTATCTATTCATTATTAAATAGAGCCATATAAAAAAAAATCTATAATATTCTTTGATTAAAAATAATTATATAATAAAAGTATATGTAAATATTGTTTTATCAAATTATGTATTTGCTATTATATATTACCATAATTATATAACAAATATGTCAATGTTTAATTACATTATGTATGAATTATTAAATACAACCATATAATTAAAATTATATATATATATATATATATATATATATATATAATATATACTGAGTAACATTAGAAAAAAATATTTAAAAAGTAAATGTATAACTTATTTAATTGAATCAAAGTAAATATGATTAAAAATAGAAATAATCATATAATAAATGTTATAGTTTATTACTTTATATTATGTATTACATCAAATAAGACTGTATAATACAAATTTAACTTTATATTTACACAACAAAAGCACTAAACTCTAAAAAATAAGTGTATTTCAAGACATTTTCTTAATAAGAAATACAAAACTTTAAAAATGACAAAGTTGACTTTATATAATCAATGATAAAAGACTGATAAACAATTATAGTTAATATCGATAAACGTTTAGAGGAATGCAACTTTCAAATATATATTTTTTTAATGTTCTTAAATTGATCCTTATAAAAAATAATATATAATTGATTTAAATAATTTCTAATTTTTTACTTTTAATGTGCATCATGCATACAGTGTTATGTAATGGGTGTGATATATAAGAAACAATATATTTTCACGTAAATTTATTGAATTAATTGTTTTATATTAAACATATATTAGCTCTAGTTGTTGTGGCAAACAGACGTATCAAAATATATATATATATAAAAAAAAAAAAGTCAGCCAACATGGCCTTTGGTTTACCATCTTATTTCCCACAAAACCACTTTCTTTTTCTCAAAAGAAAACCCCCCAGCTGCATTTATTATTTAATAGCACAGTGTTCTGATTTGTGTGGCTACATTACACATTTACAGTCAGGAAAATGTATATATATATATATAAAAAACTAACAATAATTAACAATGTATAAAGAAACAATGTCATTAATTACAAGCACATCTACAACCATTATTAAAATCTGAGGTAAACGAGGTAAAGCTGGTTTTGTTTGGTAGGTCAGTGTTAAAGAAAAAAACAAGAAAAAAAAAAAAAAACGTGAGGTCTACATGCAGTATTCACAATTATCGCCTTTAAAACTTTCTTCACTATTTTCCTTCATCAAAAGCCTTCACAGACACAGGGGGTTATAATCAACTGCATTATAGGCCATTTGCATTTAGCATGATATTAGTGTGCTTCATTCACGAGTGTAAACTGAAATGACCTGGTCAGCAAGCTATTTACACAGCACTGCAAAACAGAGAAGCAGTCTAAAGATAGATAAATTAAGCACATACATATATGGCAACTTTCTAATTAGTGTAAAACCAGTACATTATTTATAACCAATAAGCTAGCTCTATAAGTGATTCTGAAATAAAACAGTTCATAACAAAACAGTTTCTGGTTTAAATTAAGCAACACCCAAGCCATTTTTTTTTATGACAGGTTTGGGTTATCGTCGAACGGTGCCTGGTCTCGACCTGCAAAAAAAGGATAGGTTGGTAATTATTCACAGAGAAATATTCATAAATCTACATTAAATAAGATATAACGACGTTTAACACAGTTGCATGTTGAGGTATGCACAGATGGATAAGTACAGTGGGTATTCAGCCCCCCTCCTTTTTTATTAACCTACAATGACAAGCTTTAAGGCTCTTTATTCAGAAGCACATTCAGCAGCAATTACAGATTCAAGTCTTCTGAGATAATTCCCTATTAGCATTTCACACCTGTATTTGGTAATGCATTAACACAGGGATGGCATTACTAACTTGGGTTTTGCTTGATGTTGAGATCCAGACGATATTTTTCCTAATCAGACTAAGACTATATTTTTCTTTATCTCACTTAAGTGCCTGCTTTATGCCTTTTACACAGGTGCATCTTTTGTTTAGACTCTACCATAAAGACCCCAGAGTATATTCTTAGATGATTCCCTTTCAAGAAGGTTTTCCCAACTGGGCTGAGAAATTCTGAAACTCTGTTAAAATGGCCATGGGTTCTTGGTATCTTCTCTGACCAATGCCTGAGTTTTGCCAGGACAGATTTGCGATTGTTCCAAAAAAGGTTTCATTGAATGAGGATTGATCCCACAACGCTGCTTGTGACATTCAAAACATTAGAAATGGTTTTATACCCTTCTTAGATACTTGTGTGGCACAGTTTAATCCTTTAGTGAGTGTTCATCTATTTGTGAGGTGATCTTAAACTTACTGTATGTGCATTACTCTACAATATAATTGCAAGTGATGGGTATTAGTATTAATATCGCAAGGAATTTGGTTAAAACAGAATCTTTTAATGATACAGTTAGAGTTCGTGTACATGAAAATGCAGAAAATCAGTCAGATAGAACCCTTCAAGATCCTGAAACTTGTAGCCAGTAAAGTGTAGAAATGCCATTAGACATTCAGTTAATAGCCTGTAGGTGGAGCTCTAAAAGATCGATTACTCAGATTAATGTCATTCTTAAGTCCAACTTGGTGTGCGTTTGGAAAATCACTTTAAAAAGTTGCCTAAAGCTACACAAATGCCTTATTAATGGCATGCATTAAAAGTATATACTATATGTATCTCAAAGTAAAGTCTGTTAAGTTTAAGATGACGGATCCCAATTCCATGTGCACAAAAGTTCATGTAAAAAAAAACCAGTTAACCCAAAACATTAGAATTCATGCATTTAAATCATTGTGCCTGTGTGTGTGTGTGTGTGTATGTATGTATGTATGTGTGTGTGTGTGTGTGTGTGTGTATGTACCCAGGATATGGTGGTGGTGGAGCATCGTGTGGTCCAGATATAGCGATGGCCTGCTCGTATGACGGAAGACCTTGCGTTTCCAAATCGTCTGATAAGGGAGCAGGGATGGGGTGCAGCGACACCTCCTCTAGCCTCCGGATGATCACAGAGGCATTACTGCGTCTTGAACGAGTCCTGACAGGCCTGAAGATACACACACATCAACAGTCCAAATGTTAAATTGCATCAACAAAGTTAAAAAAATAAATATTCCACCACTGCGCAATGTTATACAGCTGTAAAATATACTTCCTGAGAGAAAAAACAACACACATTGTTCCACTGTACAAGCCACATTAACATTTATATCTAAATTACATTCTTAGCATATATTATAATTAGACTTTATAATAATTTATAAATTTTTTCAATTTATAATAATAAAAACACAGTTCATATTAAACAGGATTAAAAAAAAAGCATGTCTCCATACTAATCATAGAAATAATGGGCAAAACAATCTCTTAGAATCAGGAAAAGATAATGTATGTGTAATGTATGTATGTAACATGTGTAAGGTATGTGCATCGTGTCCTTACTTATTTTTGCAAGTGTTCTGGCAGGTATACCAGATCAGGAGACCCAATATGATGATGGCCACTCCCCCTGCGATGAGGCCCACCAACAGAGCTGTCACATCAATTTTCTGCCCCTGATCCTGAGCAGCTAATATAAAAAAACATAACAAATTTTGCCATAGATTCATAACATACACTAGTTAAAACCATCACGTTTAACCTTCAGTATTTCAACAAATCAATGACTGTTGAAAACATTTCAGGCAACGTCTGTAAATATTGAACACTTTTAATGTCTTGTCACGTTCCACTTCAAGGATTTGATATTAATCAATCATGCTACTCTCTAGATTGCCTTATTTTAGTTGTTATAACAATTGTAAAGGTTTGTGTTAGGACTTTTTAAGAGACTGGATGCTCATTTAGAGACACAACAGACAAAAAAAAAAAAAAAAAAAAAACATTGATAAATGACAGAAAACGCATAAAGATATCTTTAACTGATAAACATTTTCCTAAATTTAAACGCTATGTCATCAAACCTGCATTGCCACATTACAGCAAACAAAGGGGTGGAAAATTAATGTTCACCCAACTTCCTATTACAGCGAGTAACAACTGAGTCGGCAAGCACCGAGGACACCTTCATACACGTCACATGGAGGTATTCGGTGTAGAACAAAACCGAAACAGTTAGTCATAGCTACACAGTTATAAATAATGAAGTCATGGAAACAATGGATCTAATGGAAATCCCCAGGTGTTGCATAGCACAAAAGAAAAATCAGTTTAGATCCTAAACCAAATATCTGCACCATGTACTTTCACAACAGTGTTTTATGTCGTTGTCATTCTATTTAAAAATAAAAAGCTATAAGCAGATACTTTGAAAGGGATAATACGGTATGTCTCAAGAATGACACTGTTTGAAGATAACAGCTATCAGTATCGTAATGTCCCCTGTACAAATGTCATCATATTAAGTTATAAAAAAAATGGAGAAATTGGTTTGGGACAGCAGATAAACACAGAGCCAAGAGAAGTTCATAAAAGATAAGATTATGTAAGTTCTTGATTAATTTCTTGGCGTCATGAACGTTTTAATCCGCAACTAAAAAGAAAAAAGGCACATACGGCAGAAAAAGTCAGGTGTCCCCATACTTTTGTCCAAATAGTGCATATCCTAATATAATAAAAATCTGTAGTTAGAGCTTCAGAGTTCCCAGATCAATCTTGAGCTCAGATTACTGTCGGCGTGGCGCTTCACACGTTCTCCTACATTTCGCCAAAGTGTGAATGAGTGTGCATGGCATTCCGTGCAGGCTGGTGTAGTCCAGTGTTCCTAGAATAGCGTCCTGATTCACTACAGCCCTGATGCTGAATACAAGTTTTGACAAAACCATTTTTTCCCCCATATATTTATGTCTGGTAAATACTCATTTTTTTTTTTTAAAACACCTTCATCTTGATTCACCATTAATTTATTCATCTGATATAAAGTAATGGTTTACCCTGGTGATGGTTGCGGCAGACCAAGAATGCATTACTGGGGGGCACAGGGCAAAAAGTGTGAATTTACCCTGTATGGAACAACCATGCATGCATTGATTTAAACAAAGGGGCAATTCAGCATAGCTGATGCAATTCCATTTTTGGGAAGGGAGAAGAAACCAGAGAATGTAGAGGAAGCCCACAGGGACACAGGGAGAAGATGTGAAATTCCAGACAGACAGTAATTTGCCAAAATGATGGCTTTTTCCTTGCAAACCTGCATTTATATTTTAATAACTGAATTTCCAGCACATTCTGTACATTTTATGCAAAACTCTTTCAAAAAGTAATTTCATCAGGTTAAATAATCCTAAAATTACACTAAAAACCAAACCTGATAAACCCAATAGTTGAAATGCAAATCAGGTCATAAAACCAGTAAGAACAAACTGCTTCTACTTACCTTCTGTATACTTTTTCCAGAATGCATCCTGATGAAAACAAAACGAGAAAAAAAATAATAATAAAATTATGAACTTCCGCTTAATCAGCACTTGATGTGTAAATCAACATGATAAACAAGTTTGCCTACCAAGCAAGAAAACAGAAAACAGCTTGTGCATTTATTAAGTAGGTGTGTTTAATGAGTCACAAAGCGTTGTTTGTTGGTCGATGGCACAGGTCTGGCAAAAGAATATGCTGGCAGGAAAGAGTCAAATTACTCAACTGTGTCTGGAATATTTTCGAAAACCTCACGGGCTTCTTCATAGTTGCACACTTCCTCGATACACTCTCTTTCTAAATTCCCTTGGGTGAAGATTTCGAAATCGAATCGGTTGTACAGCAGATGCCGTCCCAAAAAGGTATTGGCTTCCTGCTCTTCCGTGAACACTGTCCAGAGCAAAAATGAACAAAGTTACACATATGCTGTAACAAATCAAAATGCAAATATGATTAATATCGATGCCAGTAAGAGGTTAATAAGAGGATTAAATGAGGAGTTTGACTAGAGGATATGCCTCAGAAGGCCGATCACATTATGCTGATTTCAACCTCTTGGCTTTCAGACGTGACGCTTGTGTCTGGGAGTGGCAGCTCTCAGGCAATATACACCTCTTTCTCGCTTCACACAGCAAGAAGCCCGATCTGATGAGATCTCACTTAATGTTTTGGTGTCTCACTATAGGATACTGGATTGCCAAACAGCCTGGTTAAAATCCATCATCAACTAGAAAAGTCATTCGTGGGGCTGGAGGAGTTCATGAAGACTAAAAGCATTAAACAAATTGTAACATCCAATAAAAAAAAACAAATAAAATTATCCAATAAGGAAAAACTAAATTACTGTTTTACAAATAAAGCATATCGTGACCCTCTTTAAATGAGCCCACGACAATAACATAAACCTTGTAGTATGTCAAAACAAACCAGCTGGGGACATGAAATCCTTACTGGGGGGGAATACTTCCCCCCCCCCAAAAAAAGCAAAACGTTTCTACCATTTGGTTATCGGACTGAACCAAACAGCTGATCCCTACAAACTCCACAGTCCTTTCTGTATAAATACGCAGAGCGCGCACTAAGCATAATGCACCCAGTCTATGTTTCTCTGCCGAAGCAAAGGGGAATAAGCCAATAAGCTTTTAATTCAATTGGAATGATGGAATTCATGACCTTGGTAATAAATAATGGGTTTGGCCTTAACAATACGCCTACATCCTTAGTAACAAATTGCTCTATAAACTGCTGAAGCCAAAGCTAACAGTTTGTTCCCTATTGTGTCTGACCTGCAGTGGCTGACAGCTTGGTATGTGGTTAGCAAAGATATCCCATTGGGGATCACAGCTCTGCCCGAGACCAACTGCTTTATAGGCATGTTCAGTTAAACTCGATTTGAACTGGCCTGCTTTGGGTGGCATGGTCACATTTGCAAGTGGCTCCGTGGGAGGCTACCCATGAATGTCAAGAGCAGATTTAACTTTAATGGGCACCTTGCTGGCAAAGTCATTCATTCAAAACGACAAATTTCCTCCAAGAGTACCAGGAACATCAGGAGGAACTGCCTCGCTGCCCGATTCGCTCTCTGCAGTCTCTTCCACTCATATCATGACTTTCCAGTCTTCACAATCGGCCACTGAATTTTTAGCTTCTCAGGACGTTTACACTGGTACTGCATATCAACGCTCTTCTTTTGTGCAGGAAGACGGAAGGAAAAGTAGGTCAATAAAGTGGAGATGGAGGACACCACTTCTTTCCTTTTTGATTTTATAGACTATGTAGTTTATAAATCAAATTATTGTTGACAAAAGATATAATTTTCCTTTTTTCTTTCTTTTTTCCCCCACAGAGAGACTTCTGCTTTTGAAAAAATTCTCACAGATCAACGCTCTTCTTCGCAGCCCAACCACCTCTTCCCTAAATCACTCTGCAGGGATGATTTCCACCATTTGTGCTGAAGGGAAAGAAAAGGGTGCCTAAAGAGTAGAAGGCATCAATGTCTTTCTTCTTTGAACTCTTAACACCTCCTCATCTGTGCAGTGTATGGAGGTCAGATGAGCGCACGCATCCAGCTGTTCTGCTTGCTAGCCTGTGCTGAAAACTCTTCCTGGTGAAGCATGCGCAACACAAACAATTCCTCATGTTATCAATTGCTGCTTGGGCATGTTTCAGCCTAAGGCATAGCACAGGTGTGACCTGATGTGTCTTTGCTCAAATTTTTTTTTTCCACAAGAGCAAAGTTAAAGAGAATCTCCCTTAGCAAAATTGCCCTGCGTTCCTGCAGTCATTCAGTGGAGGAAGCTGAAGAAACACACGCAATACCAGTACACTGGAGTCCGAGGAGAATAGCGTCACGGAGGCCAATAATTCGATAGAATTTTCAAAAGGATTAGCCAATAACTAGCATGAAGACAGACCAATGACGACTCGAATGTATTTCTGGCTTATGGAGTGTAGCAAGAAAATGTTTTTAAATGCCAGTTGGATTATTTCACTGCCTTCAAACTAACTGATGTCACTCGAAGATACAATCATCTCATCTGCCAGCCATAGAGGCTGGAGGAATGTGATAGGGCTTCTAGAGAACACACAGAAAGGGCATCTCCTATAATAAGGCACTGAGACATATGCTTGAACAAATAATGTGGTTAGGACAAACATGTTGCTGTGTATAAAAATGTTGCACATATTGATTAACAAATGTTCAGTTTGCATCAACATGCAATCAGAAAAGTGAAACAAAGGGCTAATAATAGGTTTATTGTGGCAGCTTTTTTCACATCTCAATAACTTATTTGACAGAAGTTTGACCTAATGGTGTTGAATGAACAACCAGTGCATTCTATAACCTCTTGCTCTGTTGGCTCACATGTTCAATTGATTCCTATGGTAAAAAAATGAACACCTACAGTAGGGAAATAAACATTTCTGAATGAATGGCTCAATTTATTAGTGGACTGGATTCGTTAATGTGACACTGTGGGATTTTTACTGTGTAGTTTGTATTATTTAATCCCATATTCCTCATGGTATATGAGGATAGACAATTGTAGACACTTGGCTATTAGTGTGGCTATTAAGTAAATAACTTAATTATGTTACTAGAGAAGTAATGTTACTTGATTGAACATTAAATATCATTACCTACTAATATGACATCGTATTTGACTGTTCCCTTCTATTTAATAGATGTAATCCAAACTTTTAATAACTGGAAAACAGGGCTATAAATAACATCATAACTCTGACTAGTCAGTGAAGGTTCAGGAAAAAAACACTCCAATAAATAACTAGACCATTACAGAACACAAAAGAATATACAGCCAGGTCCATAAGTATTTGGAGAGTGATGGAAAAAATGAAGCAATCAACATGTGGTTGACTCAATACACTTTCACATGCTCAAAAGTAACTGGACACCGGATTGAAACGCAGTTTAATGGCCCGGTGCGGGTTTCCTCTTTATGACAGAATTGATTCTGTTAGTTCCATATTAGCGGTATACAGAGGCAATATTAAGAAGTCTCTTCGTTCATTATTTTTCTCACCTGCTTCGAAAGAATCCTCCGAAACAGTGTATACTGAAAACAGTGTCCAGGAATAGGCTGAAGTTGCGTAAACATGTTTAATGTAATTAGTTTCCAGTTTCAAGGATAAAGGACTAAACTAGGACTAAACTAGAGATGGACTCTTTTCTTTTTGATTCAATGCTATAGCACTTTCATAAACAATATTCTTAATATCAACATCAATGCGTGTATGAAACATTTCGGGTTTGTTTTTTTTCCCTGTAAAGTTTTATTAACACTAGTTTTTTTTTTATGCAAAAATTGTTGAAAAAGGAAATCCTTCTCTCTTCTTTTGAAAGAATTCTCTCAGATGGTAAAGATGAAGTGATAGTAAAGATGAATTCTCTCAGATTGTACGTGAATTACGTGTTTGTGTATATATTTATATTTTATATCTTTATATTATTCAAATTGATTTACATTTTTTTAAATCATTGCTTTTTTACTTTAAAAACAATACAAATAATAATAATAATAATAAAAAAAACAATCAGTATATATTAAAAGTACTATTTTAATTAATATAAGAACCGATCTTCTCGATACAACACCAGTATCGATTGCTCCTTCCCTAACACTCTGACTGAACACTACACTTTGGACCTGGTTTATATTCCTGAATAAACTCACCTGCATTTCTTTCTTCTACCTGCCTGGAGCTCTTGGTATCTTTTTCACACACAGAGAGTCCATAAAAAGTGAAGGCGCACAGCACAAATATAGATATCCGCATTTCTGTCCAGCTGTAAGAGAATAAAAGAGAATAAATAGCCGGGGGAAGCGGGTCACATGCCGCCGCTCGCCTACACACACACACACTACCAATGTCCACGCCTCAGCTTGGCCTGTCTGTCATCTCAGGCATTCCTATTAGCATTTCCCCCAAATTAACTCAGACTTTCCACCGGGAATAATACAGAAATCGAGGGAAGACTGGTACGAAAGGAAAAGACGACGAGAGACGACGTCTAAAAGACTAAAATGTTATCCAAACACGGCATTATTGTTTTTTGTTGATTTTGACGGTTTGGTCTCGGTTTGTTTCCGGGCCGGAAATAAAGTTGTGGTTGGAAAAACACAACACTCCTACCTGTTCAATCGGTCCGGATCCCAAAGTGTCCGATTTCGCTTTCCTCTTATAGCTTTATCACTTATTTTCGATAGAGCCAAAGATGAGTCATGGCGTTTCAGGAAGTTTCGTTTCAGATCATGAAATCCACCTCCTCCTCCTCCTCCTCCTCCTCCTCTACCACCACCTGTTCCGTGGCAACGCGCCAAACGTCTTCAGCACGAGCACCGCGCGAGCTCAGGTGGGAGCCGCAAAATGTCAGCGCGCGCAAAGTTTCAGAAACCGCGCACTTGAAAAAGCAGCGCGTGCCCCAGGCTTTACTACGACCAGTTTTACGCAAAAAAACCCCACCTCGTTTCCTCCTTAATCGGTGCCGGATCATTTAGTACCGAATAAATTCAATTTTATTGACTTTTACAAGGTTTTTTTGAAAGATTACCACTTCCGCCTCGGCCGATTTCCCTGCGCTTGTTGCAGTCGCAGTTTTTTTCTTTGCAACGGTGAATGAAGTAATGAAATAATGAAGCTCGCACTGATACTGCTTTATGGTGAGATCAATTTATTGTTATGCAATAATTAAATTGCATTAAAAAAATATTAATCATGAAATATGCATAGTGATAATATAATATGCACATTATATTATTTCACTTACATAAATATATATATTCTTCTTCTTTTGGTTTCTCCCAGTAGGGGTCGCCACAGCGGATTATCCATCTCCATACCCCCCTGTCCTCTACATCTGCCTCTTTCAAGTCAACTACCTGCATGTCCCCCCTCATCACATCCATAAACCTCCTCCTTTGTCTTTCTCTTTTCCTCCTTCCTGGTGGCTCCATCCTCAGCATTCTTCTACCGATATACCCCTCTGCACATGTCCAAACCATCTCAATCGCACCTCCCTCACCTTGTCTCCAAAACGTCTTCTGTATTTTACTCAATGCCACCGTCTCTAAACCATACAACATCGCAGGTCGCACCACGGTCCTATAAACTTTCCCTTTCACTCTTGCAGATATCCTTCTGCACTCTTTTTTCACTTTTCAAACACACTATTCATTACTTTGCACTGTTGACCTTCTCCACCTTCTCCACCTCTTCTCCCTGCAACTGCACCACTCCACTGCCCTCTCTCTTATACACACATGTACTCTGTCTTACTCCTCCTTCATTCCCCTTCTCCCCAGCGTATTCCTCCACCTTTCCAGGCTCTACTCCACCTGCTCCCTACTCTCACCACAAATCACAATATCATCCACAAACATCATAGTCCACGGAGACTCCTGTCTGACCTCGTCCGTCACCCTGTCCATCACCAGTGCAAACAGGAAAGGGCTCAGAGCCGATCCTTTATGCAGTCCAACCTCCACCTTGAACCAGTCTGTCGTTCCTACTGCACACTTTGCTGTCACACTGTCCTCATACATGTCCTGCACAACCCTCACATACTTCTCTGACACACACATGACTACTGTCTACACACATGCAGATGTTGTAAGGTGTGTGTTTGTGCTATTTATTTATTAGGCCATGGTGAGGTGTTTAGAGATATGCTTTGTGAGAATCATTAGTCGTTCATCTCACCTGGGTGAGAGAAGAGCAGAGCAGAGCAGAAAAAAAAAACAGAGAAGAGGAAACCGGGAGGAGGAAAACACCACTAATATAACTAGAAAAACCCAGCAGAGGATGTACTTTCTCCACCTACTAAGAAAGCACAACCTGCCTAAGAATCTGCTCTGTAAATTTTACTGATCAGTCACTGTTTAGTTTGGCTCTGCTACCCAACTGGACAAGTGTCTTCTTCAGAGACTACTTAGGTCCAAAGACAGGAAGTAATGAAGTCAAAATACTTTGCTACTGTACTTCAGTAGATCTTTCTGGTTTTACTACTTGACTTCACACAAATATGTGTATTTTCTTACTTTAGTTTAGACATGATTGATATTGTTTCTTCCCATTAAGCATCGTTTTCATCCCACCAACCTATTTCTTGTCATTGCGTGGCTTTTCCAATCTATCACTGGTGTATCATTTTCTGGTTCTCATACCACAGAGGAAGGCTGGCCTACGAAGCTTACAACGAGCAACGCAAAAGGCATCAAGAAGTCTGGGGGTAACGTGGATAAGACAGAGGGTGTCAGCGATGTAAACATGACTAAGAACAGAGACATTACTGATCAACTGATCATCATCTTTTAACTGCTTGTGTTCTATATGGTGGATGTTCAGCCTGGAAACATTCATTAGATAACAAATTTTAAATTATTTTGTATTAATATATTATATTATGACGTGAGGTCCAGTTACCAGCGTGACACTAAAACAGGTAGTAGTAATGGCTCCTTTTTACTTAAGTACATGTCAGAGCCCAAACTTCTTTACTTTAACTTGTGTGAGAAAGTATAGTCAGTACTTCAACTTTTTCCAGAGTCTCTAAAACATGAGTATCTGTACTTCTACTTGAGAGAAGGATGTTCTTAGACTTAGACATGTCTTCTTCAGTCCAGCCTGCATGTTAATTGTGCACTTTTTGTTTACTCTAAACCAGGAGCAGATTCCTTGTATGTTCAGGCATCCTTGGCCTATAAAGCCATTCTGATTCTATTGAACACCGGTACACCTGCTCAGTCTTGCTATTACAACATAAGTGTTTATTCAGCAGAAGTGAGAAATGTTAGTGTTAAAATGAACAGCCATACAAAAGTAGAAACGTAGCGAATATAAGAGCAGGGTTATAGTTGTGTGCAAAGTGATCCTGAATACAATTTAGAACATTCAAAGACTGTGGAGAAGGAGCCTGGCACAACACTGAAAGAATAGTCGTCACACCTGTTTAGAAAATAGCTACCATGTCCCCTATTTATTCAGGGTGTCCATGTTAATGTCGTCCATCTTGTTAATCAACCAATCGTGTGGCTGTAGCACAATGTATACAATTATTCAAACACAGGTCAGGAGCATGTTAAAGTTCGCATCAAACTTCATAATAAGGAAAAAGACCCTGGTATGGTTGTTCATGCCAAATAGGCTGGCTGAAGTATTTTTTAAAAGTGCTGATCTGGAATTTACACACACAATGACAGTCTCTAAAGTTAAAAAAGAATGTGGAAAATACAAAGACTTTTCTTTCTTAATGGTCCTAAAAGTGGCAGCTCTGCAGTGGTGTTGACAGTGGACAGAGGAGAAAGATCAGAGTAATTCGAGCTGACAGAACAGCTACGGTATAACTATAGATATATATGTTTCTATAGTAACCGATAGACTACAACAGCAGATCACACTATTAAAATCTGAGCCTACATAAATACATTACATACATACATATAAACACACATTTGGCCATATAGTGTACATTGCTATGCACATTTGTCAGACTCAATGCTGTACATGTGCATAAACAAGGCCAGTGTGACTAATAAAGAGGTAAGTAAAGAATTTTAATCCTGTGTACAGTTTGTTTGTTTTTTTACATTTTTTACAATACATTTTTAAATGTTCAGTTGTGTTTTAATTGTTCCCCGGGATCATAGGTGTATTCGAGTTTGGCTATTTCAAATAATCTCTGTCCAAGGCAGTATGACAGTGAACAGTACATCTATTACTAAATACTGAAAAGAACACCAGGAACAACACCACTAGATGTCACAAAGTATTCATGTTTACAATATGTGTCTCGCACTATGAGTTAAATACTGCCATGCCGTATTTATATTGAACTTTGTCAAATCTAATCAGAGTGATTACTGAGTTTTAATGTATTTCTTGTTTTTAATGTAATAAACCGGAACAAATGATACAGAAATGATCAAATAAAATACAAGAAAGCTAAACATATTTGTATTTCTTCTTAAATAAAGTCCACCTCGTTAAATGTACTATAAAACTATATATTCTACATGGACAAAATGTTTGTGGACATCTGACCAGATTCGTATATTCTTTGCAAAGTGTTTCAATAGATTTTGGAGTGCGCTTGGGGAGATTTGTGCTCATTCAGGCACAAGGGTGTTAGTAAAGTCAGGTACAGTGGATCCGGAAAGTATTCACAGCGTTTCACTTTTTCCACATTTGTTGTTACAGTTTATTCCAAAATGGATTAAATTCATTATTTTCCTCAAAATACTATGATCCATACCTTATAACGACAACATGAAAGAAGTGTGTTTGAAATCTTTGCAAAATTATATATATAAAAAATAACAATAAACCCCCCAAAAATTCACACGCCTTTGCTCACTATTTTGTTGAAGCACCTTTGGCACCAATTACAGCCTTTTTTAATTAAAATTTTATTATGATGCTACAAGCTTGGCAGACCAATTTTTGGAAAGTTTCTCCCATTCTTCTTTGCAGAACCTCTCAAGCTTCATAAGCGTCAGTGCACAGCCGTTTTCAGATCTCTCCAGAGATGTTTGATCGGGTTCAAGTCCGGGCTCTGGCTGGGCCATTATATCTTGGCTGTTTGCTTAGGGTCGCTGTCTTATTGGGAAATGAGGTCCAGCGTTCCCAAACAGGTGTTCATCAAGGATGTCTGTACTTAACTTAATAATTTATGTTTTCCTAGATCCTGACTAGTCTCCCAGTTCTTGCCGCTGAAATTCCTCCCCACAGCATGATGCTGCCACCACCATGCTTCACTGTAGAGATGGTATTGGCCAGGTGATGAGCAGTGGCTGGTTTCCTCTAGACATAGTGCTTGTCATTCAGGCCAAAGAGTTTATCGTTGTTTCTCATAGTTTGAGAGTCCTTCAGGTGTCTTTTGTCAAAGTCCAGTCAGGCGGTCATGCGCCTTTTACTGAGGAATGGCTTCTAGAATGTTCTCCTCTCTCCACAGAGAAAGGCTGGAGATATTTCAGAGTGACAATCAGGTTCTTGGTCACCTCCCTGACTAAGGCCCTTCTCCCCCGATCACTTAGTTTGGCCAGGCAGCCCGCTCTAGGAAGAGTCCTGCTGGTTTCATACTTTTCCATTTACAGATGATGGAGGCCACTGTGCTCACTGGGACCTTAAATTATGCAGGAAATGTTCTGTACCCTTCCCCACATCTGTGCCCCGATGCAAACATATTTCATGGATTGGTTTGTGCTCTGACATGCACTGTTAACTGTGGGACCTTATATAGACAGGTGTTGCTTTTCCAAATCATGTCCAGTCAACTAAATTTACCACAGGTGGACTCTAATCAAATTGTAGAAACATCTCAAGGATGATCAGTGGAAACAGGACGCACCTGAGCTCAATTTTGAGTGTCATTTTAAAGGCTATGAATACTTATGTACGTTTTTTTTAAAATACATTTGCAAAGATTTCAAACAAACTTCTTTCACGTTGTCATTATGGCGTATTGCTTGTGGAATTTAAGGAAAATAATGAATTTAATTACTTTTGGAATAAGGCTGTAACATGAAATGTGGAAAAATATTAACTTAATACTTTCCGGATGCACTGTAGCTTTTATTTATAAAACCATTTAAGTGACCTTTATGTATGAAATAATAATAACAAAAGTTATTTCTATTTTCTCCCAATAACTAAACTGCTCTCCCTCCCTTACTTGCCAATATATATTACACCCAATTCATATTGATTTTACTAATCTGTTTAACCAAAATTAATGATTTGGTCAGTGTGCTATTACCCTTTAGTCTCAAGGTGATAAGTAGTGGTTTATAAAACATAAACAAAATCGTAGTGGTTAAAAAAAAAAAATCTATTACAATGTTTGTTTTTTTTTCCTATGGAGTCTTTGACCAGCAGGATTTCTTGGCTGTGTGTAATGAGTTTAAGGAATAACACTATCGAAGCAATCTTCCAAATAACAAGAACGAGCCATGCTGTATCATGGTACGGATAATCTTCATTATCACATAGCAATGTGTAGCTCCACTGTTCGAGCTTTAAACATGCGATCCTGAGCCAGCACACTCTTCAGTGATATGATAGATGTCTGGCTCTCTTGGAGCCGGTTGCTAATTGAACAACAATAATCTGCACTATTTTACCCTTGTCCCTCAGTGTGTGTCTGGACACTGTAAGAAATATCCAAACCAGTCTGACGAATGCTGACGTGGTGTGAATGTGGAAAAGATCCATCTTTATTCTCGAAAGGAAGATTATCAGAAATGCATTTGGTTAAAGAATTTTTATTTACATGTTTAACAGTGAATCATTGCGTGAAAGAAGACAAAAAAGCACATACCGGTAATCTATGCTAACAGTTTCTAATGACAGGGTTTAACTATGGACTTTTTGGTCTTTGACAATGTTACAGGTGTCGGCCACAGTGTATTAGATCTAAAATTTTAATAATGAAAATATGCTCAAAATGAATAGTTTTCACCATAATGCCATTAGCTTCCAGATCATGTTACTTACCCCCACCCACACAGCTTCTAAGGGACCAACAGTAGGGGGACAAACAAGCATAATCCCAAATCAAAATGGTTGAGAATTCTTTGTACTTGATGTCTGGCTGAAGTTTGGTACTCATAAACATCACTACATGCTGGGTTTCAACCTTGGGGATGCTCTGCCGGGCATTTGTTGCAGGTGTCTTTAGTTCCTGCTTGTTCTTGAGGTGTTTTGCTTTTTGTTTTATATGAAGAACTGTAAGTGAAATGCTTGGCCACTGCAGAACCTTCCACTCATTTGCCCTAAACAGTCTGCTTTTAAGGTATCCTTTACATCATTGTACATCTGTCCTGTGAAGCATCATTGAATAAATATTGACACATTTGGCTGAATTTGAGAATTTTTTTTAACCCTATACGCTTCATGAGTTCATCTTGTGGCTTGTGTCAACAGTCACATCATTAATAAATACAAGGGACCCAGTGCCAATTGCAGCCATACATGCTCACACTATCAAAATATGTGGTATGCTTCATATCATAAACAGGTTTCTTCTCTTTTTTCCACATTCCTCTCTTCCAATCATTCTTGCGCAATTTTACCTTCTGTATTCACTGTACTTCACATAGTTATTGCTTTGATACAGATACTCCTACATCTTGGATCGTGCTCCCAATCTGACCAACTGTTGTGAAAAGGTTTTTTTTCACCAGGGAAACAATTCTGTTATCTATCACAGCATTTTTGTGGTCTCAATCCTCTTTTGGTGTTCCATGGCTCATTAGTGCATAGTGTAATAGGTGATTTGGCCACACCTAATGGTTGTGCTATCTATCTGATGGGCTTGTTTTGATTTTTTTCCAGTCTTATAATGGCTTGCTTTCCTGGCACTGACAGTTCATTGGATTTTATATTGAGAGTTAAGAGCAACCGATTCCAAAACAAATGCTTCCAAACATTAGAAATCAAAGTTAAACCTTTTATATTTTATACATGAAATAATGAAGGCGCTGTATCCAGGAAAAAGAACTTAAAAAAACTACTTTTATCATTAACTAACAGATTGTCAAAGAAAATTTTAGGTTCTTGTAAAGCCAAAAATTATCTTTAAAACATGTTTGCTAACATGGGTTGTGAAACTGTCTTAATGTAATTGATAAAGAAACATGTTTGTCAGCAATTAAATATGCTACCTGTAAAAAAAGGCGCCTGATAAACCGGGGTCATGAAACGTAAGAAACAACTGCTAAATCTCAGCAGCACATCGTTGTAATCTAAACCACTAACCAGATACCACGAATGGAGAGCGGGAACAAGATGAACAGAGAACGATGGAGGGAGAGATAGTGGGAGTTGTTGTGGTGTTTCATATAATTTACTGAAGGCCCTTTTATAAATCACATGATTTGTCATGTTTCACAGTTTACACAGATAGGCTTCTGCACAGCAAGCTGACTAATTGCTATTAGCAGGGGGCTTTAAATAAATAAAAATTGTTGATAATTCACAGTTTATGAAGAAAACACATTGTGTGCAGATGGAAATGCTTTGCTTAATGACAGCTGATCATAAATATACAGTAGTGCAGATTTAGCACTCTATAGTTGGCTAATATATAGGTTTACTTATGCAATAGATTACAGTGCATCCGGAAAATATTCAAAGCACTTTACTTTTTTTTTTTACATTTTATGCTATAGACTTATTCCAAAATAGATTAAATTCATTATTTTCCTCAAAATTCTAACCCAGCCATTAGGGTTGCACAAGCCAGTGCACTCTTAGTGCCGGTCCCAAACCCGAATAAATAGGGAGGGTTGCGTTAGAAAGGGTATCCAGCGTAAAACAAATCAAATATGCAGATCATGATTCAAAAATTTATACTGGATCGGTCGAGGCCCGTCTTATCAACGACTGCCACAGGAATTGTTAGCCAACAAGGTACCAGTGAAAATTGGGCTACTGTTGGCCGAAGGAGGAAAAGGAGAGGAGGAAGACGTTTACAGAGACAGCAGCAAAAGGAGAAGTGTGGGAGAGTGGAGGTTCAGGTTGGTACTTTAAATGTTGGTACTATGACTGGTAAACCAAAAGAGGTAGCTGATATGATGGAGAGGAGAAAGGTAGATATGTTGTGTGTTCAGTAAACCAAGTGGAAGAGGAGTAAGGTGGGTTTAAACTGTTATTTCATGGTGTGGATGGTAAGAGAAATGGTGTAGGAGTGATTCTGAAGGAAGAATACAGTAAGAGTGTAGTGTAGCTGATGAGAGTTTTTGATAGAGTGATGAATGTGAAGCTGGAAGTTGAAGGGGTGATTATAAATGTTATCAGTGCCTATGCTCCACAAGTGGGCTGTGAGATAGAGGGGAAGTAGGTGAAGGGAGTTGATGAGGAGGTGATGGGTAGGTATAGTCTTAAAGAGATGAATGTGGCAGGTGTAATGGAGAGTGTGTTAGAGAAGTAAAGAGTGCAGGCAGGGTGTAGTGGGTGGAGAAGAGTGGCAGGAGTGATTTGTGATAGAAGAGTGTCTGCGAGAGGGAAAGGGAAAGTTTATAGGACTGTGGTGAGACCTGAGATGTTGTATGGTATAGAGACAGTGGCATTGAGTAAAAGACAGGAGGTGGAGCTGGAGGTAGCAGAGCTGAAGATGTTGGGGTTTGGGAGTGATGAGAATGGACAAGATTAGAAATGCGCTTATTAGAGGGACAGCACATGTAGGACGTTTTGTTGACAAGGTGAGGAAAGCGAGATTGAGATGGTTTGGACATGTGCAGAGGAGAAACTTTGGGTATATCGGTAAAAGAATGCTGAGGATGGAGAGATTTTATGGATGTGGTGAGGGAATACATGCAGGTAGTTGGTTTAAAAGAGGCACAGGTAGAGGACAGGGGGTTATGGAGACGGATGATCCGCTTTGGCGACCCCTAATGGGAGAAGCCGAAAGAAGAAGAAGATTTTCCTCAAAATTCTGCAAACAATACCCCATTATGACAACGTGAAAGTAGTGTGTTCGAAATCTTTGCAAATTTATTACAAATAAATAAGCCTTTGCTCAATATTTTGTTGAAGCACCTTTGGCACCAATTCCAAGTCTTTTTTGAGTATGATACTTGGTGAACCTTTTTTGGCTGTTTCTCCCATTCTTCTTTGCAGAACCTCTCAAGTTCCTTCAGGTTCGATGGGAGGGTCAGTGCACAGTCATTTTCAAATCTCTCCAGAGATTTTCAATTGGGGACAAGTCTGGACTCTGGCTGGGCCACTCAAGAACAGTTTTGTCTCTTAGACACTCCTTTGTTGTCTTGGCTGTGCGCTTAAGGTCCTTGTCCTGTTGGAAGATAAACAGTCACCTCAGTCTGAAGTCCAGAGCGCTCTGGAGCAGGTTTTCATCACGGATGTCTCTGTGCAGTGCTGCATTGCATTGAGGCTACTGTGCTCATTGGGAACTTTAATGCTGCAGAACATTTTTGGTATCCTACCCCAGATCTGTGCCTCAATACAATCCTGTCTTGGACATCTACAGACAATTCTTTGAACTTTATGGCTTTGTGGCATGGCATGGCCAAATCACTAAACATCAACATCAACATCACTAAAAATCAACTAAATTTACCACAGGTGGACTCCAATCAAGTTGTAGAAACATCTCAAGGATGATCAGTGGAAACAGGATGCACCAGAGCTCAATTTTGAGTGTCAGTTCAAAGGTTGTGAATATTTATGTGCATGTAATTTATTTCATTTTTAAAATATTTGCAAAGATTCCAAAAAACGTATTTCACCGTGTCATCATGGGGTATTGCTTGTAGAATTCTGAGGAAAATAATGAAGTTAATCCATTTTGGAAAAAGTGAAGCACTGGAAATACTTTCCGGATGCACTGTAAAGACACAATAAAATACGATCTTTTCCAATAATATTTTTCCAGCCCTGAAGATTAGTGATAGTAAAATTGCCTGGATGGTTGTGAGGCACGGTTAGTCTTCACCTATACGCTCATTTGGAAGACACCTATGGCAGTATGGATGTGTGTGTATGGCAGCCTAAGAAAACCTGTCACATTGTATTTGTAATTGCATGTTTGTATTTTGTGTAGATTTTCCTGAATTCAAATGTACATACATACATTTTTTGCATACATCTTCAACACATGGACTATAATTTTTCTTCCAAAATTAAAAGGTGCACAACCAACCTCTACATTTATAACTAGATCGGCATGTATAATATAGTTGCGGAATTTTAAAGAAATCTACAGATTTGTCAGATCTGCTGGTACTAATTTTTATTATCATCATCAACAATCTCTGTTTCACCTGAGGTAAAACTCGTTTTATAGCATTTAATCGAGCCTCAGTGTCAGGTTGTTCTTCTGATTCAGGCCTCTACCAGAGAATTTAACTACATTAGACTGTTGTGTTGTGACAGTGAAAAAGCAGCGTAAACAAACTCAACAATCGGTATTGAATTGCAAACTGAATTGAGAGGGATTATATGTTTCATTATGGTAATTTGTGTAAAAAATAGTTCTTACCACCACATTTACCACCAAAAACTGGTTCCTTACACACCATGGTCTTTACAGAGAGTAGAAATTAGTTCAAATAAAAAATATTTGCATATCAATTTAGTAAAATTATGTTTGCTAAAAGTTCATATGTTGCATTATATTATTGGAAGAAAAACTCAACTTTGGTCCAAACCGGATTTTTCTTTCTTTTTTTCCCCATAGATCAACCACAGTGACATCTCATGGGTTTTCCAAGACCGCCACATGTATTACAGCAAGCTATGCAATCATTAAACATCTTCCACTTGAGTGGAATATGCTTGGCTGGAGGAATGCTTTCATGGACATTGTTTATAATATTTCTGAATTTCCCCATAGAGAAGTGCTTAGAATTGAAAGTGAACAGGCAGCCAAGTCTCTCTACACACTACAGATTTTCCTTAGTTTTTGCTTTGAAGCATTTCTCGAATCTCGAATCATTCTTAATACTTGCAAACCAGTAAGTGCATATCTTAAAATAATTGATACAAACAATACCACACTAAAAAAAGAACCTTTTGTCACGTTGACAATGACAGTGCACTTTTTCAGTATTCCTTGAGGTAAACAACAGTTTGGATTACAGTGATTGGAATTGCACAAAGCTGAATTTCTTCTCTATGGCATCTATGAATTTCAACAACACAAATGTACACATATTTGTCTGTATATGTTAAAAAATTGAAGGTTCACAGGATTCACTTTTGACCTATTTTAGAGAACTATTTGAGCGTTGCTTTATCTGATGCCTTACAGTCCCCGTTATTAATGACATTCAAGAATCATCTGCACACTTCATCAATTTAAGACACTTTTACATAAAAAGTTTAATAGAAATTTAAGATCGACAGATTCTGACAACTGGTAACCATTTTGCATTCAATGACTTTTGCAATTAACCGATGCCGAGATGTTTTGGGGTTAAAACTATTCAGGTGTATACAACTAAATATTTTGTTCAACATGACAAACAACTGATGATATAGGAAACAGCAGACATTTGTACACAATCAGTCAAATGAATGTACAAAAGCATTCGCAATTGAATCAGAGCAACGAGAAATGCTTTTATGATGTGCACAAGTGACTACATGATGTGGAGTTTGAATGAGTAGTTTGGCAAAAGCATCTGAGAAAAGCTAACATAACCTGTAGCATGGAGGAAAAAAAAAATCAAATGTGTTGACTGTATACCTCCAGGAGACTTTTAAGGGCACAGTTTAGACAGTGTGATAATGATCACAGCAGAGGTTTTTAAAAAATGAAAAGGCTCATTTTAATATTTGAAATTGTATTTAACAAATGACATGAGTGTTATTGCATCATAAAATATAATAGCCTATTAGATTTAACTATGCAAATGCAGACCATGTAACTAGTTTGGGGTATGCACGGACTCCACCTTTATTAACTTTCTATTGAAAACAAGTGTATTGTGAATAGTGTATAGAGTAAATAACCAAAGCAATTGTCCTCTGTAATATCACTTTAGTATGCTTTAAGTACCGAGACATAGAGACTTATTTCAGCCCAAAATTTTCTCAGGAATAAGGTAGCCTAAAGTCCCGCAAAAACTGAATAAAAGTGGCTTTTAGCATCATTTTTACATCACAAGCTCAAAAACAATGCCAAAACTCAACTTTAAATGATATATGCATTCAAATTATCTATTGACCAATACAGATGAAACATTTTGATGACATCATTCTGTACTCTTCTTACCTGCATCCTCTGTCCAGTCAAACCCACCCTGACTTCCTGTTTCAGCGGAAATTATACAAACGCCTCAAGAAATTTCATCAGGAACAAGAGGAAATTATTAGTAATGCATATGAATTTTTTTTAATATCACAACCTTTTTTTAATATTCATGATAATTGATACAAACAATACCACACTAAAAAAAGAACCTTTTGTCATGTTGACAATGACAGTGCACTTTTTCAGTATTCCTTGAGGTAAACAACAGTTTGGATTACAGTGATTGGAATTGCACAAAGCTGAATTTCTTCTCTATGGCATCTATGAATTTCAACAACACAAATGTACACATATTTGTCTGTATATATTCAAAAATTGAAGGTTCACAGGATTCACTTTTGACCTATTTTAGAGAACTATTTGATCGTTGCTTTATCTGATGCCTTACAGTCCCCGTTATTAATGACATTCAAGAATCATCTGCACACTTCATCAATTTATTGATGAAGTGTGCAACAACTATTTATTCAGGGGCAAATAAATAGTTGCCTTTAGCTCCACTGAAGTCAGTATTACATTTCAGTTTATTCTTGATCCTGTTTTATCCAATATATTTTTAACTTTTTTTTTTTAAGTCAGAAATGTCAACATCTATCTATCTATACGAACACAAACAGGCCCTACATTAGTGTACGTATTCCCTTTTCCTATTACACTTCCCTTCACTTTGTTCTTGGAGAGAAAGACTATAGAAATGGACTTGAATGTTTGTCAAATGAAGCTTATCTCTTATCCTAAACAAACAATCCTTATCCTGAAGCCTGTGTCCCATCTCTCACCATGCAATAATATTTGCCACAACCCTGATTACTTAACTCCATACGTCAGATGAAAGCCTCAAACTAAATTCTACACAGACATGGAGTGTTAAATGTTAAATAAAAAAGTTCAAACGCCACAAAATATACGGTCTTCATTTGTCTTTTATTGAGTGTGTGTGTGTATATATATATAAAAACTGCTGAACGTTATGAGTGTGTTAGGCAGAAGGAGAGAGCGTCTGCAGGCTGGTTTTCACTGTGGCCAGATTCTGCTTCCAGGAGCTGAGACTGTCGTTAAGCTGCTGCCACTGCTGCTTTCCAAACGTGCGATGAGTGCTGTGGCTGAACGAACACACACGAACACACACACACGAACACACACACACGAACACACACACACGAACACACACACACGAACACACACACACGAACACACACACACGAACACACACACACGTTAGCATGCAGGACCAGGAATAAAACACTGATTAGTGATGGTCTATTCTTTCAGATTTTTGCTTTTGATTTAAACTATATAATTGAAATATTTACATTTGTATAATAAAAGTCAGTCTACCACATTCTTCCCGTTTTTAATACCCGATTTAATAGCGTTTCACTGGATGTTTTGGAGTTTGGGAAAATTTGTGCACGTAAATGCTGAGACGTCGACAAAACTCGTAACTCTGCAAAACTTGGTTTGGTGTTCGTTCCTCAGATATTAATATGGAGATCAAATGACAACCAATTTATGGAAATTCATACAACATATTTAAAGACCTTGAAATACAAAACTAAATATACACCGCTCAGGCATAACATAGCACTGATTACCTTTTCATCATGGTACCTGTTAGCAGGAGGGATTTATTAGGCAGCAAGTGACAATTTTTTCCTCAAAGTTGATGTTAGAAGCAGGAAAAATGGGCAAGCGTAAGGATCTGAGCGAGTTTAACAAGGACCAAATTGTGATGTCTAGATGACTGGGTCAGAGCATCTCCAAAATTGCAGCTCGTGTGGGATGTTCCTGGTCTGCAGTGGCACGTGTGGTCCAATCCAACAGACGAGCTTATGTAGCTCAAATTGCTAAAGAAGTTAATGCTGTTGGTTATTCGACGGGTCAAAACTGTTTTTGCAGCAGAAGAGGGACCAACACAATATTAGGCAGGTGGTCATAATGTTATGCCTCATCGCTGGAAACATCTTTTATCACTACCCAGGAAACAAACCTCCTGCACCCAGGTACGTATACAAACCCCAACTACTAGTGTGAATGAATACTGACTGAGAAGAAAACCAGAATATGAGATCTTATCTACAGGGTTTCTGCAAGATTCACTTAGTCAAATGTAAGACTTTTTAAGACCTTTTAAAATGAAATGTAAGACCTATATCATGACATTAAAACAAGTAGTCATAATACAGTGAATTATATTTGGACTAGCAATAGAAAGAACTAAAACACCAAGGAAACTGCAACAACCACAAAAACATTCGTAAATGAGCTTTAGAAATAGTGTTACATAGACATCGGAAAAATTATTACCAGTTTAAAATGATTTAATGACTTTTTGAGGCCTAAAATTTAGAATTTTAAAAATTTTAAGACCCTGCGGAAACCACGTATCTCAGGAAACTCACCTTACGACAACCTTGCGCTGTGTCTGGTCAATTTTGCAGTAGATCATCTTGGTCCGAACAGCTGATGAAAGAAATAATACGTGCACAACAATTAGGGTCCAGGACCCATGCAGCGCTGATGTTAGGTCGGTCACTAAGAGCTGATTTGGCACTAATGACTAAAGTCATGATACATGATCTCTGCTCAATCAACCAAAAATCTCTATAAAAGTTCTCAGAAGCTGAGCCATACCATCAATTACGAAGGGTTCAACATCATCTGCACCGATCTGTAGCTCCTGCTGCATTGTGTCAAAGGAAATCTCTTTCGTCTCCACAGCCATGCCCATGAAGGTAAGCAGCCTCATCTTTGCCATGTTCTGCTCGTGCAACAGACCTATACACAAATAAAAATAAATAAATAAACAAACAAAAGTCGTGCCTGGTGGACAACAAAAAACTGGAGCTTGCCTAATGCCAGGCTCACACTGCTCAAGTTTTATAGTCCTTTGCGACTGTTGCTTGTCAGACTGTATGAACATGATTCCCATGTCACACTGTATGATCTCAGTTGTCACGTCAGAATGCCAGACATTTAAAAACCGACACACAAAACACTCGTTCGAAGTTTTCCGTCATCAATCCGCGACACCTTCAGCCCAGCGTTCTCTCGCTAATGGTAGCTAGCAGCAAAAAAAAAAAAAAAAAAAAATAAAATAAAATAAAATAAAAAGATCTGCAGAGTTCATTCTGTTAATCTCTGAGGTCAGAGTTCTGTGCAGGCCATGAGAGTTCATCCACTCCAACCTCGGCCAATCAGGTCATGGATCTCATTTTGTGCACGTGGTCATACCAAAATAGGTTTGGGCCTCTTAGGTCAAGTGAGGGCAATTTATATTACTACAGCAAAGACTTTTTAGATATTGTGTGGCTGCACATGGCAAAGCGAGTCGGGGTAAACAAACTTGAAAGGTTTCCTTACTGTACATGCATGATCAAGGTAGAGCAGAGCTGTGGGGTCTAAATCGTTCATTACATTGCAGCGCCTCGACATACGATGGCGTTTTAGTGCCACGTGTAAAAAAAATAAGCATGAAAATACCGTCGTAGCAATACGAGATTAAAGTGGTAACATTTTAAGAAACGCACAGAAGAGTTTTGCATTAAATAGACCTGGAGGATTTAGTTAAATCTATTAGGTCAGGGTTTAGCAATAAGGAAATTGTTTTCTTTTGCCGCATCATCTTGTAGTAATAATTAATAAATAGACACTGCAGCGGTTATCTAGGAAATGTAATTAATTTAGAAGAAAAAAATCAGACAGGAAATTGCCTCTTTTGTGCAATCTGAAATGGCGACCAGTGATCGATCCAAGAATATTGATGTTTAAATCTGCGTGTTATTCCAAGAGATGAGGATGATGTTCAAAGAAATCGATCCTCAAGGAGTTAAACACCGGTGCGTGCCAGTACTTCAGCTGGGGTCCCAATGCGTTGGGGCATATAGACTTGATTCTCGTATTGCTACGATTTTATTCTCATAATTTTAACTTTATTCTCAAAATATCTCGACTTTATTCTTATACTGCCACGACCTTCCCTTACTGGACTCCTTCTTTTGCACAACTGCATAACTGTCACTTTAACACTGGAATGGAACAGCACAGTGTCACTCTAATATCAGTACATGAACACTAATGACAATCGCACTGCAACACTTTAAAATTACTCTCATTTCCTCATTTGCACCCTGGCACCGTCAGAAAAGCATAGAAGTGCTCCAAACACGAATATTTAACTAATAGCCAATGCTGATGCAATGTAAATAATTAACATTAAACCAAATTAAAAATGTATTTACATTAATTAACTAGCCAGTGACACAACCTCAGAAGCGATGATCCATTTCATTAGGTGCTGAGTCTTTACAAAGTGTCTGAAATGTCTTGTTCATATTAGGTAGGGAGGATGCCAGCATTAATGAACTCGCATCATGGAGCAGACACCAAACAAAGCCTCTGCTGAGTGGTACATTCCAGCAGATCAGAAACACTGCCCAGATGCTAGCGGAACATCTTGTGCTTTGCTTGCGTTTCACGCTCCGGTGAACGTGATGCTAAAATAATAATGCTCATCAGCTCAGGCTTAAAGCACGCTGCCCTTTTGCAATCCCATTATTCAGTTTCTTCCCCATTTCGTTCAGACTGCAAGGGCTTTTTTTTTTTTACTCTCCTATTCAACAAATAGATCAGTGTACTGTACTTGTAAACTAATATTAGGCAGTAGCCTGTTTGTCAAGCATGAAAACAAGTTAGTGTATTATATATATATATATATATATATACACACACACACACACACACAAAGTCAGTCAACCCCCACGTTAATTCACGGTTCTCATTTGGAACAGCAAGTTGCAAGTTATCTTAAAATTTGCAGGAATCCGCAGTGGGAAAGAATGTTCAGGAACGTCAGGAATAACATTTTAAACTATTTATTTGGTCAAATACTGTACACTATTATAAAAAGTGGCATAATGTCTAGATGAATTCAATTAAGTACCGTAGGGGCTGCGGGGGTGCGACCAAAATGTGTGTATATGTATATATATATATATTAAATAATGTGTGTGTTTAACTGGTTTATTAGCCATTATGTGTTACACTATTGTTAACACTTTTAGCCTAGACATTAAATTGAAGCACAGTAAAGAGCTTTCCCTTTCTTCTGTACCAGCTAATGGATTGGAAAATCATTAACATTGAACTAAATGAATGCCTACGTACTTAAACTTTCTTTTCGGCTTCTCCCGTTAGGGGTCGCCACAGCGGATCCTCCGCACGTTTGATTTGGCACATGTTTTACGCTGGATGCCCTTCCTAACGCAACCCTCCCCAATTTATCCGGGCTTGGGACCGGCACTAAGAGTGGCTGGAGATGGTTCCCTGACCGGGAATCGAACCCGGGTCGCAGCGGTGGGAGCGCTGCATCTTAACCACTAGACCACCAGGGGACCATGAATGCCTACATACTTATTCCACCCAAACTGGACCAAGCTGCTGGGAAACAGACAAGCTTACATAGTTTGAGACACTAAACAGAAAAAAGAAATGGATGGCATATCACAAAGACAGTAGCGGATATCTTCTCAAAATCCCATTCTGCCTCAGCACATAATCAGTCATCGCTTTGTGCAGAATTACTGGAATAATATGATGGAACTGATTCAGATGTAACCTACAGAGAGCTACATGTTATGGTATTACAGGTACCAAAGGGTTGATGCAGGCATGTGTTTAATTTGTTTAAAACTTCTAGGCTTCATGAAGCCTGATGCACTTACCGAGAGAATCGATAAAGTCCTTGTTGCTTTGGTAGAACTTGACATAGGCTGCTAGTTTTGCACTCACGAAGATGGTCAACAGCTAAAAAGAAAGAGAAGGTGCATGATTACATATTGTCTAATAAAAAAGACAGACTTGGAAAGGGTCCATATATAAAGCCATTCATCATTCGACTGTCCATAGCGGGTGATCAGTGCCCGTGATCACCACGACTCATCTGATTGCTCAGAATCATCATAGATAATTTACTTTCATTCAAATCAATTCAGTTTTATTTGTATAGCACTTAGACATTGTCTTAAAGCAGCTTGAAACAGATAAAGCAGGAATAAAAGAATAACGAATAAGAAAAAGATTTTATAGCTTTATCTCCTGCTTTTTATTTATCCTGGATATGATACTGGGTCAATAACATTAAATACATCGTTCCATGTATTTAAAAGTGATAAATATATATATTCATTTATATATTAAAAAAAATGTAATATAAATTGGGAAAGCCGATCGCGATTTATTTCTTTATTCATTATTTGTCTCTCAGAGAAAAAATTAAACGAAAAATATGGAAATTTAACAAATATATGCCTAATTTTTACTCACGTCGTGGATGAGCTCTCCCTCCAGGAAGCGCACAGGTTTCAAAGCCAGGAGATGGTCGAACAGAAAAGTGTTGGGGTCTTTCAAAGCGCGGACAATGCACCTGTGTAAGAAAAACTGAGGTATGTAGTATATCTCTTTGAACAGAATACGTAAAACGACAACTGTAAGATGGAAAAACAGCATACCTGTGGGCATCTACCCGGGCTTGGGAAGCATTGTCTTCTGTGTAACTTCCCAACAGCTCTACCATCACTTTCGCTGCAGCCTCACTATACATATACAAACCACATGATGATGAACAGGCTGAAAAATTCAAACGAAATAAAATCTAACACCTTTTCCAGGAAAACTGTAAGAATGTCTGCACCTCTTCTTACAGTCGACCAGGGCATCATACACCAGTCTCAGAAGCGTGTGCTTCTTCTCTGTGGTTAGGTTCCAGTCAACGATCCACTTGCGCACCTACAGACAAATAGTTATAGTTATTGTAATTAGCTGATCGCTTTTTAATCCACTCACTGCATTAGCTCTGCTGCTCAGGGTGTACCTGATCCAGATCGGTAGGGATGAAGGTGATGGCATTGCAGGCAGCTGCCACTTTGATGAGACTGCAGTACACCGTGTATCGCACCAGTGCAGTCTCGTCCATACCGTGGAAAAGGTTGCTCAGGCTGAAACGTTAAAACAAAAAACATCAGACACTGACTGAAATATGAAGCAAATCTAAAATATGCCACAAAGTCCGGCAGACCCCTGCTGGTAAACATTTTCATTATATGGACAAAAGTATTGGGACACCGGAATTTCCCAGCCATATGTGGTTCTTTCCCAAACTGAAGAAACAATTGTATATTATGTCTTCAAATGCAGTAGCTGATATTTGCCCTTCACTTAAACTAGGAGACCCAAACCTGTTCCAGCATGACAATGGCCCTGTGCACAAATCAAACTCCATGAAGATAACCTTTGCATGTGTTCGAGTTGAAGTTCTGCTATAGAGCTCTGATCTCAACCCTATTGAACACCTTTGGGATGAATTGGAACGCTGACTGCACCCCAGGCCTCCTCACCCGTGTGTCTGAATGAGCACAAACTACCACAAGCACACGCCTACATCTAGTGGAACCTCTTTCCAGAAGAGTGGATGAAATTATAGAAGAAAATTGGGATTAAATGGGGAATGTGATGTTTTTAAAAAAAAAAAAAAAAAAAAAAAAAAAAAGGTGAGAGAAAGAGGGAACAAGAGAAGAAAAGAAGGACAAAGGGGTGAGAAAGGGAGTGAATGAATGCATGAATGAATGGGTAAATGAAGGAGCAAACAGACTAAAAAGATGTAAAAATGAACGAATAAGTGTAAAGTGTACATACAGCTGCATCCTCAGAGTGGGCCGTTCTCCCTCACGGAACTTCACCAGTTTCTCACAAAGACTCTCGATGAGCGCTTCCTGTTTCTCTGTCTCCAGGATCAGCAGCAAAGACACAATGCTGTTCATCACACTCTCCACATCTACATACAAAACCAAAAAAAAAAGTTAAAACCAGCACTCTATTTTAGAATGGTAAAAGTTTACCATCGCTGGCGTAAAAAAATTCGAGCAAGAAAAGTGTGAAACTCAAAACACAAGCAATATGCATTTAGTTCAAATGTTGTACACCATATGTAAGGCATGGACATGGCTGATTGCAATACCTTTGTCATCATCCTTCAGACAGACATCACAGGCCTCAATGATCTGAGCCAGATCGACATGAAGGCCTACTTCAGAGTTCTCCTCCGAGATCTCTGCTCCTTTGGATTTAATGTAGGCCCGCAACTCAGAGGCCTACAGGGAGAAGACACATGAACAAACTCACTTAAGCACACACTAAATAATTATTTTTTATATTATATATATATATATCTCAATATTTATCTTTGTGGCCATATTTTCCTGTTCATTTTGTCTGGATCTGGATCATAATAGCTAAATACATACATACACATACATTATATACATATACATATACACACACACCCACACACACATTTATATATATACAGTGCCTGTGAATATTTTTTTTTTTCCCAAATGCAGATGCATGTTCCTTTTGGTTATGTGCAAAAACATTTATTTTGACCAAACAAATATATAAATGAACAAATGTTAAAGGTTTTTAAGTCCAAGCCTGTTAAAAAGTCCTGTGTCCTGTAACTTGATAAACTTGTTTGGCTCTGATAGTGTCCAGCACATGAACCTGGTGAGAAGTACAAGAAAATTGTGTCTTGCCCACAGTCAAGCACGGTGGTGGTAGCATCATGGTCTGGGGCTGCATAAGTGCTGCTGGTTACTGAGGAGCTGTGGTTCATTGAGAGAAACGTTTATTCCAACATGTACTGTGACATTCTGAAGCAAAACAGAATGCCCTCCTTTTAAAAACTGGACTGATCAGCAGTTTTTCAACATAATAATGACCCCAGACCGACCACCAAGATGACAACTGCCTTGCTGAGGAAGATGAAGGTGATGGAGTGGCTATTGAGCAGCTCTGTTATGTCATTATAAAGGAGTGGAAGAGGATCCTAACAACAACCTGTGCAGTTCTGGTGAATTTTATGTCCAGGAGGATTAAGGCAGTGCAGGATAACAATAGTGAACACAGTAAATACTGACACTTTAAACAGTTTTGACATGGTCACTTTTGTTGGCAGTTATTTAGACAATAATGACTATGTTTTTTTTTTTTTTTTTAGAGGAGAGTAAATCTGTACTGCTATACAAGCTGATATATATGCAAATATCAACTATTCAAAATACAAAAAGCCTAAAAAAGAAACAACAACAACAAATGTTTACACAAAACAGACAAAATATGGCCACAAACATATTACAAGAATGCTCAAAGTTTCCACAGGAATTCAAATAATTACGACACACTCGATTTATTAAAATAATAAACAAATAAAAAAGTAGATTAAAATAGAGTTAGCTGAATGATGTATGATGAATAATGTTGCCTCAAATGACAGTAGTTATTTGTATTTCTATAGTTGGTAAATAAATATAAATCTTGGCTGAAATTACGGGATGACTGCCGGTATAACAGTCCTATATAAAAGAGATGAGATATAGCAGAGGGTGATAACAGGCCATGAGGACACAGCTAATAAATTAGCCAGTGGGATAGAGATCTACAGGCAGCATCCCAAACACAGCCCTAAAGGACAAAAAGTGTACTACGCAGAGTATAGAAACTATTACTCCACACCCATTTTAGTGCACACTTATACAAAGTAGGGACCAATTTGGGATTAGTCCATTGATGAGCCAGGAGCCGGGCAAGAGCTAATTGCTAACGCGTTAACCAAACAAAAATACCGCACAAAGCAGTACAAGATGCCAACAGACGCACACACACACATGTAGATGGTCTGAAATAGACTGAATGATACCTGATCCTCCTCAGTGATGTCGATAAAAGCCGGAACACTCATGCTTGTAAAGCGCAGATAAAATCCACACGCTCACTGCAAGGCTCAAGCAACCGGAAAAAGAACTTACGCATAACGCCGGAGCCGCTCATGTACTTCCGGGTGCCTGTCTTAAAGCAACATGCAACCTGAGTACACGCTCACTAGCTTTTTATTTTTATTTTATTTTATTTTATTTTATTTTAGGAAGCCTATATTCACTGGTGCAGTTATCACACTGCAGCAGTAAAATATACATAACGTATGTAGCAACATGCAACCTGAGTACACACTCACTAGTTTTTTAAAAATGTGTTTTATTAGGAAGCCTATATTCACTATATATTCATAAAGTATGTAGATACAAATAATTCAGAACAGGTTTTATTCCATTATCCAAGTTTAAACCTGTGATCACTGTGCCTTCTGAATGGCCTCCTGTTAAAATCCAGTGTGAAACCCAGATTACTGAAGCTCAGTCACCTCATGGTTCAATGTGTTGTAATTTCTGAGATGTTTTTCTGCTCATCATGTTTGCAAAGAGTGATTTCGAATTACTGATTTAATAGTCTGTGTAGTTTCCTCGGACCTCTCTCTTCAATATGTTTCTTCTCCTAGAAACTCTGCTCATCTGATGTTTTTCCATCCATCCATCTTCACTAAACTGACCATCAAGCCCCCACATGCAGATGGATTTTGGACTTTCTCACAAACAGACCTCAATCTGTTAGGTTGGACAAGCACATATCCTTGACCCACACTCTGACCATTGGCATCCCACAGGGCTGTGTTCTGAGCCCACTACACTACTTCCCGTTCACCCATGACTGCACTAATTTGTATAAAGCCAACATCTTTATCAAGTATGCAGATGACACCACTGTGGTTGGCCAGATCAGCAACAATGACAAATCGGCCTACAGGGAAGAGTTCCAAAGCCTGGCAGTATGGTAAGCCACCAACAACCTGAGCCTTAATGAAGACTTCAGGGCTCAATGTGGACATCCTTAAATCCAACAGCAGGAGACACTCCCCTGTCTACATGAATGAATCTAGGGTAGAGCGGGTCTCCAGCTTTCAGTTCTTAGAAGTCCACATCTCTGGGGATCTGTCCTGGCACCAGCAAACTTTAGCCCTGTTTAGGAACTCGCAACAGCATCTATAGTTCTTAAAATAGACCTAAGAAAGTCCATATGTCTCAAGGGACTTTAATGAGTTATTACCGCTGCATCATTGAGAGCATCTTGACCAATTCCATCGTGGTATGCTATGGCAGCATCACTGTGTGTGAATGGAAAACCCTGCAAAAGGTGGTCAAAACCACTCAATGCCCAGCTGGCATGCCTATATATTCCAGGAGATCACCAGAATTCTCAATCCAGTTAGTGTGGGCCAAAAAAACATGCCACAGGCAATTAATTGTGCAAGGAATGTGTAAACCCATGAAGTGAGTGATTGATGTTCTGCACTGTTATGATTATAAAATGTATAGATTCATAAACATTACTAATTATGTAGTCTTAGTCAGGGTTGTGCTGGATTCAGTGCTTATTTCAAGAACACTAAACATAAGGCAGAAAGATGCCTGACAATAAATCAGTCCATCACAGGGCAACATACAGTAACAGTGAACCCTTTAGACAGAGTTTGCGAGGAGGGAGGAAAACAAAGTAACCAGATAAAAACAATCCCAACATTCAAATCTACACATCTGCTTTTAGCCAGATCATGTGTAGCATTCTACTTCAACGATTCACCAGATTAAATGAACATGGGTTCCCCTTTTGAGTCTGGTTCCTCTCAAGGTTTCTTCCTCATAACATCTAAGGGAGTTTTTCCTTGCCACAGTCGCCATGGCTGCTCATCAGGGATAAATGCACACCATTCACCTTAACTGTTGATTTGTGTAAAGCTGCTTTGAGACAATGTCTGTTGTGAAATGCACTATAGAAATAAACTCGACTTGACTTGATTGAATAAAATGGTATAAATCCAACACCAGATTTTCATAACAATTAATAAAACAATGGATTTACAGAGAAACCATTACCCAAGTGATCTTCCTCTTTTTTTCCGATAGTCACTGATTTTATGAAGCAAGTATATCTGATTAAATGAGCCTGTAATAAGTAGCAAGCCAAAGGACACTGTGAAGAGTTGAACAAATTTCAGAAAGATGACTCAAGATCTGGATACAAAAACTATGATAGTTTACCCACTAGGAAGTGTTGCAACATCATGTGACTCAGAGAGCTGGAAAAGACACTTTGTTGTACCAGTCGTCAAAAGAAACCAAGAGGAGCATGTAAAACAAACCTAATATCTGAGTCCGAATAATTCACTTTCTTGTTGGCTGGAGATCAGAAGTCCTTTAATAATGTTGGAAATGCATAACATTTTAAAGACCTTGAACTAGAATTAAGTGAAACATTGTTTTAGAGGCTGAGATGAGTTATATTTCATCTCCAAAGAATGCAGGCCAGCTACACTACATCATTCCCCTAGCAGCAAGGATGTGCCTGGTACCAAATACTCCTATGTATCAAATTCGAAAACTTTTTTAACTCTTTCTCTTTAAAAAAAAAACTATTCAGTCTCTCACAGGTCTTCGATAACATTGTTAACTGTTAAAGGGTTTGGTTTGTATCCCAGCAAAGAAATATGCAAGAAAATAAGAAATAAATTATGTTCATCAAGACATTTATTTTACATTTAAATCATTTCCTTTGGCTCAGCTGGAGTCAAAATGCAACTCCACACACTTACCCACCATCCTCCGAACCTTCTCACCCCATCCACCTACCTATTTTTCTGTCCTCATACATCAGTAAGGTCAGTGACCTCTTCACTAAGCGCCTCACTTCAGTGAGCTCCTCATGCCCTGGATACTGAACCAAAACCAACACTTCAACAATGAGAACTAGTGAGAACTAGCTGTGTGAGCTGTAGTGTGTAATTGGTTTTATTGTATAAATTTGTGGATAGGATTTTCTTTTTAATATTATGTTTAACATTTATATTCAGGTGTCTAGTAAAAATATTTTAGCAAATAACACAGAAAATATATAATATATATGTGTGTTGGTCTGTGAAAAGACCAATTAGGTGCTATGGCTGAATTCTACAAAACGTTAAAGCAAACAAACAAGGCTAAAACCTTTGTAGCTGTAACTGGAAAAACTGTATTATTCTAAAAATACATTAGTACATTTTATGTACAAGGGTAATTTGTGCAGGTCTGTGAATTTCTGCTTTATTAGTAACTATAAAAGCACAGCAAATATGCAGCTTCCAGTGAAATGAGCTTAAAATATTTACGGATTCAGCTGAATGCAGCGAGAGAGATAGTTACAGAAGTGGGGGTGTGATTGTTACTGTAAAACTGGTATAAGTTTTGTCAGACAATGATTTAATACTTTCCTGGAATGTTTCCCTGTCTTTGTAAGAATATTTCTCATATTGACAAATTCGACTGTTCTTGCGCCATAAAGTGAAGATGTGAAACACTGTTTTTTTACTCAAAACTTCTCTTTTTTTTTGTATATTCTATAGATTCCATGGGATTTAAAACCAACTTGTAAGACACCTTGTATGTTAGGTATTTTAACAAATGAAAATTTGTATCATTTTACATTATGTTGTCTTTTAAAAATATTTTTTAAATGTTATTTCATATAACATTTATTTATCTATAGTGCTTGGGGAAAAAAAATCAGAAGTCCAAAATATGAAAACATATATATATATATATATATATATATATATATATATATATATATATATATATATATATATATATATATATATATATATATATATACTGTGCAAATGTTGTAAGCACTTGTGAGAAAATTATTCATTCTTCAAGGTACACTTGCACACAGTTTTTGAAGGAACTCCACAGGTAGGTTGTTCTAACATCTTCGAGAACTAACCACAGATCTTCTGTGAATGTAGGCTGCCTGAAACTCTTCATTCGCCTTATGTAATCACAGACTCAATGATGTTAAAGTCAAGGCCGTCCAGTGGTGGGGATGGGCAGTTGGACAAAACATCACTTTCAGGACTTGTTTGTTCTCTTTACTGAAGATCCATTTGCAGGAATACAGCCCCATACATGCAAGGAACCACCACCATGCCTCACTGTTGCCTGCTGACTCTCATTATTGTACCGCTATTTAGCACTTCGGCAAATATTTCAGATTTTGACTCATCAGAGTACTTTCTAAAATTTCTCTGTACCACGGTTCCTATGTTTTCATGCATAGTTGAGTTGCTTAGCCTTGTTTCTTTGTTGGAGGGATGGTTTTTTGCCTGCAATTCTTCTATGAAGACCACTTCTGGCCAGACTATTTCAGACATTAAATGGGTGTACCTGAGTCCGATTAGTTTTCACCATTTCCTTGATAATGGCACTGATGAACATCTTCTGATGTCAAAGGGAAGTAAGCATGATGTGTCTTTCATCCACTGCGTTCATCCACTTAGTCTTTCATCCACTAAGTTTCCTTGGCTGAACAGCACATTTTGAAACTGCAGTCTGCTTTGAAATCTTTGCCTGGAAGAGACTTTGCCTGGGAGAGCCTCCTACACAACTGTTTCTGTTTCAGTTATGGTTAATCATACACCTGATTCAGATCCTACAAAATCCCTGACTTGC
The DNA here is from genome assembly GCF_946808225.1 of Silurus aristotelis. Lineage (NCBI taxonomy): Eukaryota > Metazoa > Chordata > Actinopteri > Siluriformes > Siluridae > Silurus > Silurus aristotelis. The sequence goes on from NC_139583.1 coordinate 23,559,091, forward strand.
AAGTTTCCCTGACTTGCAAGATTTTTCTTCTGTTCGCGCAGTTTGCATTTTGTAAATTCTAAATGACTTTGAATGATAATATGTTTGTAATAATAATGATAACAACAACAGGTTTTTAAAATAATAAATACATGCCTCGGTCAGTTTGCAATAATTTATATTGGCATATTGAACTAATCTGATTTACCTGAGGAAAAAACCTTCATTGAATAGGGACAAGGTGGGAGAACTAACATTGAATGGTATTCTAGATCATCACAGGGTACCATGCACACACACACACACACACACACACACACACACACACACACACACACACACACACACACACACCTGCAAGGTTTTCGTGTACAGCTTTCATTTCGCTCTCGGCTCTGATGAATGCCTCCTCGATGATATATATATATATATATATATATATATATATATATATATATATATATATATATATATATATATATATATATATATATATATATATATATTAAGATCAATAACACTTTTTGACTGCTGTATTGAATTTTTTCTGGACATGTCCTACTGGGTCTCCTAAAGAATGTCCCAGATGTTTCTGGGGCTGGTTAAATACCTTCCTCCTGAATCTCTTGGTCTGACACCTCCCAAGACAGCGAGAATGTGTAAGAGTCATAAAAATTGTGCATCCCAATCCATTACAGAGAGTGCTGCCTCAGTTTTCTCCAAAAATATTTCTCACAGAGCTTGATGAGAGGTGTGTTTGTGGTTACTGAGAATAAGCTATTGCTCAGAACTGATCTAAGGCCATAAACATTTTCCCAAAAACTGTTGATGTACAGCACATCTGGTGACTGTATTAAAAATCTATTAATATGCACTGACTTTAAAGGGAGATACAAAAAAATAAACAGGTGCCATACAGGTATTTCATGAACACCTAGAGAAGGTTAAACCATTTTTTTTTTATTGACCACAACAACAGACAACAGTGATTAGTTCCTATTTTCTTCCTGAAAATAACTTAAAAGCTAAATGATAAGTATGAGATGCAAATGCTGAGTAAATTAAATTTTTAGGTATTTTCGAAAAACATGAAAAGTCATGGCATTGTTACTTAGAAATATGTATGTTTCATTGTTATATGAAGTCAAATCATTATGAGAACATTTGAAATTAAAATCAAAACTGTTTCTGTGTCAACAGGTGAATCTAAAGGTCGTATATACGGTATACTGTAGGGCTGTAATGCAATGCAATATCTGTAGCTCTAGCTATTTAGAGTTCCAAATATTCAGACCTCTATCTGTATTTGTATTTAATCCTGAAGAGGGTGTAGTCTAGTCTAGTAAGGGAGTAGCTCAGTGGTTAAGGCATTGGACAGTCAAAAGTTGCAAATCTCAGCACCACCAAGCTACCACTGCTGGACCCTTAACTCTCAACTTCTTAGTTTTAAGGGTGCCAAATGCTGTAAAAGTATAATAAGTCTTCGAGAAGTTTTTTTTCAAAAACCAAATTCAAAGAACAAATAGAAACAAATAGGAATTAGCAAAACATAATTTTTAATTTGTACTTATTTACTCAAGTTACTCAACTTCAGTGACCTGTCCTGAGTCTTAAACTGATCTCCTGTGGAGCCTCTGGCAAGCTCTTTATCTAATGTGAGTTATCATTAGGGATCTATATCTCAAAAGAGTAAACCGTAAAACTGTGGTACATAATATTTGATTAGAATTTCTGCAGTTTGTTGGTTACATTCCAAATAATTATTATGCTTTTCCATTACAATGCTTTATTGATTTTAAGGAAAATATTTGTTTTATAATAACAAAGAATTTAAGAATTAAAAAAACGCAATGAATGTACATTAATCATTTTAAAGTGAATTAAAATCTTTATTTGCTAGCACAAATACTGTATCTCACGAAAGTGAATACACCCAACACAATTTATCAACCATTTTAGCATTTTCTCATGGGACAATACTATAGAAATGTGCAGCTTGTATAGCAGTGCAGATTTACTGTCCTCTAAAAAGAACTCAACATACAGCAATTATTGTGTTAATAGCTGGTAACAAAACTATGTCCAAAGTGTCAATGTTTTGTGCGAGCACCACTGTTATCTAACACTGTCTTAATCCTCCTGGACATGGAATTCACCCGAGCTGCACAGGTTGTTGTTTTTGGGATCCTCTTCCACTCCTCCATAATGACATCACAGAGCTGCTGGATGTTACACACATGGCGCTTCTCCACCTTCTGCTTGAGGATGCCCCACAGGTGCTCAATAGGTTTCAGATCTAGAGACATTCTTGTCCTCTCCATCACCGTACCCCTTCAGCTTCCTCAGCAAGGCAAATATATTTCTTTGGTTTATTTTGCCAATTTGTACATTAATATGATTAAAACAAAGAAATAAAGAACAGTGCACTTGTTCCTATTCATATCTCTGTTTGCACCCATTTATATTTGGTCACATGAGTAGGGGGAAAAACTTGCTATTACTAGAGTTTATAATTATTATTAATTACAGGTGTGTTTGTGATTTAAACAGATGTGCTCACTGACCTTTTTTTTATTGTGATGTGATATTTCTATTTGTATCTGTATTTAAAATTGTGTAGAACACATTATATAAACCTGACTATAATACAAATAATGTATTTATATTTGGTTATATCAGTAATATATCTCTTAAATTGTACAACACACTAAATGCATTTGATTTAATTACAATAAAATTACAATAAAATGTATTACATTAGGCAGATGCCCTTATCCAGAGCGACTTACAATTATCTTATTTATACAACGGAGCAGCTATGGGGTTAAGGGCCTTTCTCATGGGCCCAGGCAGCTTGTTGTAGCTGGGATTTAAACTCACAACCTTAGGATCCAAAGTCCAATGCTTTAACTAAATTTAAGTCCAAATATGGATATTTAAATTTACACCATTTGGGAAAGCGACTTACAATTGTCTTATTTATACAACCAAGCACTTTAAGGTTAAGGGCCTTGCTTGAGGGCCCAACAGTGGCAACATGACATTTAACCTGGTACTCATTTAGTGGACCGAATCATGTTCACCTGCTCTTGCAGACAGATTACTGCTCAGACACAAGTCATTTATTTTACATGGAAGAGAAACTGCAAGAGACACAAGAACACTTTTAAAGCTTTGGATCTGACTGAGTTTAGTATTTGATCTTAAAAAAGGTTTTTGAGATAAAACAGTGAACTTGTGAGTGCTGGCAGGTTTTTCGCTCCCAAGTTCCCAAGTGTGTCAGAGGAAAAGTGCTCATGATTTGTGACTGTTAGTTGGGTCCTTGCATGCCATTATCTGTGAGGAGATTTAGTATCTTTTTGTAAGATGTATCCTGGTTAATCTCAGCCATTCTCAAAATTGAATATTATGTGGATTACATCAGTGTAAAAGAAACATTATTGTAGACTCAAACTAAACTGGACCACATGGGACTTTCATTATATCAAAAACAAATCTGTAATTCTTTTACATTGAGGTTTCCTTAACTGAAAATTGTAACATATATAAAGGAGGACTAACTACACCGAATGCTCAGGGTTTTGGAAGTGGTGCATATCAGTGTGATGGCCAAGTGTCCACATACATTTGACCATACAGTGTATCATGTCGCATTGGTCATTTGTTTAGATTTTGTTTAAAATATTGTAATTGTAGAACCTTACAAGGAGGATGTGGAGGAAAACTCAAGAAGCAAACACTTTCTCTTTGGTTTCTAATATGTTCCTTGGTTCCTCAGTTCTCTCTAGTTACAGTCAACCCTGAAATCACAACAAGAAAAGACTAAGAAGACTGTGATTATGCGTTACCTACACTTTTGTCATCTATAAATTAGCAAAATGTGCCAGGGCCATGGCCCAAGCTGCCTAAACTGACCCACTGTTAACTGCCTTGACTTGACTTTGGTTTGTGAGCTAAAAACAAAACCTCAGAAGTAATTTAATGCCTAATTTAATTTGATTTTAGTAATTTAATTAATAGATCATACCTTGATAAATTTGATTATACTGAACTATCTACACCAGGGGTCACCAACCTTTTTGAAACTGAGAGCTACTTCTTGGGTACCGATTAATGTGAAGGGCTACCGGTTTGATACACACAGTTTTCAGTTTGATCTGAAATAACAAATTTTCACAATTTTATTATATATTATTATTAATAATTAATGATATTCTATCTATGTGAAGACACTGATCATGTTAATGATTTCTTATAATAATTATCAACAATGATTCAACAAAGTTTTTTTTTCTTATATATATTATGTATTTTTATAAAAGGCCCGCGGGCTACTCTTGTGGTCCTTGCGGACTACCTTGAACCCACGGGCACCACGTTGGTGACCCCTGATCTACACTTTATAATATAGTACTAAAAGCATATAAAGAATCAAATAAACAATTAAAGCAAATAAATCTAGTATCTGAGCACTTTTTTTTTTTAGTATCTACAATAACAAAGATTGCAATGGAGGCATTCAGTGGTTATTCACCTTGGTTTGATGATGGTGGAATGATTGACTCAGGGTGCTCTCCTGCTTGTGTGCTTGGGTGCGCTCCCTTTAGTTATTCTGTTATAGTTAGTCTTGCCAGAGTTTGTATCAGGGCATGATGTATATCCTCTTAAAGCACAAGTGCGAGCCCTGCATATACCCTCTCTCTCACTCTTTCTCTCTCCAGATGTTACTCCTGCTCCCTATTGAGATGCCTGCTGGCCTTGCCTGACTCATCCTGATACTCTTAGTTTGCTTGGCGCCTTCATGACCTGAGAATCATCTGTTGTCCCTGAAGTTTGTTGTGAAGTTGCTGTGGAGAGTATCACATAGATGATGGTGAATGTCCTCTTATGACAATCCCAGTGATTACACTTGCAAAAATTGCAATTCAATGAAATTCATTTTAATTTGTATAGCACTTTTTACATTGAACAGTGTCTAAAATAAAGGTTATAAGGTTGTATAAAATTGTGCCTATAAGTTATTGCCTATAAGTTTGTTCCTTATAATTGTTTATCCCTGATGAGCGAGCCAGTGGTGAAATTGGCAAGGAAAAACTCCCTGATATGGTATGAGAAAGAAACCTTGAGAGGAACCAGATTCAAAGGGGAACCCATCCTCATCTGGGTGGCACAAAATATCTATTCATTGCAGTTCCATTGTTGAGGTGTGTAGTAATAGGTGCTTAAATGCAGAGCTGTTCATGCAACATGTGGTCCTATGCCATTAAAGTAGACAGGTGATAATTATTACAGTCCAAATCCATCCTCAAAGATCTTGAGTTCCTCAGTGGCTTCATGGATCTTTAGACTGTAGATGTTTATACTCTGAACTGTGCACTCAAGCCAGATATCCACTGTTACAGTGAATAACTTGCTTAAAACTTAAAATATTATAGAGGTAAACTCTACAGAAATCAACACTAATGATCATTCTGAATAGAATACATTTAAACACACTGCTTTACATTATAGCATACAACTGCTGGAGAGCAATGATTTCCCTTTTTTAGCCTGGTTCCTCTCAAATTCTCTCTCATTTTGTCTCAGGAGCTTTCCCTTGTCACTAGGACCTTGTTTAAAGCTGCCAGCTTTAAGTGTTATCAGAAAATTAAGTGCTGTTTGTACAATTCTACATTCTTCTTCAAATCCATAATTTTGTTATACTCTGTTTATGATCAAACCATATCTTTAAAAACACCCTACTGATTTGAGACACAGCCATAGACATTTCCTCTGGGTGAAAGTATGTCATATAACAGTAAATGTAGCAATGTTGTGTATGTGTCAAGATGAAGGGGAAGGAAGAGTAGTAATGTTTTTTGCTCAAACACAAGCCAAGACATCTGCAGAACATTTAGCAATACAAGTGTCTTGTTTATACTTTTTTTTTTATCTTTTCTTTGATGCTTTGGTATTTCTGAAGTGTAAAAAATCAGACACCTTTATCATTCTTGGGACCTAACCTTAATATTGGTGTGTGTGTGTGTGTGTGTGTGTGTGTGTGTGTGTGTGTGTGTGTGTGTGTGTGTGTGTGTGTGTGTGTGTGTGTGTGTGTGTCTGGGGTTGGGTTTGGGGTTGGGGTTGGGGTTGGGGTTGAAGGAAATAAAATCATGAATAAAAAATGTCATGAAGAATCCTACAGAAACCCAAACCCTAGCATCTGTGCAGTTTTGTGTTTAGTGTTGGCACAATTTTATTCTATTTGCTTTTTTGAGTGCAAAAGACACCTTCGGTATCTGAATGATACGTGTACAGTGTCTTGCATAAGTATAGGAGTGGTAGCTCAGTAGTTAAGGTGCTGGGTTACTGGTCGGAAAGTCGGGGGTTTAAGCTAAGCTGCCACTCTTGGGCCCTTGAGCAAGGCCCTTAACCGTCTGTGCTCCAGGGGCACCGTATCATGGCCGACCCTGCGCTCTGAGCAAGCTGGGATATGCGAAGAACAAATTTCACTGTGCTGTAATGTATATGTGACTAATAAAGGCTATTTGCCCCCTTGAGCTTTATTTATTCATACACTTTTTGTAGTGTTGAAATTTGTCACACAAGATTATTTAAACATTTATAAGGCTGGAAGCCTTTCGGGATACAGTATGAAATTTCAACACTGTGCTTTTGGATCCTGATATTTTTGCTCATTCTTTTAGGTTTTCCTATGAACAGTCTATTTAAACACATACATCAACTTGGTATTAACTGGTAGAATTGGTTACATTTACATTTCTTTGCATTAAATAAAAAACATATGAAGAAGTTTGGATATAGCCCACCGTAGTAATATTTACTGGATCACACTGTGCTCCGGATTTCATTAAACATTTATAATTTTATCTCTTGTCCAGTTTATTAGGTTTGATGCTGGTCTTGAGTATCATTACTTCATTGTGGTGTTATTTATATACAGGACATTGACATTCTCCTGGTTGCTTAATTGTCTTTAGAGATTTTAACACTTCTAATATTAGTGCTAGAGGTAAGCAGCAAAATGAGTTCTTTAAGATGACCATTGTATGACCTATGCTGAGAGTACTATTAACCCTTAACTGACCAACATCTTTTTGGGAGGTGGTCGTTTAGTGGTTAAGCCATTGGCCTTTGGATAAAAAGGTCATGAGTTTAAATCCCACCCATACTAAGCTGTCACTCCTGGGCCCCTGATCAAGGCCCTTAACCACATAGCAGCTTGTATGAATGGGATAATTGTGAGTTGCTCTGGACAAGGGTGTCTGACACATGCTGTAAATGTTTTTTATATACACTAAGATAAACTGGAGCCACTTTTCAGTTCAATTTAAAACTGACTTAAATTGGCACCTTATATATTTCTAACCTAAAGAAGAAGACTGAAATTAAGACAGGAATTATTGTAGCTTACATTATTATTTATAATAAATTGTCGACAAATAGTGAGAAGATAAATGGCAAATTTACAGTTTACCTCAGTTTTTGTTATTTGGATTAATGTGATTTTTGTATCACTAATATAAAATCAGATGTAATAAAATGAGGAGATGTAAACAATAAGCTAAAACTGTTTTATATATTACATATATATAAAACAACTTTTAGCTTATTGTTTACATCTCCTGATTTTGTTCTTGTTAAACAAGGTTCATTGCACCCAAATTTGTGTCCCTATTTTCCCTTTTGTTTCTTGGATTAAAAACCTAGTAAATAATAAATGTACCATGAGTTCTTAATTATTCAATTCAGCCAATTCTTCAGAATTCTTCATTTGTACAAAAAAAAAAAAAAAAAAACTTTTTGCAATTACTGTAACATAGCTCATGCTCCGACGTATTGTATTTAATCAAGTCCTAGTGATGAAACCCTGAATTGTGAAAAAAGAAGCTACGGTCCTGTGAGACTGCATAAGATTTGCAGTGAATCACAGCTTTTCCAGAGTAAAGAAATTCCCCCACTGTCCTGCTGTTAGATGATGCAACAAGTGGGGACTCAGCATTTCTGCACTCTCTCTGACACCACCATCCCCCTCTTCTTCAGTACATACAGAGTTGAGCCCTCGGTCAGTAGCACTCTGATCTCAGGTTCCCATAGAAACCTTTCAAATATCCAGATTCACTCATATGTTCATATATTTGAAATTCACTGAAATATCAATCTTTTCATTGACCATCAGTTTGAAAGTGTTGCTACGAAAAAGCTCATGTTTCCTTGATTAATTAAATAATAAAGATTTGTATTTGTCGCAATCGTAGTTTTATGCATAATACAATTGTTTTTTTGGATTGGGTTACCTTTCCAGATGTTGTACAGATGTCAGCAAGCATGCCCACTACCTCATATTGCTCCATAGAGCAATTAATGTACTTAGCAGTCGAAGGAACTTCACCAAGAAATAAAATGTTAATTGAGTAAGGAATCACACATCCTGATGTTCTGCTATTCTGATGTTTGATACGAACCTTAACTGAGGACCTGAATCTGTATAATTGTTAGCATTTTGCTTCTGCTACATATGATTCAAATGTTATTAACGGGATCTATTAGAATTCCTATCAAAATGGCTGACAAGTGAATATTGTATATTAGTGTAACAAATTTTTCTTGCTGTTATTCAATTGCACTGTAAGTCACGCCAGTGTGGAGTCATTTTCTTAACATTGTTGTTGTGGGTGTGGCTGATTAAACAAGATACTTGTGGTTATATCCAGACACTTCCCAGGCTCAGCAGGTAAGGCTTAGTTTAGATAGTACTGCTGCAGAGAATTCCACAGTCTAACAGATGGGATGTTTCACATTGGTCTTGTCTCTGTGAGTGTGGATATGCTTGTAATGTGTTCAAGGGATTTTTTCCCTCTTCAGCGCCAGAGACACTTTTAATGGCTTCCTTGTCTTTTTCCCATGGAGCTGAATCAGATCACTGACAAATGACACCTGGGGAAAGTTGCAGAAATGTAATTTATAAAGTAAAAAATTATTATTGAATATAATTTAAATCAATATTACAGTCAATTACAGTTCTCAATAAAGAAAGAGCTTTATGTTGTTTGGGGCAATATTGAACCAAAAATGTAAAATTTAAAATTTACCAATAACCATTACTGCTAATGGAAGTAAATAAACTACAATTTAAAATAATTTATCTTTGTTATCTTTTTCAAAACTTTGATCGTTATCGTGTCTATTCTTTTATAGAATATCATCAAAAATGTAGTTTAATAAAATCTCATTGTTTCATCAATGTAATTGTAAATATAAATTACTGTTTAGATTTATTCTCAAAATTGCTGACTTGTAAGAAAAAAATTGAATTATAAATGAAATCCAGATGGTTTTCAAAAGAATTGGGAAGTGAAAAAGAGGAAACTGTGAAAGTTACAGCAATTTAGATGGTTTATCATATCAAATCACATATTTCGAACAGATTTGGATTATAAAGTCCAATTGCTCCTTGTCACAAATGTTGCTATTAGTTTCATTATAAGTTTGCATTCTTGTTACAGATGTTTCAAGGACAACAGGAAACCCTGCAGTTGTAACCATTGTAATCATCGTAACCATTGGCTAGATTGAATAGCACTTTGAAGTTTGTTAATATCCTGCTACTATTATTTATTATTAACATAAATTATTTGTCAATCAATCCATTACAACCCTAATAAACACTATTTCTTTTACTTTATAATCTTGTAATAATAAGCTACACACCCCCACCCCCACAGAAACATTAATCATGACATTAGTCAGGTCACAGAAAGTGCTGTCTAGAAGAATGACTAAAGCTAATGAAGTGCTCATCATTTCTCCTTTAACTCCTCCTCCTCCAGGATTGTTTTACATCCGACTCACACGGACAAGCTCCAGACACTGTTAGAAAGGATCGGGGTGACTTCTATCTCACCCATTCTAACTTCTTTTGCTTCCTCTGAACCCTTTTCTATCGCATTCACCTCTCTCCCAAAGAAGACAAACCAGCACTCCAAAGTGCTCCCTATACTGGAGTTTGATTTCTATTGCATCTCTGCGGACTTGGGCAGATCTTCTCGGGCAGAAACTTGCAAGACATTTTCATGAATTTTTCCCCAAAAGAAAGTTCAGAGTTCTGAAAAGTTATAAAGGGAAATTAGTTCCTATTCGTGTTTTGATCTTGATTCCGTTGTTCTAAATGCTGACCGAGTCCTGCGGGCTGATGGGATCGGACGTCCGAGATCTGACTCCCCTCATGCCCGCCGTACCCACTCTACCACCTCTTCCAGGTCCCAACAGCGGCGCTCCTCAGTGGGGTCCGATAGTCGACTTCCACCCTGGCTCTCCATATGGAGCTCTGACTTCACACTCGTTGATCAAGCAGGAGCCTGGCTGGGGGTCAGTAGACACCCATGATGATCCTCACTGCACTCTCGGAGCCTTCACTGTGCACTTTTCAGGGCAGCTGACCGGAGGCTGCAGGTACGGGGCGTTCACCGAGTCATCGTCTGGGCAGAACAGGGGGTTCAGCACCAACCCATATCTGAACGGCTGTGCTGAAAATCCTCCAATCCCAAGGGGTAAGTGATCTTCATTCATCAAGTTCTTCTTAAAAACATTTGTGCAGACAACAACAGAGCATTCATTTTGTATCATTCACTCCTGGGTCAGTCATACAGCTAAAAGTAGATTAATGTAATGGATTTAATTATGTTAATTGAAAATACACACATTTTGTCTTCCTTTAAATTGGTGGTGTTGGAAAATTTAAGTACTATTTTCAAGAAAGAGAAAATATCAGGTGGCATCAGTGTCCACACGTCTGTACGGCATAAATCTACAATCACTTTTGAACTAAGCTTATTTTCAAACACTTATAAGGGTTACTTTTACTGCATTATTTAATTATAGTATAATAAATACAGTAATATAAATCAAGTGTTCAGTAACGGTGCAATGTTGATATTGACTGCTGTTTGATTGAAACTCGTCTAACAAAGCAATTTATAAGAACGAATGTTGGAACACAAAAATGAAACATTGCTGAAAAGCTGAGATCAGGTTGCTTTAAGAATAACAACAATGATAGATGATCATCACTGTCCACAAAGCACTGCAGTGTTAAAACCTGGCCAAAACAATATGTGAATGTTTAAACGAGTCAATCTCTGTATGATTTTACTGCGAACTTTCACTGACCTTTAATCACAGACTAGGACCAAATCTCATCACGAGGGCCAGGAACTACAAAAAATATATTCATGCTCCCTCACCTCTTAATATCTTACTATGATGTTACATTATGCCATTTATCACACAGAGAGTATATCATGTACTGCATCAGTGTTCTGTTAATGATTAATATACAGATATCAGGATCTGCTGTTCAGGGAATGCTGTGATTTCTTGGTCCTATATATTTTATTTGTGATTTAATAAATGTAGTTAAAGTTACTCTGTGAATGATATATAGATACGTCCTGGAGTCAGAAGTAGTATAGGAGCTACTACAGGACTCATAATGAAATATAATACAAATTTGGTTTTCATCGGTGAGGAGTAAAAACATTAGGGCTTGCTTTTCTAGGAAAAAGTAATCAACCACATGGTTGAGTAAAATCCATTGAGCCTTTAAATAATACAATGTTAATAATATAGTAATTGTATAATATTAATTAGCATACATAAAAAAGTGTACTGTCTAAACAATTTATGACTTTTAATATAACAGCTATAAACACATCATTTACACATCAGCCTTATATATCATTAGGCCACCATTAAGAAAAAAACATGCAATTTTAAATTTCTCTGTCCTGGAGAAAATCTGATTCCATGAATGTGAAGTAATATAACAACTTTGTATACACTGTGTAAATTAAAGTTTGTGGACACCTGTCCATAAGATTTACTTGTGATACATTCAATTCCACATTGTCCTTTTTTTGCTCTTATAATAACATCCACTCTACTGGAAAGCTGTTCCACTAAATTTTAATGTTTTTTGTTTAGATTTCTGCTCATAAACCCATAAGGGTGTGATAGATTCACTATCTAAGGGCTTTAGGTGTGTGCAGTTAGTATTCTAAATCATTCCAAAGGTGCTCAATAGGGTTGAGGTCAAAGCACTTTAGCAGGCCACTTAAGATCTCACTCTCACTCTCACCCATGTAAACCATATGTTCATGAAGCTGGCTTTGTGCACAAAGGCACTGTCATGCTGGAATAGGTTTGGGTCTCCTAGTTTAAATAATGAGTAAATTGAGAGTAAATCATAGTGGCTGAATTTTTTTTTTTCTTAATTTGTTAAGACACCAGTCTTAAATAGGATGAAAAAGCAAATTATACATTAGCTGTGATTTAGGAAGCCCAAATAGGCATGCATTTTTATTTCTGATGTCATCCCATGTATTTTTTACCAGTGTTTAATAAAATAAACTTACCGTTTTTAAACTTACCCAACATTTACTTTGCAGCTCCAGTTTTAATGATAACAATTGACAAATGAACTTGGCAGATGAACTACATTTGACAGTATTACATTTTAATACCACAGTTCTGCTGAATGTGCAAATATTGTGGTTTGGAATGTTATTCATTTTCAACAAGCGCAACTTTAATTCTGCTGCAAGGTTCTAGATTCTCTCATTTTTAATATAAGGTCACAAATGCCTTAGTGTTCATATGGTGTTTTATAATATATTTTTGTTTTCTCTGATGAATCATGAAACATGGGAAAGTATTCAGGATAGCAGGCATTGTGGTTACTTAGTAATATGACAGTCTGCATACACAAATAAAATACATACAATATTTGAATAAAATTTTTTATATAAGGTAAATTTCTGAGGTGTAAGTATAAAAAAACAAAAACAAAAAATATTTAAAAATAAAAATGACATATAACACTTCAATCGTGATTTGGTCCAACTGTTCCCCTTAAAGCTTTAGAAATACAAAAAAAAAAAAGTATTACACAAAATAAATTAGAGAGCTAACTCTTTTTTTTCTAACTTTCTTTTCTAATACAGCAGATGTGGATGGAGCACTGAGTTTTTCTCACACACCTGTTCATCACTCGTCACCTTTTCCTTGTTCTCACCCTTTCAAACATGAGGATGCTCTGTCTCAGACCACTGTGGGTAAGGGCACCTGATACACACCCACACAACATTGCAAATTAGCTGTTACATACATTTTTAAACCATTAGAGATTACACTATATGGGACAATAAAACAGACAGGTCAAGTCATTGTGAGTGCAGTAAATACTGTATATATATATATATATATATATAAATACTTTAGTGTTTCCTGTGTTACTTTTTATTATTTGACATCCTTCTGTGTCAAAAACTGTTCCAATGATCTTTTTCAATAAAGAAATAAAACAATAAAATTTAATTAAATGTGAATACTGCAAAATACAATGCATTGAATTTTTAGACATTGCAATGGTAGAAACTTCCAAAATACAACTGTACCTTTATTTAATTAGATAATTACAAAATCCATTATTATAGTTAATGAAGCTATTTACTGTAGTGTACATTATGTCTGCCATTTTGACGGAGCTGTTACCACACAAAGATAAAATATCAGAACAAATGTTTTTAAATAAACCTATGATTTGGATTCTATATCTTGTCTGGTAGCCTTAAAATTATATCGCAGTTGCTTCCATTCAAAGTAACTTTTACATTGGTGAATACATTACAATTGTAAAGTGGAGCAATCAAGGGGTCAGGCAGTGCTAATCAAAGCACAGGATATTAACAACAATGTAGCAAACCAATTCGCTCCAAATTATTATCACCTTTAAATGTAAATAACTGTTCAATCCTCCTCCACTGAAGTAAAGAAACTGAAGGAGAGTGTGATAAAGAGTAGGAATGTCTACTGTTGCCAGATGACCCATTTGTACCCCCTGTAGTGCTGGTAAATTTAAAATACCTAATCCTCTTTTAGTTGTAAGTACTTGATACAGAAATCCATGTGAGTGCTTTATGGGTTCCGAGAGCACAGGGCCTGTTTGGATAAGTGGAGTGAGGAAAAGGCCACACTTCAATATCTACTCCCTGAAGAACAATCTGTTAGTCCTTATGTACAGAGTAAACAGGAAAATAGAAGGAGGGGAAAATGGTACAAGTACAAGAGCTTTTTTTAGTCCAAACTTTTCATGTATACTAAATTTATCCATGTCAGACTTTGGATATTTGGTATATAAAGTTTGGAGCGTTCATCTGAGCAGCTACCAGCCATGAAGGTCAGTGTTCCTGAAAATCTTGCTAGATAATTTAAATGTTTCAGATAATGTTGTAAAGAACAAATGGGGAAACTTTTTAAGTTCATACTGGAACTCTACCATCTTCCTAACTTCCATCTCTCCAGTAGAATCCTGGCTTTAAACATTGGGGTAAACATTTGAACAAATATATTGTATTGGTAATGGCTAGAGGGATTCTAAATCCTTTGAAAGAAGTTATTTAGATTGTCTAAGATGGCTGTCCATTGCAATTCTCAGTGAGAATTAAAACATACTTGATACAATGCAATAACAACAGCAAAATAACATTAATAAATCATTGAAAATATTTTAAAATTCATTCCCTTCTTTTTCATAGATGAGCAGCAGTACCTGGCCCCGCCCCCTGTCTATGGTTGCCACGCCCCTAGCGACAGCCAGACTCTACTTTTACGAAACAGCTACAACAGGTAAAAGTCTAATCGCATTTAAAGCATTAATTTCTTTATCTAATCTGACAGCATTTTATATGCTGATGGCAGATTCGCCCACTATGTGACTCAGAAATCTAGTGTAAGCCTGCGGAGAGCCATGCTGTCTGTATAAAGGTTAAGAACTGCACAGCAGCCCCTTAGCAAGCCAAAATACACTCAGGGTGATCTACAGTCCATTTCCTCTGAATTCCTCTTCCCTGCCTGGCCATCCCCAGAGAGAATAGTACTGGGGTAAATCAGAGGCTGAGGACAGAAGTGGGGGGCCAAGAAAGGAAAATTATGGGATATTAAAACGTGTATGGGGGCACAAGGACAGGAGAGGGCTAACTGGTATGGCATAACAATAGTTTAGAAGACAGACTGGAATAAAAGGTGTTCTGAATAAATATCAACTCCAATCATTTGTAGTGTTATAATGGAATTAATTGAGATTAATAATAATTATAATTGATTATAAGTAAACAAATAGTGCTAAAAATAAAAAACAATCTGGGTTTAGTTATTAAATGTTTTTATTTTTATAAATGAAATATTCCGAATGAAATCCATTTCAGTTCCAGGTTATAACTCATTCAATGTAAATCGGGTGAAGGGGGTAAACAGTTCTGCAAAACAAGCGTACACCACTAGACTCAATGATTCTTGGAATATTCTTGGAAAAATGTCCTCATGTTGTTTGGAGAAAAGGCAGATCGTGTGGAACCCAAAATATGAGAACGAATGTAGATAAGATTTAATGACGCCTCCTCGTCTTCCTGTAGTACTGCTGCGTATTCAGTCAATTCCCCGTAGCACATGATACAAAAGAGGAAAAAAAGATTTCAATTTTTATTCAGCCCTACATTGTAATACAGAAACACAATGATCACTAACATCACGAACAACACAACAGGAAGAGCATTTCTAGCATTTAACATCAAGGCCAGTGGTTAATAATATAACACTTTAAAAATAGCAAGTCATGGGTTTCTAAAGCAAATAGCTCCAATCTCAACGTTTGTAGTTTGCTTTTCATTTTCTGTTCATGGGTACTAAACAGTGAATGTCAAACTGATTAATGCGACTACAATGACTATTTTGATAAAAAAATTAGACTACTTCTGCTCAACTACTCAGGTATAAGATGTATTGTATCCACCTTTGCTGGAAAATCTACTGCCCATAAAAATATTACACTTAAAACAGTGAAAAAAGGGTGAGAAATAAAAACATAAAACAGCGATCCACTTAAAAAAAGAAAGTCCATCTTCTATACTTATATACATTTGGGTTTAATGTGATACATTACCACTGTGTTCCTTCACACTTGAAAACTGTAGCTCTATTCACACATCAATTAGCCTGACTCAAGCACAGACTGTAAGCACTCCATGCTGGTTAATTCAGCTTCTTTCCCTCTCGACGCCTCCCTGCTGTCAGCACGTTCACCTTGTTACATTATTACGACACTGTACCAGGCACGCTGACTCTCCAGACCTCTGCAGTTCTGCTGTCATTGATCAGATATGAGAGCGAGGGCGCCCGACTTCTCTTCCTGCGAACGCTAAGCAAAGTAGTTACAGTACAGCAGCTCCTGTGCTTTTCTTGAAAAATCAGAAATCATTTATTTACTAGTTGTAGAACACAACATCAAACTTCAATGTATTTAGCAAAACATATCTCTTACAGCATAGTAGATCCCTATGAAACTCTGAAACAAAAACAGAAAACTGAGAAAGTAGCCTTTTACAGAGCTTTTATACTGTACATGTTTTAACACATTGATTAAATCAATCGTACAAAATAAACTAATCGTGATTTCAAAAGCAAAAACTTCACTTGAGTAGCTTTTCTTGAGTTACTAGCTTGCTAACTTTGCTAGAAAAGTATTTGAATGTATTAGCTGGTAACCTTGACCATTTAGGTGCGAGAGGTAACAGGAGCTTGAGCTTGATGTCAGTCAGATAAGACAGTTTTCAGTTGAAAATCGCATATAGTTTATATTTAAGAAACTACAGCCGGTTCAATGGTTATTTATTTAGACTAGAAGGCTGTTCAGTAGCTCACTAGAGGTTAACTAGAGGCTAACAGATTTCTTGTCAGTTCTATTGTGTATCTCTATTCCTGGTTTAAACTTGCTGCATTTAATACTATACAAGATTGGATGAAGTTCACCTAGAGTTGCTGGATTAAAGCAACCTTCCAGTTAATGGATGCTAATATTAAACATTTTACAGACACACACACACACACATACACACACACACACACACACACTACATTGTTACTACACGATTCCTTAATACAGTGAACGAAGTTTAATAAAAAATAAAGGGTACTTTAAAAAAATATTTTTAAATAAACGGAATATAAAACAACACTACTGAAATCTTGGACTCCGATTGGTCAAAAGATGCCAATTAATTTTAGGAAAGATGGTAGCTTAGTGGTTAATTCATTGGACATTGGATACCAAGGTTGTGAGTTCCTGGCCACACTAAGCTGTCAGTCCTAGGCCCCTGAGCAAGCCCTTAACCTCAAAGCTGCTCAGTTTTATGAATGAGATAACAATTTTTTAACTCACTCTCTATAAAAGTGTCTGCCAAATTCCATCAATGTAAATTTTCTAGAACAACAATTCAAATCAAAGTTATTTTAAGATGTCATTGTTTCTTTAGTAACAACTCATTCACAGCTAATAGGCAAAGTTTTTTTAACCATTGTAACTGTTATGCTGACACTGTCCACAAAGATGCTTTTACTTAACATTTATGGAATCTTATTTGTCAGCAATTTGTAAGTTTTTCATCTGTCTTCAGCATCTTTTTGTCTAGAGAAGGAATGACTGCTTATAGCTGCTACATTGTAAGTGATAACAGGAAATAACTTGCCTTATAAACATTTCAGAGCATTAAATATATATATATATATATATATATATATATATATATATATATATATATATATATATATATATATATATATATATATATATATATATATAAAGCTCAAATACCACTGACTGACTCACTTACTCATCACGAAATCTCAAAAACCACTAAACGGATTGCAATGAAATTTGGAACATACCTTCCTCTTGGGTCTTAGGTGCTCACTAAGAAAGGGTTTTGAAAAATTCTCCCTGGATCGCGGCTAACTCACGAAAAACGCGATTTCTCACGCATTGTAAACTCTTCGAAATAACAGTACGGATCCTCATGAAACTTACTACATTGTTTCTTATTACATGTTAGATGCACGATAAAAATTATTTTCAAAGTAGTTTGCCCTGTATCGGTACTACAAAGGGGGAGTACGTTGTTTGTTGACGTTACGTTCTGATCTCTGATCATCCAGTCCTGCTCAGTGCTTACTGCTTATTGCCATATTGCTTAGCGTTCTACCTTCCGTAGCGAAGCACGGGTACTTTCAGCTAGTATAACTATAAATAGATAAAAAGTATGAAATGTTATTCATTAATCAAGTAATCACAGGCAAATTGCTTTGGAATAAGGCAGTGATAACAGGCCTTGTTGTTGATAAATATCATATAACAGCATGGCCTGTTATAGTTTATTCCTTACTTTCGTAGTGAATTCAATTAAAGAATTTAAGGTTCGGAAATAAAAGTTTCATTTACAGCCCTGGGACTTGAACTCACAACCTTCCAATCGTTTTCATTGTTTTAACACTGTATTTATTTTTTTTTTTTTGGCAGTGATAATCTGTACCAAATGGCTGAGTGTATGACCTGGAACCCAGTCAACAGTCTGACCTCTACCATAAAGAGGTATGGCATTTCGCAGATCACTTTGCACTATTTTGCACTTTCCTCCACCACATTTTTCTTTTTCAACCTAAAAAGTAAAGGCATTGTAAATGCAAGAAGTGGTGCAGTGAATATAAAAGCGGGACCCTCGATCCTATTGACCTGGCCTGAGATTAGTTCTTTTGGCAACAGATAGCCTCTACTCTGGGTTATCTTCAAAGAACTGGACTCGGTTTCATATCAGTACGCAGCTGCAAAGATATATGTAGTGTTGAAAACAGCGCTGACACAATCAACAGCTTGAAAGAGAAGAAAGAATAGTGAGCACAAAGGAAGTCTAGTTGAAGTAAATATTAATAGTTATGGTTCATTCATAACTTTTCAGATCAGTTAGATTGTGTTAGGGTTAGAACTGTACACTTTCAAAATACTCAGGTTTAAAGAAACACTTAGCTATGGGGTAGGAAATTATTTATGTTGAGGAAGAAAATTGTACATGGACATGATTAAGCATGCTTTTATAGGAAAGTTTTTTATTCCTTGCATATACAATAAAGGGCTGGCCGTGTGCACACCTGATCACAAGTTTTTTTTTTATTATTATTAGATACGTCTAATAAGCTCATTAGTCCACAACAAGTGCACCAAAGCAGACCCATCTCTTGGCTGTTACAGCCCCAGTTCTGTGCCATCTCAGCTAATATTAGCTAATTACCCAAAACATGCTTCTGGTAACATATGCTGCTTATTTAATTCTTCCTGGTTCAGTACACGATTATGGCTGGAGACCTGGAAATTGGTGTCTTCATCATCATGTGAGAGTTCCTTCTCTACACTGTCAAGAATCCTACACCCCTTATCATCACAAAATGCAGCATAAAAGAAAGAGGAATTTAGAGATGTTGACCCATGAGAAATCCATAACAGATACTTTAGTCATAAATGAATTACCAAGGAAAACAGGAGATTAATGCTGTAGATAGACTGATGGATGGACAGAACAATAGCTAGACAGAAACAAAAAATTGGTAGGTACAATAAAAAAAAAAAACAAAGTTTAAGGTTGCTGTTGGTTATAAAGTAATAACGTGAGGGGGCAGAAAATATGCCTTTTTTTTATTAAAAGTGGAAAAAAGTAGTTATACAATGTTCTAATTCTGTCTTTGGTGAAGTTATGAATCTTGAAAAAAAAGGAAAAAGTTCTATAAAAGTGTAAAAAAACTTTTTTATAGTGTTCTGATTTTGTACTGTAGTTAAAAAAAATGTCTCTAAGTTGATTTAGGATTTAATTTTATTTGAGAACTAATCTGATCCAATAAAAACAAGATTTATTAAGGTTTTAAGTTTTCGAAGTTGTTTTAATTATCACTGTTTAATTTTAGTTTAGTTTAGTTTTATAAATATTAGTTATGGGGAGAACTGGATTAGGTGTTGGGGCCACTACCACTGATTGCCCACCTACTATTTGTCCCAGCCCACCCTAAAATAATTGGCTAGAACTGGACCTGATACTACAACAATATACCAACACAAAGTAAAAAGCATGTGATACTTAAAAAAAAAAAGTTTGTAGTTACATGTAATGTTTTGCAGTATGTACAAAATAAGTCACTTATAACAGCTAAATAAAGTTGGTGCAAAAATATAAGTGGTAAAAAATAATTTTGTCAGTTCAAACGTTACCAGGTTGCAGCCTAGCATGTTAGCAGTAACATGGTAAAAAAAAGAAAAAAACTGAATATGTTCATTTTGTCTTGAAGCACTGCAGATGTGAAGCTTTAGGTAATAGAGTAGTGCACTCCCTTCTTTCCTGAGAGTGCAAAACTATTTTGTTTTGGAGCTGTTGTAGTGGGAGCCACTTCCTCTGAAGGTTTCAGTTATAGAGCGCTGACCTTGACCGTGAACTCGGAAAATAGCACAAAAGAAAAACAGACAGGGGGAAGGAAAAGACAGTGGGTATTGGTTAAGTATGTGTGTGTATAAGGAGGAGGCAATAAGATGTGGCTCAGTGCACAGTGAGTGAAGAAAGTGCTTTGTTTTTCCACCATCCAGTGTCCCAGATTAAAAGGGTGTGTGATTTAGGGTGTTTTAAGATTTGCTGTTTAACATCTAGAAAAAAAACTTTACAGAATGAAATCAATGCTTAACTCATACTGGTGAAAGGGAGCTGGAGACAGAAGGGGGTCATGCTTTTGCTCAGTCAACCAGTTCAGAGAAGATAAAGTATCTTGACGCGGTTGTAGTGGAATGCGGCGTGATGGGCGAGCATGGGCGAGGGGCGTGACTTTAGCAGAGTGTAATATTTACGTTCATGCAGATAATCACTATGCCCCTGCTCCTCCTCTTTGCCATGAGCTGTTTGTCTGTGCAGAAAGATGGATAGATAGTCTGAGGGATGACTGGCTTAGTGTTAGCTGATAGCGTAGCCTGAGATGTGCAGCTAACAGGACAAAGGGAGCTTTATGGAGGTTCATCAGGTGCTCCCTACACAGCCTGACTCTGAACTTTATCAGTGCTGAAAATTCATTCATACAGACATCATTCTTCATACCAGAAGGAAATAGATTTGTTTAGAATATCAGTTCAGCATTCTTTCTTTTCTTCTTTTTGTAGTATCCATCTCAATAGCCAAAACATTCTAATGTATGCACGTATTTCACACGTTTGTGCCTTTTTATAGATGCTAAAACAAGCAGTGGATAAAAATCCTAATAGATCTGCAGTTAATAAAATATTCAATACACTTTTTCCCCATTTCATATATATTTAATGCCTTGGTGAACAGTAACGAAGTGAATGCAATTGTACCTGCTTTATTTTGCGTATTTGTAATTTACTGAAGTATTTCCATTTGGGGAGACGTTTACTTTAATTTCACTACATTTCAAAGTCAAATATCGTACTTTTTACTCAACTATATTTTGCGAAATCGGTAGTTCGTTTTTATTTATGAGCGGATAAAAACTGGTCAAGTTCGCAGCAATCCACCAATCAGGGTAGAGCGCGCTCCATTTTGAACGCTGTGATTGATGCTTAGTGGTATCTACTTATCATAAGCAGAACCTTTGAGAGGAATAACACCCGTGGCCTTATATAAAGTGTTTATTTCATTACTAGAAACATCCTTTAATAACGTTTCATTTCATTATTAAAGGTAGGAAAGATCTTAATATACTTGCTAAAGCAAAGTAAAATAAGGTCCTAATTCCCCACATTTCCTAATTTTTTATCTATTCAGGTGCATAAGATATTGCACCGCATAAGTTATATACATTTCGAGATATTGTACATATAATTCCCTGTATCTCCATATACAATATGTGTAGAGGTCTGAGGTTTGTTAGATCCTGCTATTTTGTCCTTTATTAACAAACTGTCCTGTTCATTTGAGGTTGCCATGATGAGTAAACATGCACATTTCTGTGTCTTCTCTGTGACGTATTGCAGTCCGACTACAGGATTCGAGAGCGAGCCCACGGCAGCTGTTGCTCCTGTGATGTACAGTGCTCAGTACCACATACACACACATGGCATGTTCCGAGGAATTCAGGTGTTTACACACTCTCACACACACACACACACACACACACACACACACACACACACACACACACACACACACACACACACACACACACAGCTACTGTTAAACAGGTTCAACTAAAGGTCATAAACTGACTCCCCTCTAAATCCTGTCAGTCAGCTGTAGCAGAGATTGTGTGTCAAGGACAGGTCGATTTAAACATTTGATTAGTTAGACCTGTCCCATGTTGTGTTGCTGTTTGAATCATTAACTCTGTTCAGCATCAGGAAAAGCATTTACTAGATACAAACAGTCTTGTCAGTGCAGTGGATGTATGTAGAACAACAAATACTATTGATCCCCTTTCTCTGGCTCCATTTTTCTGAGAAATAAATATCTCAAAGGTTCCTTAAAGAAATTATGTTTTCTGCTTCTCATTTGATCTCACACCTCTCTGATGATCCAATACATTACAAGATATTTATTTACTGCTAATAATAATGTAACTCATCATTTAATGTAATGTAACTAACTGGTAATACTTTTACTAATACCATTGCTTTAGAACAAGTGTATTTTTGTAAGCTTCATAAGTTTATATTTGGATTGGCTGATTGTTCATCATTTTATAGACATGTTCCCTAGCAAACTTTTACAGCTTCAGAAATAATTATGAAGTGAAGTTTGAAGAAATGCCAGTCACAATATGCTTTGGATGGAAGGAGAGGGATCAGTATGTAATAATCAAAAACCTTATGCACCTAACCTAACCCTAACCTGTTCTTTTACTTTGTGGTAACAGTTTGGGGAAGACCCACAAATGGCTAGAAAAGTCAGGTGTCCCAATACTTTTGTCCATATAGTATATGAGCGTTTTCTTCCTGACTCTTAAGTGCACACTCTCATGGTCTCGGCTCAAACCTGGGTTGACCGAGTGAGAAGTGGGAGTTCTAGCAGTTTGCCACAAGTGTGTGTGTGTGTGTGTGTGTGTGTGTGTGTGTGTGTGTGTGTGTGTGTGTGTGTGTGTGTGTGTGTGTGAACTCAAATGCAGAGACAAACTCTGTATTTATTTTAAATGCAAAAAAAAAAAACCTGAACAAAAAAATTAATTAGTTTCTAAAGAATACAGCACAATGGAAAAGCATCTGTCTACAACTCAATAAGGAAAAATTTGATATCTTCTAATATCTTAATATATTTTAATATCTATCTAAAACTACAAGTGAAGTCTTTCTCTGGAGCTATGGCAACAAACTCAAAAAACAAAACAAAACAAGGGAACCTTGGAACTCTGGAAAAGGCAGGCGACATAGGGAAAACAAACTCGAAAAACGGACCACACAACTTTAACCACCAAGCACGAACCTGAGTCAAAAGGCCATAAAACCACTCAAGGCAAACAGGACTCAGGTGGAAACACTAAAAATTAATGAGGACAAAGGGACAAAATGGTGACATCTGTTGGGGAAAACAGGGAAACAAGGTGTTCCCTGAAGTGGTTTTAAACAAACAGAGCTAAGTTGGATAGGGCAATGTTTCATTTCTAGTAGCTAGACTCAACAGCAAATAAATTCTCTCTTTAAACTGGTAGTTGTAACACCATAAGAAAATAAAACGAGAAGCCGTAAATACAAAAGTCCTCACTCAGTCCTCACACAGATATTACTGCTTTTAAGCGATCTTCAGAACTTCAGATCTTGACTGCTGATGAAGAACGTTTTTACACACACCGAGCTGTTTGTTAGTTAGACACGTATCTTTGTGTGTTTCCATTACATACTGCTTTTAACCCCAGGCCTGTCTCACCCTCCTCCAGGATGTGAGACGAGTCCCGAGCATCCCGCCCTCCATCGTGAGGTCGGCCGAACCCAATGAGAAGCGCCCATTTGTGTGTTCGTACCCGGGCTGCAGCAAGAGATACTTTAAACTCTCACACCTCCAGATGCATGGAAGGAAACATACAGGTAAGAGACACTCATGTCTGTTGTTTAAGTGGTCTACACATTCACACTTGTTCTTTATCCTTGCGTTTTTTGGGGGCTATGATGCATAACCACAACATAAGCAAGATAACTGAAAGGATTCTTCATTACAATGACTGTACGAAGTGTATTAATACACCATGCATGGATAATAACAAAATAATGCACCATTGTAGTGTTGAGAAAAAAATCAGTCATAACATTATCCATGTATAATATGTCATCACAATTTAATACAATCCATACAGAGCATGATGTCCAGTGGTGGACAGTAGTAAAATGTAATTCTAAATGTGATCACTGTAAATAAAAAAAATATTTAGGACATATTACTCACTGTCTCAGTCTCAAGTCTCCACTACACAATTCCGGTAATATACTGCGCTCTTTTTTATGATTTCTCAAACCTTAAGGGAAAAAGCTTGGACATTCTCAAGTGAGGGGTAATACATTTTTGACATGTTTATCCAAACATTGCCTCGCTCCAACACAAATCCATAAAAGAAGCTGGCAAAAATTAAACATATAGTCCTAATTCAACATCCAGTTTTCAGTTGCTCATGGAGTGTGAATACAGCAGATGTAAGCACAAGCACACACACACACACACACACACACACACACACACACACACCATGGGGTCATACAGGAACCAGAACTGCTTTTGTAACCATGGTGACATCATTCAACTATATCTCACCCATTTATTTAAAGCCACTCCCAACATGTATGTGTTTGTGTGTGTGTGTGTGTGTGTGTGTGTGTGTGTGTGTGTGGTGTAATTAATCACATGTTGACTCCTATTTATGGGGAAAGGCTTGGTGTGTAAATATGCAATTTCCAAGGAAATTAGTGATAACTTAATAACTGATAGACTCCCATCTTCTCTCAGTGAATCACAGCTCGCTAGTTGGATATACACCACACATCCCTGAGCATGTCCATCTCAATTCACTATTTACATGGATTCTGTACATTTCCTAATGTCAGCTAGCTAGCTTTGTTAGAAAATTACGTCTGTAGCTAGTGCCACCTAGCCTTGTTTGGGATTATGGTCTAAATTGCTTGCTAAATTCCTTGTTCTTTAGCTAATGTCAATTAGCTGGCTGGCCTTATTTATAAAAGCTATTTAATGAGAATGTACTTCAGCTAAAGGACTAGCCTTGTTTAAGTTAACTAAATAACTTATTTTGTATTTTCCCTACCTAAAGGCAGCTAGCTTAACTTTTTACTTTGTTTCTTTCGCATAATGATAATATAATGACAACAAGAGTAAATCTAATCTAATATTTATTTGTATATATTGTCAAATGATAGCTAGCAAAATTCCTTGAGCTCATTTTGTATTTTATGTCAGCAAACTTTGTGTATTTTGGTATACTGTCCAATGTTAGGTAGCCGATGTTGTAGGGTATATTCTCTAGCTAATTCCATGTAAGATAATTTAGTTTATTGCATACATTGTCTAATATTAAATTTGATCAACTCATGGCAGCTGGCTAACTTTGTTTCAGTACATTATTTGATGTTAACTAACAAAATTTTATTGAGAACATTCCTAATCTGATGCCAGCTATCTGCCTTTGTGAATACTGTTTAATGCGAGGTGACCAGTGCCAGCTAGCTAGCTCGTTTTTGCTTAGCTATATTGTCCAGTTTTAAATAAAAACATTTATTGTTTACCTTTTCTACCTAATATCAGCTATCTAGCTATGTTTTCACTGTTTTTAAATTTTAGCTTTCTGTATTTTATGCCAGCTAGCTTGCTGCATTTGTGCATACCATATAGGTCGCTGATGTTTTTGGGTACATTCTCAAGCTAATGCCAGTAGGATAGCTTAGTTTATTTATTAATCAACTAATGACAGCTAAATTTGTTTCAGCATATTATTTAATGTTAACTAGCAAACAAGTCTGGAAAACATTCTTTATCTAATGCCAGCTAGCTAACTTTTTCTTGGCTCTATTATTTGTTTGCTAGCTATGTTTTAAGTACAGTATGTTCTCTAGCTAGATAGATGTAGCTTAGCTTTGCTTGAGTATGTTGTCTAATTTGTTAGCATTTTTGTATAAATATAAGCTATGTAGCTCTGTTTATACTGGCAGACTTCAGCACACTTTGATTGAGACGTTTTCCATTGAAAAACAGTGATCTGAAATCGCCGCTTGAGGCTTAGACCTTTAGAATAATGTATAGTTAGTCATGGTTACTCTTCTCCCTCTTTATTTCATTTTTATTTAATCTACTTATTTTATTTAATCTATTTAATAAACATTAACACCTGAGAACAACGGGATATTGGTTGCGCGGACGCGGCGCTGACGACTACGAGGTTAAGGAATTTTTAAGGAATAAACTTAAATTATAATATAAATTAAAATAAATGGATTCTTCAAGTGGAAGTTGTGTCCCAAAAAACAGGCATTCTAAATATTTTGTGTGGTAATGTATTTCATAAATATGTGTGTGTTCAGGAGAGAAACCGTACCAGTGCGACTACACGGATTGTGGCCGCCGATTCTCCAGATCCGACCAGCTAAAGAGACACCAGCGTAGACACACAGGTCAGAATCCAGCGCTATCTTTATTCACCTTGTATTAATGGTATATATGCATTACATTTTGGGTTTATATCTTCAGTGATTTTTTACATACAGTATCCCAGGTTGTTATGGAGCTTGGGCCAAAGCACAGTGTCAACCATGATACACGGCACCCCTGGAGCAGAAAGGGTTAAGAGCCCAACAGTGGCAGTTTGGCAATGCCAGGGCATGAACCCTCAACCTTATGATTAGAATTCTACAGTGGAAGCCATTCAGCTATCTCTTCACATAGACAGTTACATGAATTTTCATGAATTATCAGAATCAATTAGGATCATTTGGAAATATTTTAAAATATAAAATATATATAAAAAAAAATCTTGACTGACCCATATTTATTAGTAATTAATGGGTAGCTGTTTGCAGGAAATGCTGATAAAAGATATAAGCTGTTGGTGTCTGATGCAATGCTATGGATCACTGTGTGTTGTTTAAAATACAACAGAAACATGGAAGTAAAATTAGACATCAATCAGGAAACTTTTTTCAGGTCCTGCAAGACATGAATAATTTTTAATCAGTCAACATGTGTTTATGCTTGTGTTATTCTTAGTTTCTTAAAAATTCTACCAGAGAATTTGCATTACAAAAACGAAAAAAATCAAAGAAAATTACTAAAGAAACCACACTGTTTTTGCCTTCCCAGAGTGAAAGTATAAATACTGCCACATATATTTACTCCATAATGTATTTACATTTCTATTTTAAATTCTACTACACTATATGGACAAATGTTTGTGGACACCTGACTGTAAAACTGTGGTTTATGAACATTTAGAACACATTTAATGTCCCACTAGATTTTGAAGTGTGTTTTTGAGATTTGTGCTCATTCAGCTACAAGGGTGTTAGTACTGGTTAGTCAGGTACTGATGTAGGTGAGGTGAGGAGGCCTGGGGTGCAGTCAGCATTCCAAGTCATCCCAAAGAAGTTCAATAGGGTTGAGTTTTGGACTTCATAGCAGGTCACTTAAGATCTTCTACTCCAACCCATGTAAAGCTTTTCTTCATAAAGCTGTCTTTGTGCAGAGGGACATTGTCATGCTGGAGGACATTTGGGTCAGGTGTCCCAATACTTTTATCCATGTAGTTTTTATTCCTCTATTCTAGTTTTATTATTTTGTTAAATTTTTGAAGGTTTTCAGCCTTCTTATGTTGTGAAATGAATTTTACTGCATGTTTTTACTGTACATGGTTATGTATTTTTTAGAATAATATAATCCATGGTGTCTTTATCAGCATATCAACATAAATAATGATCAGAATTGACCCATTATTCTGCTCTCTAATAATCTTCATGCTCTCATTTCCCCTTTTTCAGGAGTAAAACCATTTCAGTGTGAGACGTGTCAAAGAAAGTTCTCACGCTCTGACCACCTCAAGACTCACACACGGACTCATACAGGTAAAACAAGTGCGTAATCCCCTTTTCATCCTCATCCTCTTTCAGTTTAAGTACAGATTCATTAGCAATTATTATATAGCTTAGTACTAATGCGTTTAATTATTCTCACGCTTCTTTTTTGCCTGTCTCAGGTGAGAAGCCGTTTACCTGTCGCTGGCCGAGCTGTCAGAAGAAGTTTGCTCGGTCGGACGAGCTTGTCAGACATCATAGCATGCATGAGAGGAATGTCACCAAACTGCAGTCGTCTCTTTGAACTCCCACAATCCTTACACACATACAATCATTAACTAACTCCTGGTGATTATTAAAACAGACCCGACGACGGCAATGCCCAAGACTGAACACTCAATTATTAACCTCATTAAACTGCTTTGGAATATAAAAGTAATCCCCAGAAAAAATAAACAAAAGGCTTCAGATCCTGAATGAAGGAATAATTTAGATCATCTCATGCTGTATATAACTCATGAACTGAGCTCTTTAATGGATAAACCGGCTCACATAGAATTACGATTATTTCTGATTTTATAAACATGCCTTTTTTAAAAAAAAGAAAACAAAAATGCACTGTTATGTATTTTTTGTATATACTGTATGTTAATCTTTGACAGACTTTTAATATCCATATTTTGTATTAAAAATCTTCTTATACAAACCAACAAGGAAAATCCTTTCTGCATGTTTAAATAGCTGGTGACTGGTTAGATCACATGACCACAATGCTAATCATGGCAGATTTGACTGGAATAGTGGATTTGCTTGAAAGGCATTTTGAAGAAGAGACTAGTCCGCCATTAGTAATGTATAAATCAGTTCCACAGATACACAGATCAGGCGTAACTTTATGACCATGTGCCTAATATTATGTTGGTCCCCTTTTTGCTGCCAAAACAGTCCTGACCCATTGAGCATTAACAGCAACTTCTTCAGCAGTTAAGCTACAGTAAATCGTCTGTTGGATCGGACTACACGGACCAGCCTTCACTCCTCACGTGCATCAGTAAACCATGGCTGCCCACGACCATATCGCCGTTTCACCACTGTTCTTTCCTTGGACCACTTTTGATAGATACTGACCACTGCAGACCCACAAGAGCTACAGTTTTGGAGATGCTCTGACCCAGTCGTCTAGACATCACAATTTAGCCCCTTGTTAAACTCACTCAAATCCTTGCTTTTGCCCATTTTTCCTGCTTTTGACACATCAACATTGAGGACTTAATGTTCATTTGCTGCCTAATAAATCCCACCTACTAACATGTGCCATGATGAAGAATAATAAATCAGTGTTATTCGCTGTACTTTAATACAGTATACCATAGAAAACATTTATTAGACATCGAGTGTGTTCCTGGTTTCCAATTCATATAAATAATAAACTGACAGCCAAGAAACGATGCCAAGCATCTCGCTAAGGCAAATCCGCATAAGAGCAGAAGTTTTTACTTTACTTTTCACACTTTTTTTACTGCCTTGTTGTTTATTAAATGTTGACAGCGTTTGGCTCTCTACTGAGACCTGCTATTTAATTTTGGCCCTCCTCTATGATTGAGTTTGACAATCACGGCATCTTTTCTCTCTCGTAAATGTACAAGAACCAGCTTTCTTTCAGATACGCAGGTCAGGAGAGGTTTCATCTCGTGACACTAAAGAAATAATTATGGTGAATTTATTATATAGTGTATATAAAGAATTTAGGTGAGAAAGACCTGGAGAAATTTTTTTTTTTATTATTCGCTTTGCTGTAACTGATGGCGTTTCGGCGTCAGAGAAATGCACAAACTTTTGGGAAGGCGAAAGAATAAAATCACATTGAAGGCATTTATTAAAAAGTGTACAAAAAACTGGGATGCATACAAAGCAATGCTATTATAAACCAGAGCTAGCAAAACCCCACAGCAGTCAATATCCGCTCTCTCTCAGTGGTCCATTTCAGATGAAAGAGTTCATACAGTGAAAATGCAATAGTGACTGTGGGTGGAAATGTAAAGCATTCCTATTCACAGCTATATGGAATGAATAAGTCAGCTGTTGATCATAAATTTGAAATTACACATGCTTAAATCAGGAAGACTTCAATATGCTGCCTTCAGTTCCAAATATACACAACAAGAACGTGACTGATAACAGACAGGCTCAACTTTGGCCTTGATTATTGCTTACTGCGACTGCTACACAAGTTTTCAGAAGTATGACTTTGTTCTTAGGCTTTGAATAATAATAATAATAATAAAAAAAAAAAAGGACGATAAAAAACCCAAAAAAACAAGAGAATACACTAGTATTTTTCTCTCAAAAAAAAGAGAAAGAACACACATACTTAAAGTTAAACACAGTCCTGTTATAGTCCTAAGCCAGACTGGGTTATTAACACTATGAATGATCAGATCAGTGTGTTCTAAAGTGCATAGAGGTCCATAAACACTGCCACGAGGGAGGAAGTGTTCACATTCTCCATGAGACAGCACAGAGCCTGGCAGGAAAGCAGGTTCTTCAGTCACAAATAGTATAGTCAAATCTCTCACAGAAATGCTGCACATATCCCTGATTTGTCAGTTTGGTTCGTCCCGGTCCCCGGTGTTTGAAATAAAACCGTGGCGGAGCATGTTGAAGGGCAGATTCTCAGCACACTCGATTCATCAGAGCATCATGTGGCAAGCTTCATTCGTCCTGAGCAAAGAACAAAGAGATTATATTAAAAAAACTGCAAGAGAACAAAAATCTAAACAGCCCACAAGTAAAACCCACATTCCCCACTTTGACTTAATAATCCAGCTGACTGTTAAGAAAAAAAATCAAAAATCCTATTTAAAAAAAGCCACAGTCACCACATTGTATTTTCCATACTATCTTGGATATTTTTTTCGCTTTTTCAGTAGATCATTTCATTCCAAGAACAAAAATAATAGCTCACATCTGTTTACATGAACAAATATGGAGTTAGGAATAAACATAGCTTGTATTGCTTACAAGCTTGTCACAAGTCACCGTACAACTCCAAAACAATAAATCATGCGAGCTTGGGCCTACAAATCGCTGTTGAGAGCAGGAAAGTGTAGAAGGACATGGGGTTTGGATGAGATCTACAATAGAACTGGCACAAATGCAAAATAGAGAAATGTGTTGAAACTCAGGGAGAAGTGTCTGCATGTGCAAAACCCATCTCCTTAGCATTACAAAACCAAGAATGGACAATGAATTTGCTTGGAAAGATCTTAATCTAAAATCAGACAGCAGAAAAAATGAGTTCAGTGTACTTTTGTTTGGTCATTTATGGTAAAATGCGAGCCATTTGTATTTTTCGTCTTACATTCATTTTCTGTTCATTCTAGTATGATACAGTATATGCAGCACTACTCCCTAAATAACAGATGTTCAAACAGTCCCAATAAGTGTTAATTACAACTTCTGTGGGTGAACAAAACGTGTATAAACGAAGACTGTATACTGATCCAGTGTCTGAGATCAATCATTGTAGCATCTAAGCACATAATGAAATAGAATCACACTCTTTCTCAATGAAAAATAAAGACTCTATTGTGTATACAAAACAACCAATCTGTGATAAACACACACTCCAGATCTATTCTCCATCAGTTCTCTCTCATCATGTTCATTTGTGCTCATTTATAAGCCATGGATATTGACTTGGAGAGAGTTTAGAACGTGGCTGTGGCAATTTGGGCTCTTTCAGCTACAAGAGCATTACTGACGTCTCGGATGAGGAGGAGTGTGTGCGATCAGAGTCTTAGTTTTAGTGCAGACATTCAAGACAACTGTATGCTTCATTGTGAGAGCAGTGTGAAACAGACACACCACATATACGCTCAATAATCACAAACCTTTAGCCATATATGTTTAAAAAAAAAAAGAACAGATAAAATTAGGGTTACAAAGGAAGCGTGTCTAAATAAACCCTTACGCTCTGACGTGACGGAGTATGGAAAATACGTTACAGTTCATTAGTCACCAGCCATGAAAGTTGCATGAAAATAACAGCTTGCTTTATTCATGGATTAGACAAAAGCAAGAGCCCAACATTGGAAAGAGCCGTGTACATGTGGGTTCTGTGTTCATGATATACTGTAGGTTCACCCATATACAATAAGTGAGCACCAAGGAACAGTGCAGCCATACAAAAGCAGGTGCATACACACTCCTCTCTCTCTCACATACAAAGAAAGCCACAGGAAAAAAAGCAGGTGCTTAGACACACGTAAACGACACAAAAAAAAAAAGGAAAACAAACACCAACACAGGTTTCCTCTCACACTCACACACAACTTCTTTGGGTTAGCACACATTGTGTTAGATGAACCGAGGGCGATCAGGTGACACGGATGCCATGCTGAGCATTTCCATGCCGAGAGACTAATCGGATAAAACCCTACCTACCTGCCCACTGTCCCCAAGCAATGGACTGCCTCTGTCTACCTGTCTGTCTGCAAACCAACCAATCAGAGGAGACCAACCAATCACAATGCAGACAAGGTGACAAGGGACAGCAAATAGGAATGAGGAATAATTTAGATCCCCTCATAGTTAGAATATGGTTGCATTATAAGTAAACAGAAAATGCATTTAAAAAAATATATTAAGAAATACACATGCAAGACAAATGATTCTTGTGCACAAACATTACAAGTAACAACTTTCATACAAGGTGTCTGATCTGTACCTGAACTACTAAAGAACACACTAAAATCCGAACAGTTAAAGACCCAGGAATACCATTATTTAGTACTAATATACTAGATAGAAGAAGGGAATTTATAAGCATTTGAGAAATCCTTTGGTGAATTGCAAATCTAACTGTTATATCACCTCCTGCCCAGCTACGTTCTGTACTAAAGTGCACCATGAGTAATTACTTAATACAGTGGAAAAAAAAAAAAAAACCTTTAAGGATGACTGGCAAATATAGGAGTGGTTCAACATTCCATCAAGTTTTCCACCTAATATGGGAAATAATTCAAGACAAGACCTTTATCTAACAGTTTCTTGGAAAAATGGCAAACTGGTTATTTTGTCTCATTAATGTTCAAAAAGAAAAATTAGTGTTTACAGCTGCTTTGAGGAAAGTGGTTACATAAACTTGTTTCTTGTAATGTTTTTAGAATTAGACTTATTTTATGAAATATAATTGCAAACCATTAGAAATGGTAAATTAAAAATATCACTTCCTGCTAGGTTTTATTACTTACATCATCTTCCTTACTTTTATACCACATGGCTGTTTTTTTCTTTTCTTTTTTATAACTATGCCATTTCACTGTGTTCCCTGAGAACTTATACCTAACGTTTTTTCACTTAGTTAAAAAGTTTTATTTGAGAAATAACTGACTTTGAAAAACTTATTTTCTGTTCCTATTATTTTAAACTATTCGGGAAACAGACAATAGGACGTAGGCTTGTGTATCTTCTCACCTGGAGCTTGCTGGCTTTGGGATCGCCTCCGTGTGCTGGACACCCTGGAGATAGTAGAAAGAGAAGAGCCCACACTGCTTGCCCGGGAGATGGGTAAAAGCACAGGAGTTATGGGTGGAGAATCCAACTGTGATTGAGAGAAAGAGAAAGACATCTTGCTGACTTCGCAAGTTATGTGCTCAATGCTGACAGAACCGATTCCTTGAGTAATTCGAATACAAAAAAAAAATAATAATAAATAAAGCATTAAAACAAATTACATTGATGCTTCGTTTAGTCCATTTAACTACAGGCACAGCACCATGTCTGCACATGGACCGTTATTGCTCACGCACCACTCTCTAAACTCTGGACCGCTCTGGGGTCTCATTTATAATTTCATAATATATGTTTAATTATCTGTATCATACTATTTAAAAGTTCTTAGCATGTACCTCCACACTGTCATGGGTAGGTGAGGAGGACGTTGAAGAGTTCTCCGCTTGTCTTCGTGAAGAGGAGGCCGATCCGAGCTCAACTGTGCGAACGCGCTGGGCAAATTTCAGAGAGCACACTGACTCAATGATATTGCTGTCTAAAGGAGACACCTGAAAAAAGTACAATAAATGAATGCACGGTTTCGTACATTAGAATTACAGTCAAACCCACTTATCTCAACCTCGGTTAACTCGCCAACCCTATTAAGTCGACGTGTTTGAAGTGCAACCGCCAAATTCTCGCTTTGTCTTATCATTTTTTAATCGGTTATGTGTAGATTTTTTTTTTATGTCGCCGAACCCTAATATCTCGAGCACAAGGGGGGGCAAATTTGTCACTTAACGTCGGTTATGTCAGGAATCCCCCTGCCACACCCGCTTCGGCGGCGGCATTTCCTGAAGCACCCTGCTTCTTCTCCCGTGCGTGCCCCGCCCACACGGAGCTCCTCGCAGTCATGCTGATCACACACACCTGACTCTCATTCACTCGCTCATCCCATCTCCTATTTAAACCCCTCACCTCCTTACACTCGCGGTCCGTTATTGTTTGTTCATGATCGTATGTGTTGGTTCATGGCGGTCTGTGTAATCGCGTTTAGCTATCCCGCTACGTACCCTTCTTCTCAGACTCCGCATTCTCTCAACGGCACCCCGGATTACCCCGATCCTGCTGTTTTACGTTTATCCGTTGCTGCCCAGCGCTGCGATTTTCATAGCGCGGATCCGTGGATTCTCTACACGAACTGTCTCTGCTTTTACAGAACTTGGTGGACCGCGCTCCCGGGTATTATCCGCGCACCACTGGATATTACTGCTTGGCTACAAGTATTGGTGGATTATCTCCTGAGTTTTCTCAATAAACTTTGTTTGCGTTTACTTTGGCTTCCGCCTCCTTATCCGCATTACAGGTTTTCTCCATCCGCATGACCAATCAATCAAACAAATCGCGGCAACGCTGTTGTGTAAAAAACCTCCAAAAACAGTGCACACTCATTTAATAACGCACATCATGTACATATTTAATTTTAAGCACGTTAATATATTGCCGCCATATTGGTTTTTGTTTATCTAAGGCTACAGTTAGCCTTAAAGTACCTCAATCCAGCCTAGAAATAGTCCCAGTTTGCTGCTGCTTATTTAGTATACTGCTGGGATATTAGTCAGTTATGGACAGTAATGAAGTAAATGTAATTCGTTAGTGTACTTAAGTAGCTTTTTTTAAACAGCAGTACTTTACTGATGTATGTCCATTTGGGGACACTTTTACTTTAACTTCACTACATTAAAAAGTCAAATATTCTTCTTTTTACTCGACTACTTTTAGCGAAATCAGTCGTTTTTATTTATAAATTAATAAAATCTTTAAGCACACAGCAAGCCACCAATCAGGCTCTTTTTTTTTTTTTTTTTTTTTTATAAACTGTTTTGATTGCCGGTTGGGCGTATCTACATGGCATGAACATACAGTTCAGTGTCAATTCAACAACAAGCAAAACATCTTGAGACTCATAAATGATGACCCTATTTGCACAATTATTTTTTTTTAAGTAGTTAATATAAAGAAGGTTTTGGGCTCATGATGTAATAGATATATCAGTGTTTGACTCGTAATATAATTTTATTAATAGATCGTTTATAGTTTTCACAAACTTGAGTTGATTAAGCAAAAGTCTTAAAAAAATAAAAAAGCTAATAGGAACATTATTTCCATAATAATCATAGTACTTTGTCCACCACTGGTTCTAACAGTTTAAATCTCTATGGAAGTTTAACTCTCTAAAAGCTGATTTATTTAAAAAGTCTGAATATAAAATGTATAATTTAAACACTATGTCCCTATTACACGCCCAACCTATTCCACATTCCCCTCAACATGAAAATCCTGCATTAGAGAACATATGTTGCATTAACCTGGTGTTGAATATTGCTCAATGTTGTACAATGTTTGATGGAACTTGCTCATGTTTAAATAACATTTATGGACCTTAGGTTTTTAAATTTCTTAATTGCTAAAATGATTTTCTACTGTTATAATAAGAATTTTCTGTGTTCTTTCTTCCTAATTGTTACCCCCTAAAAACACAGCAAAATACTATCGTTATTAAGCTGGTAATAAATCAGCTTGCTTATTGAAATGCTTTGATAATAAGTAGGGCAGTTGATTTTGTATTACTTTAAACTCATAAACCAGACAGTATTTAATAATAGATGGTGCTGCATCTCTGCAAGAGTTACGGCAGAGGTCACCATTTTCAATCACCACAAGCCAAACTATATGAAGCGGTGCACACACCTGCACCAGCATTAGTGTCTTGCTCTCTCCGCTGAGCGAGTCCTGCAGCAGGTACGTGAGCCGTGAGTTTCTGAAGGGAACGTGTGAGTGGCGAGAGCGAAGTGCGTTAATGACGTCACCCAGCGCAGAGAGCGACTTATTGATGCACTGCGCCTCACGCAGACGACTTCCCTCAGCCCCAGATTTAGAGATTCTCTCTGAACCAGCCAGATCCACCAGATTCAGCTTACCTGCATTAACATACATACAAACAAGAACAGCTGCCATTATTCCATTTATCACTAAACAATACAAAGTGAAGCTGCTATGAAAACAGGTACATAGATTATCCCTCGACAAATAAGCTGCATTAAATAATAGCTGTGCCTTACTTTACAATGTTGATAGGTTGTAGACCAGAATCAGGGAAAGTGTTAGCATGAATGAGTATTACCAGTTACCAGATACTTTGACTAGCCTGTATGATTGGGATTGTTTACAACAGCAAGACTAACCAGCAGAAAAGAGCAGGTTCTGACCAATCGAATAGGCTTTAACAGATAAGCTGTTCAATGTTTCTGTACGTGTGTATGTGAGATCACCTGAGGTGCGGTGCCCTGTGGAGCAGTTAAATCCAGCCACATTAATGATGAGGAGAGCATGAGAGCGAGAGCTGTGCTCATTCAAGTTGGTACATGCTGTCGCCCTGTTCATGTGACCCAACTCAAAAACCTACAGGTTCAAAGGACAAAGATTAAGCACACACACTTCCACTCAAGCAGCATTGTTAATCACTGTACTACACAAATACACTGAGCAGGCATAACATTGACATTATAACATTTTTATAACATTTGACGAGGGCCAAATTGTGATGACTAGACGAAGAAAGGAAGGCGATAGGGTCATAGGCGACCAAGGCACATTGATGCATGTGGGGGGGCAAAGGCTGGCCCGTGTGGTCCGATCCAACAGACGAGTTTCTGTAGCTCAATTTTGAAAATTTAAGTTAATGCTGTTGATGCTCGACGGTTCTAAAATGTTCAGGCAGCAAAAGGGGGACCAACACAATATTAGACAGGTGGCCATAAAGTTATGCCTGATCGGTGTATAAGAACATTTGGTTTATGTCATGTTTGTAATAATAGTATACATTATTGATTTTGTTTGTGCTAACCTGCAAGTGACGGAAGAAAAACGAAACAAATCAAAGCATAGGATAAACATAAATTGATACAGAAAAATTATATTTATTTTTTAATTAAACAAA
This sequence comes from Silurus aristotelis, assembly GCF_946808225.1. Lineage (NCBI taxonomy): Eukaryota > Metazoa > Chordata > Actinopteri > Siluriformes > Siluridae > Silurus > Silurus aristotelis. Next base: position 23,596,482 of record NC_139583.1, read on the forward strand.
TTTGAAGAGCACTTACCTTATTAATATCCTCTACACTCTTCACTGTGAACTCTGTAAGTCCAGGCACATACAGTTGACCGCTGCCATCTGGACACATCTTAATGTCCAGCTTCTCACTCGGGTTGTCCCCTAACAGATTCCTAAGAAAAATAGAGTAACATTACATTCAAAGCACAATGAAATACACAATTAAAGAGAGTACACAGCACAATTAAAGAGTACAATCTAGCAATACCTTGGAATGTGTAATTACATGTGCAGGGGTGTGCAGGAGTCTCTCTATACACACTCAAACTAGATGGCAATACATAAAACTGCAAGAAAACTAAAATCCATTTTTAAGCGTGTGCAAAATCTTGTTGCAAACCAAAACTTTACACTACAGCAATTATTTTCTCCAGCTGTTATGCTGCTAAGCAACCAAATGTGTTTTGTATTTTTTTTAATATAAAACACCCTTAGCTGTGATAAAATCAATGTAATGCTCACCCTCTTGTGGTTAACTGCTGTATGGCAGTTGTGAGGGTCCAGAGTCTAAACGTTTGTTTGAGAGAGTGCTGAAGTTCTTACCTCAGTGTCTCATTGTAGATCTCCACCATGCTGACAGTGATGGTGTAGTGCCAGTCGGGCATTTTCTCAGTCACCTCAGAAAAGAGCAGACGCAGAGCTCGCTGATTAATGCCGGGATCCTTGGGAATACCCTGTGTGATACACAGACCAAATATTTAACACTCATAATCTGAAAAATGTCGATGAAAGTTATTTGTTTATGGTGAGATCATAACTTAGTCTAAACTGTTACCTCCATGGTGTAGGTTTTTCCTGAACCTGTCTGTCCGTACGCGAAGATGCACACGTTGTAGCCGTCAATGCAGGAGGTGACGAGAGACTGCACTTCCTGAAACACCTGTTCAAACAGAAGAGACACTATGAGATCACTTTACAGGCCACTTAAAAAGCAACAAAAAAAACCCAAACAGTGGCTGCAGTGACCTCCTGACCTCTGCCTGTGTGGCCTGAGGTGGAAAGACCTTGTCCATGTCAAAGACCATAAGTTTGCCCTTGTTGGAAAGGTGAAGCACTGCATCGTCGTCAGAGTCAAAGGACACCACGCTCTTGGCTTCCGTCTCTGCTTCCTCTTGGCAGATGGGACGCACGCGACAAAACACGCGGATGTTTCCTGTTAAAAATATATTTTTTAAATCAACTGCTGAGAATCAAGTCATTTCTTTAAAATAAAAATTAGGCCCTTATTAAAAAGATGAGACATGGAATCAAACCGGACGTTAGACATCCCTTAGAAATCCTACACACATTACAGAGTATAAATGTTTTGATTAAATTACACAATATTTAACAATTACAAGAAATATTTTTGTAAACTAATGTTCACAATTCACAAAAAGTAAAAACTATTTTTGAAGAATTTCCATCAAATAGATTTATATACAGAACATTTTCTCTAGCCAGCTGCATCAGCCTCAACAACATGAATATTTCCTTTTGGCTAGAATGTGGTGATCTCTCCTAAACCCTTAATGCATGCAATTTTACCCATTGTATCAGTAGGTTTAATTTTTTTGTTTGTTTTGTAATTATGCTGAAGTTATGCACTTGTTTTGATATACAAGCATTGTCAAGGGAGACTCTACACTTTATAAAAAAAAAAAATCATTTTTAATGTATATTCTACAGAGTACAGTTTGTACCTTTGAGGCGGACCAGTTCATTGTGGCACTTCTTCCTCAGGTTCATCTCCCTCTTGTATTTGCGTAGCAGCTCCTGGTTAGTGTTGCTCACCTCTGCAATCATGTGGCATATCTACACACACACACACACACACACACACACACACACACACACACACACACACGCACATCTAAGTGTGTAAGAAAAAGATTAAGCAGCTTTACAATGTTATTTGATAAAAGTATGTGAAGAATATTTATGTACAGCATAAAAAAAAATGTGATTGCTAAAAATTCTGCCAGAGGACCCCTGTAGAAATTATGATAATTGGCATGGGCTAAATGATATATCTGTACCAGAGGTCGAATGATTCATCGGTTTTGCCAGTTAACCGGCACTATTGTTGATTGCTGAACTGTCGGCAAAAATTACTGATAGTTTTTCCGGGTTTTGCGTCTGTGCTGGAGTGGATGAGAAGTTTCGCTGTCATTATGCAGTACAAGAGCGGCCTCTAGAGTCAAACCACCGACACCATGTGCTGTTTGACTTGTTAGATTGTGTGCTGTACTTCATTTCTGTTAATTCATAGTGCATTAACTAAAGCTAACAAATAAAATCAAATGTAACTTAATTTACAAATGTATTATTACATGTAGAAATTAAAAAAAAAACAAAAAAAAAACAATACTTCTAAAGAATTTTTTATTTCAATTAATGTTACTAATGGAATCTTAGCTTAAAGGATTACAATTTTACATAAATTCAAAACAGTCAGGCTTAAATTGGTAATCTTTAAATGTCTACACAATGTCCATAGCATTTCATTTATTTTTTATAATAAAAGTTCAGTACTATTTTACATGGTGTTTTTATTATTTTTATTTTTATCTGTATCAAATTAAAAAAAGTAAAATCCAAATCTAGCCATTTGTGTTGGTATGCATAGACAAAATATAAGACAACAAACTCCATGTCTACTACATACACCTCCCCGTTAAAACAAAATGATTACTTAAGCTTTACTATATACACATGTATATTTTGCAGCTGTGCAAGCTGTACATGATCAATACTAGGCCACATGACCACAAATGTATAATGTTCATAATCACACATTAGTGTGTTTCTATTGGATTCTCACCTCCTGCTTAGCCTCAGCAATTGCATTCTGCAGCATGTAGGGAAAGTCCAGGACCTGCCTCTTCAGACAATTGTAGTCACATGTAAGTGTTCTCAGAGCAGGCTGCAGAGTCAGCAAATTCATCCTTACGCCTGTATGTAAAAAGAGGATTAGATACACACACACACACACACACACACACACACACACACACACACACACACACACACACACACACACACACACACACACACACACACACACACACACACACACACACACACACACACCTGCAAGGTTTTCGTGTACAGCTTTCATTTCGCTCTCGGCTCTGATGAATGCCTCCTCGATGACCCTGTTTTTCTCTTCCTCGAGATTCTGAATCTCAGCTGCAAGCTGGCTTCGAGTTTGCTCCATCTCGCCCTCATAAGCCAGGATCTGATATATATGCAAAAATAGTGCATAAGTAAAGAAAAAAATATATATATAATAATAAATAAATAAAGTGATGAGCAACTTAATAAATGCTATTTGTAAAACAGATTGAATTAATAATATTGAATAAAATAATCTGAAAAATTAAAATCAAAAACTATTTGGAAAGAAAAATCCCAAATGTCAGTCGAGCATTAATGCATATCTTGTGATTAATTCAGACATTTCTCAAATACACAATCACATTTTTAACACCCCATAGCAGATAAATAGCCCACTTTCGAAAACCATGTGTTACACTAATCTACTAACATTCCTTTCAGAATGAATAAGGAGAAGTCAGACACTCAAGTCTAATATAGCCCAGTGAAAAAACACCTGGGAGGCTGTGAGAGTCCACCAAGGTATAAGGACCCCAATGGGTGAGACCATGTCACTTATTCATACAGATTGAGAAAGTACATATTCTTCTACTCTTCAAGGATCAACAATGGGCAAAATCCACCGACAAGGATTTGGAGATATGGAAGCAGGAATGTACTGATCGCATGACAGTGTCGAATCCTATCAAATACCAATATTAGCCTAACAGTATTATATTGTATATTCAAAAAGCACAGTTCAATGATATCCATAAAACCATCATTTAGATTAATCTATTATTAGTTAGGCAAAAAAGAATTAATGCATTTGGATATGGACACTTTACATTTTCATTGCTGACCCTGGTCAGGAAAATCTAGCTGGCCTCAAAAAGCCAGAGCATAGCTTGAAGTATCAAAAAACAGAATGCAGAGCTGAGCCCTTTTAGAATTCAGCTTCAGAACCAAAATAAATAAATAAATAAATAAGAATACGACAGAGCTGTAGAAAATGTCTGAATGAGAAGGTCACAAAAATCCATAGTAAGACCAGAAGTATATGTAAAACATGTATTATCAGGGTCTAGCTGAAATTCTGATGTTATTTAAAGTTCCCTTTACACAATGTGAGCCCTATAAAGAAATGAGGCAACAAGGCTAGAAGGGAAGAACTCGAACAGCTCAAATAAACACCTTAGAAGGTGGCTGAGTACCAGGTCAGCTGCCTGTCCTCACTAATGCTTAATGAGCACAAATGAACACAACTATTATCCAAAATCTAGTAGAATATCTTCCCAAAAGAGTGAAGGTCAAATCAAGAATGGAATGTTCATTTAAAAAAAAAAAAAAAGTCTTAAATGTCTTAGTATAAATGGTCAGGTGTCACAAGCTTTTAACCATAAGCACGCCAGTTAAACCATAAAAGAAACACACAACAGTATTCAAAACTTCAAAACAAACAAACAAAAATAAAAAAAAAATCAAAGAGACTTCAAAAAAGAAAATGGAAGAAACCCCTAATGGGCAGAGCAGAGAAATAAGTTGCTCATCATCTATGTTAGAAAAAGCTCTGGTATTCACATTAAGATACTGAGCATAATTAGATGTTCGTGTGTGCATGTGTGTGTGTATGTGTACCTGCTTGCGAAGCTCACTGCTGGTTCTCTGGCTGTCATAAAGCTTCTGCTCAAGCTCTCGGAGGAGGTGGCGCTGGACCCCCAGCTGCTCCTGGAGAGCCTGATTATGTGCCTGAGCCTCCATTAGAGCCTGTTTCCACTGAGCTGACTCTGCTTCTGCTGCCTTGCTCAGGTAAAGAGACAGAGAGCAAGCGAGTGAGCGAAAGAGAAAATGCATAAAATGCGGGGCGTATAAAATTTAAGTGTCACTTCATTTCCTTGTATTTTGAAACAAGATTTGTAATTGTTGAAAAATTCTATGTATTAAATTTGATGCTACCAGCATTAACTGTAGACTGAGGATGTATTGCATTACATAAAAAGAGGCTTTTTATCATTTGCAAAATGACATGAAAAAGTAATGAGAGTATGCAAAACAAAAAAAGAATAAAGAATAAAATTCTTAATCTCAATTGTTGGATGACAAAAAAAAAAAAAAGCTGGTGACTGAAGTGATACGAAGATAGGAGGAGATAAGGATTTAGGCTGAAAAGTAAATCCTGGACAACTCAGATCATTATAAACTCATTACAATTAAATGTTCTCACGAAATCTAACGAACAAAAAAAATAAATAAATAAATAAATAATTATAATATATATATATATATATATATATATATATATATATATATATATATATATATATATATATATATATATATATTTTAAGAGGAAGCTAGATTGTCTTGTTTTTCTTAACAATATGAGAATTTCCTAACATGTTTATCATGTGTCAGGCTTTTGATGCTTAAAAACTGAACTAGTAACAAACAGCAAACAGCCCAAGGGAAGCGACTTGCAACACAACAGTATTGTATGTTTTTTCACAGGATGGCTCAGGGTAATGGAACATTCTCCCTCCACTGTACATTCCAAGATAGAAGTAACATTGCTGGACACTTGCTACATAGTTTGTCCGTTCGTTCTTTCTTTCTCTGTTGTGGAAAAAATGAGAACAACCTCATTAAAAAGAAAAAGATTTCCCCATTTAAATCAAATGTTTGATTTAAAAAAACTTAGCAATCAAAAGACTAATTAAGGGATCTATACACTCTGAGCACTTTATTGAGAATACTGCTGGGTGGACCCTTCCTTTACACTCATATACAAATATCCTTAATGCTTCATGGCAAGGTGCAGGAAACACTATTTTGAGATTATGGTTCAAGTTAACATGAATGCTGCAGATTTATCAGACACACTTCCATGCACTGAATCCCCTCCCACATGTTCTATTGTACTCAGATTTTGAATACATTTAAATACCACTTAAATACATTGAAGTAGATTGGACTCATTGTCAAGTTCAAGAAACGAGGTTAAGATGATCTCTGCTTTATAACCTGGTGCTTTATCATGCTAGAAGTATCCACTGAAATGGGTACATTTTTGTACATGATCAGCAAGAATACTAAAACGGATTGTGGCATTCGAGCAATGATTGATTAGTATTATTTAGCAAAAGGGCAACAAGAACCCATTTGCCACACTGTTACATACCAGCCAGAATCGTTGATGCAAGGAAAAATGGATCGTGCATTCTGGGATGCTTTTCTGCTCACCAAGGAGTGGTTTTCAGAACCAGAAAAGGCTTTATTGCCCGGTATATTTCCACTTGAATGGGATAAAAATGTGAAATTGCACATTTTTTAATATAATAATAATAAAAAAAGATTGCACAGAATACAAAAATAATAAATAAAGTGGTATTGGAAATTTTTTATTTTATTTTTATTGCATGATGGGGAGAGAATTTAAATGTTCATGAGGTAGATTGCCCAGCGCTGTCTTGGTGTTTGGTGCTCTGTTCAATATCCATGCTTTCTGCTGTAGCCTTTCTGTCAACTCAAACCAGACTGGCCATGCTCTGCTGACCTCCCTTATAAACGAAGCATTTCTGTCCACCGAACTGCTGCTCACTGGAGGCTTCTTTATAGCACCATTCTGAATAAACGCTAGAGACTGTTGTATGTGGAACTCCTAAAAGTTCAGCAGTTATAGAGAAACGCAAACCAACCAGTCTGGCACCAATTATCATGCTATGATTAAAATCACTAAGATCACATTTTACTCCCCATTCTGATGGTGGAACAATGCCCAAAACTGCTGGTCCATATTTTATGCACTGAACTGCTGAGACACAATACGTAGACAACTAAATGACTGAATAGGTGTATAGGTGCTCCTAATAAAATGCTCCAGGGTTTCTGCAGGTTTCACCAAATCAAATATATGACCAAGACCTTTATAAATGTAATTCTTAATGGTTAAAAAGATGTATAATCACGACATTAAAAACACACAAATACGTTGTTAGCTACTGGCTTTAACCAAGCCATTTTTTTTCATGCATATCGCTTAACTAAAAAAAAGTAAAAAAAATTTAAATTAAAAAATAAACCTGATTTGTGGCAATAACAGTAAGCTGATTGCCTGTTGGGCTTATTAACAGTCATAATACATCGAATTACATTTGGACTAGCAGAAGAAAGAACTACAACACCAAGAAACAAAAAAAAAAATCCTAAAGCTCTAAAGAGAGCATTTTAATGAGAATTAGAGGTTGCGTTACATGGACATCAGAAAATTAAAACCTGTTTAAAATAATTTAAGACCTAGAACAGCTAAATTAACTTGATTTTTAGACATAAGACCTTGCGGCAGCCCTGTGCTCAGTAAGTGTACATTCTTGAAACTGTATTAAAAAATAGACTGCAGTAAATAGTAAATGCTAAAGGCAGGGTTATTATAAATGTGTGCACAGTTCTCACCATGGCCTGAGATGGCGCTGCTACACTGTGCCTTTGCAGCATTTCCTCTGTGTGAGAGAGCTGCTTGTGAAGCTTGTCTCGGCTCTGTAGCGCCTCCTCCAGGCACACATGCAACTCGTCCACTGAGCCCGCTCGTTCCCCAAGCTGATGCTGTAGCTTGGCCATGTGCCACTCATACTTCTTACAGCGCTCCTCACATAAGGAGAGCGCCCCTCGGAGGGCTGCTGCCTCCTGATACACACACAGAGATGATGTCAGACAGGGAATGCACTACATTTATGCAAGTCACTGTTCTAGGATGTATTGTGCTACTTACATCATACTAAACATTAAAAAAAGATGTCTCACAGGTGTGTGTGTGTGTGTGTGTGTGTGTGAGTGCATCTCTCAGTGTTACCTGGCTGTGAGGGCAGCTGGAGGTGGAGCAGGCATGTGCAGGCTCATGGATGCTCTTGGACTTAAGCTCCTGTTTAAGCCGCTGATTTTCGCTCTCTAGGAGCTCCAGCTGCTTCTCCAGGTCTGTCGCCCCCTACACACACACACACACACACAGTACTGAAAGGCTTTGCTGCTCTCATATGTAAACTAGGTTGGGCTCAGTCTCAAAGTGTGACATTCTCTCAGCTCTCAGATAAAACCAGGCACAAACAAACTGACGCTAGCTGAAACTAAACTTTGACACAGAATTCACTGTTATGCAGTCCTGAAAACCGCATAATCTTAACAGAGCCTCTGCTTTTAGTATTAAAAGCGTAAGAAATGATGACCGCAAATGTTATCTGAAGCTAGCTGCTTTGAAAGTCAAAATTCAAACAAAAATTAGGTGAGCTGCCTCGGCCATGAGTCAGCAAACTCGTACAAAACCAGGAGCTTTATTGACAGACAACATAATTGACAAATTACTTAAATTAATAAAATGTCCTAATTGTTCGGATGTTAGCTGTTAATATAATGTGCTACCTTTGCCCTACTTTTATTTTAGCGAGTGAATGACAGGCAACCATTCACATTACATTCATGGCATTCATGACAGACGTCATTGTGGCAGTGAATTACATTGAATGCAGCTATAATTCCTGTGTCACCAAAAAGCTTTTCTTAATAACCTGCAAATCAGTGTGGACAGTACAGACCTGTCACTAACATTTTTGGTTCATTAATAGTGAACAGTTCTACCTGAGTGGCAAGCTGTGTGAAAACACTACATTTTCATGGATTAATTCAGATTGGCTATTAAAAGTGAAATCCAACAGGCAGTGTTTGTACTTATTGCACAAGGAGGTGAGATTTTAAACACACAACTTTAGTAAACTCCTCCGATTCTTATCTGACTGAGTGTTTCCCTCCAACATTCAGCTCCTAATGGCAACTCAGGCCTAGCCTCACTTACCAGCTCAGAGCGCAGTCTCTCCACCTCCTGAGTCCGGTCCACCAGTTTCTTCTCCAGCTCCTCAATCTGAGAGGAACACACAAACACACACATACACACACACACACACACACACACACACACCAGTTTTACTGGTTACTAGTAACCAGTAACTGGCTATGAAGAGCAACGCTCCAATAACTTTTGTAACGGAAATTATAGGACAAGAAATGCATTACTATATAATTCTATTTATAGAACAACTCCTATTCTAGCTGTATTTGATGCATCAAAGGATGTAGTGAATACACCGACTAGGCATGACATAACATTATTCCTGACTGGGAGACCTCGGATCGGAAACAGCATCTCCAGCACCACCACCTCAGGGCTGTGTGCTCAGTCCACTGCTGTTCACTCTGCTGACAACTGTGTAGCAATGCACAGCTCGAATCACATCAAGTTCGCCGATGACACGACCGTGGTGGGTCTCATCAGCAAGAACGATGAGTCAGCATACAGAGAGGAGGTGCAACGGTTAACAGCCTGGTATGGCCTGAACAACCTGTCTCTGAACGTTGTCAAAACAAAAGAGATGGTTGTTGACTTCAGGAGAGCACAGAGTGACCATTCTCCACTGAACATCGATGGATCCTCCGTGGAGATCGTCAGGAGCACCAAATTCCTTGGTGTTCATTTGGCGGATAACCTCACTTGGTCACTCAACACTAGCTTCATCACCAAGTAAGCCCAGCATCTCCTCTACTTCCTGAGAAGACTGAGAAAAGCTCATCTCCCTCCCCATTCCTGACCACGTTCTACAGAGGGACTATTGAGAGCATCTTGAGCAGCTGCATTACTGCCTGGTTTGGCAACTGCACCGTCTCGGATCTCAAGACCCTACAGAGGATAGTGAGGACGGCTGAGAAGATCATCGGCGGTCAAGACTGTCTTCCTCAGCATAAGGGGGACCAACACAATATTAGGCAGGTGGTCATAATGTTATGCCTGATCGGGGTATATTACATAAATGTAGCTAACTAACCTATTAACATAACATTACATGATATATCTGTAACTCACCACAGCTACAGTCAGCTTACTTTTTTGGTAAAAAATGCAAACTAAATAAACCTTAATAAAAAACATGCCCCAGTAACAATATTACTGTTACAGTATGTTAGATCATATAACTGACATGAACATTTATCACCAGCACATGCCTGCCTAGTGTGCTCACCTGTGTGTGAAGCCCTGTGATAAGCACAAGCTGGTGGACGTCTTCTTTAAACCGAGGCTGTGCGTGACCTTTTCTCACCGCAACAATATCAGGAAATTCTTGTGGATGTGGAGATCCTGCGCTCACGCTCCCTACACCTACAGCAGTCAAAAAAAATTCAGTCAATACAACAAATCTTAACTCCACTACAGATTATACACTAAATCATGCACCAGTTCTCTTACTTGTGTTATAGGCAGCCTGGCTTTGCTGGCTGTCCTGCTCGAGAATCTCTTGATTAGTGAATGGATGCTCTTGGCTTGTGCCTACTTTGTTCTGTGGGTCTTGATTGACCTGTGGTGCACGTAGTCGCTGTAGAAGTCGCCTGTCGGTGGTGTCTTCACTGCGCAATCGAGCTTGGAACTCGCACACCTTCTCCTGCAGCACCTGGCGTACAGACAATTCAAACTAGTTACAGTACATCCTATTAAGTGATGCTAAGATTCAGTGATGTCATGCATCTCCATTAAATAATTCAGTATCATATCAATACTAGGGACATGGTTTTTGTTTAACTTTAATACCAGACATCTTTATAGTAAAAAAAGGAAAAAAAAAAAAAAAAAATGCAATCAACCCACTGCAATCCAACTAGACAGGCACAACAGCACAACCATTTTCTAAGGAGACTTAAAGTCCCTTCTGTGCTACAGGATACTGGAGAACTTTATCGCTGTACTATCCTCACAATACCATCCGCATGCACTGCTTCGGACTGTAAAGCCCTTCAGAGGGTGGAGAAATCAGCACTCAGCCACCCACCTTGTAGAACATTTACAAGAAACGGTGTCGGCAAAGGACTTCAATCTCACTCCAATCATGGACTATTCAACCTTCTCTTATCTTTCCTGTGCACTGAACAGTTGATCATATAATGTCAACAAATACACTACTGCATTGTCACTTTTCTGTATGTATTGCACTGCTTTATCCACTTTCACACCATCCATAACTAATTTTTAGTTGGGTTATCATTGCAATATTATATAAATATATATTATTAATTCTGCATATACTGTATACAACAAGCATTCATATATGAATATCATTATTGAGCATGGTATTATGCTTATTATCTACTGCACTCTTATGTACATGAATCACTCTCAGCCCTGTACATATGGACCCATGCCCTCCTTTAACATAGTTATTTATTGTAAATAGCCATTTTATGCACTTCTGGTTAGATGCTAACAGCATTTCATTGGCTCTGTACATGTACTTCGTACAATGACAATAAAGTTGAATCTAATCTAATCTAAGTGTAATCTGGTTTAAACTGTTTTGAGGCCATCATTTCCAATCTTTAATGATCATTAGGAAACAACAAAGCAATATCAGGGTATCTAATCACAGCTAGGACTCTGATATGTCTGAGAGAACAGCCTAGATGGTGGCTATTGTATGCTATTGAATAGAGAGAGCTAGCTGGAAAGTGGGAACTCTATGGTGACCAAGCTGGGGTGAAAAGAAAAGTGAGGGGGAAAAGAAAAAAAGAGACACCCACAACTTTTTATTTGTTTATAAGGACTAAAACATGACACCTGCATCATTCTATAATGTATAAAAAAAATATATAATTTATTTATTGATCTCCAAACAGAATCAGTATGTGAATGCCTGACCAATAAAACTAGCAGTTGACTAGCAACCCGCAGCACTGTAGAGAACGTTCTCCATAAAGAGAATCACGGTGATGACAAAAAGAGCTCACAGCTAAACACAAAGATGGGGAGGGAGAAGAGAATGTGAATAAACGATTGCATGGGGGAGAGAGAGAGAGAGAGCGCACGTGACCTTCTGTACAGGTGAGATGGTGCAGAGAGAGCCAAGACAATTATAATCAGGCAGATACATCTGTGTTTCTTCTTTAATGATACAAATAGCTGGAGGAAGGAGGGGAGGGTGGGTAGGCATGGGGTCCCAAAAAACTGATTTGAGAAACAATGCATTAGGGGAAAGTTATTCAGACAAACCAAACCGGATGGTTTTACTATTTAACATAACAAATAACACACAACAGGGCATACTGATACACAAAACTAACCCATGCAATGCAGGAGTAATGAGGAGTGATGCGAGAGTGTTACTGTTATCACCCCAGTGATTTTACAATGCTTTACTGTTTACATCACATCAGTTTACTAGCGGGTACAATTTAACATTTGTTGATATAGAACAAGTACGAGACAATTCCTTGCCATTTAATTAATAGCATTAATACCGGTCTATCCCTCAGCAACCTCTAGTTTGCTTTAGATCTCCCTCTCACTCGCTCGTGCTCTCTCACACAAAGGTAAACAAAAATCACAGAGAAACAAGAACTCCTCCATCTTGAAGTATTTCCAGTGGTGGAAAACTTTGTAAATGACAATGTGATGGCAAATGCTAACAGAAAACACCACAACAGCAGTTATACTTTTACTTACCTTTGTTTAAAACCAAAATGTTTCCCATTTGTTTATTATTTGACAAAGTATGTGTGCATGGTGTTGACCAGATACATCTTTAAATCAATCAACACGTGATCAATCAAAACCTAGAAAATCACTTTCAGATTAGAGAGTTCAAGAACTCAAAAACCCAAGTGTGTTAGAGTATATATTCCCATGATAATGACAATGGAAAGAATGGAAACATTAATAGATAAAAGATAAGGAGTGAAAAATCAGCAATATAATATAAATAAGTTGAAAAATAATAAGCAGGACTAACATTAGATGTAGACACTGAGCAGAACAATCCTAAAGCACAGCAGAATTTTTCTTAGCTCATGTTTAATTCAAAACCAGAAACCAAATCAACTTAAACCGTAACATACAGAGTCAAATATACTCACACATGCCTGCTCTCCAATCTGCCTAACAGAGTTGGAAATGCACTGTCGAGCCGAGTTAGCTAAAATGGTAGATAGAGCGACACTCAAGTAATAAATCCCTTTCTGCTAGGCGTCAACATTAAAAACCAAGCTTGACAGGACGTCAATGCAATGCAGAGTACACAGTTGTGGTACATATGCAAGAGCGTCCCACGTCAAAGCTTTTGTGTTGGATCATAAAGTCACTGCACTTTCAAAGGGAAAAGCACTGGCCTCTCAAAGACAGGAACGCAGCTGGGCGGCATGTGATCAGTGACCAATCAGGGTTGAGCATGAGCTAAGAAGTGAAGAGCCTAGAAACCTGGGTATGAAGAGTCCAGCTCGTTCCCATTTATACCCTATCCTCTTACACAGTCTCACACACAAATACAGGCACAGACACACACACAAATATGTGTGATATTTCAACATTGCACAAACACCTAATATAGTTAGGTACGACCACTGAGTATGTAGTGTCCAATAAGATAAACAAGTCCAAGTGTGTGTGAAAATAGCTGCTTATGTCATTTTCAGAAATCAATTATTTAATTAGAAAACATGCGTCTCGTGTAATATATATATATATATATATATAATATATATACACACACACACACACACACACACACACACACACACACACACACACACACACACACACACACACACACACACACACACACACACACACACACACACACACACACACACACACACACACACACAAGATATAGATATAAATATGCATGTGTGAAAGAGAAAAATATTATGGATATATAATATAGAAAAACCTTTAGTATCCAGCATAATTACATTTCTCAAACACATCCAATCTCTCTTTTAAATTAATATTCAAATTTAATTTACATTCTTTATCCTAAATATCTTTGGTGACCACACTCATGATCATAAAAGTAAATGTTAAAAAAATACTGTTTTGTAAACAAAAAAAAAATAAAATAAATGCAGAAAATTGGTCTGATATTTGCTGAGAAATAGATGAAAACCTGAATTTCTAAAAGGTGATGTACTCATTTATGCAGGTCCTTTTGAATAGCCTCTCCTATTCAAATAGCCTCATCTCATGGGATTAAAGTGAAATAAGCACTAGAGTAGCTGGAAATCCGTGAGTGTAACACAGCACAGCTAAAACGCAAAGTCAATAAGTAGCTAATGTTACCTGTATGAGCAGCTGCTGGTCAGAAAGGCTGGGATCGGAGAGGTCGGAGGTCAAACGACGGCGTTGGAGAACGGAGTTGGGCAGCGTCAGGAAGGAGCTCTCATCCTCACAATCACTGATCAAGAAATCCACTGAGCTTGCTGCACATACACAATATATGATCAATATCTATATCTTACACACACACACACACACATACTATATACACACACACACACGCATACTATATACACACACACACGCATACTATATACACACACACACGCACACACACACACACACACACACACACACACACACACACACACACACACACACACACACACACACACACACACACACACACACACACACACACACACACACACACACACACACACACACACACACACACACACACACCAAAACGCATTCAGGGGCATGAACCTCATTTGGAATATGAGAGAAAACACTGATCCTTTACATAATAGACAAACTATTTTTTTAACACAGATTTTCTTTAAATTTGTGATCCTTTTTTTTCCCCTCTGGATGCCCCCCCTGTCCATTTATTTCCACAATAACAATTTCAAGGTCTTTCAGGCACTATGGAAACAGGAACAGTGCGATAAACATGGTATGTTAACAGATAAAAGGCTTCTGCAAGTGACACATTAACCTAACATGGGTACCTGCATGTGTGTATGTATAGCGTGCGTGCGCGTGTGTGTGTGTCTTGATTTTTCAATTTACTGCACAGTGCCTCCGAGTCTTATCATGGGAAAACAATCAGGACTCTGTGCTCCAACAAACCCTGGCGACACACAAAAAAAAAAAAAAAACAAGGTAGTGATTGTGATGGATTTTAGTTTCACCTGAAACTTTCTGTAATCTCTTAAAAGGCTACTGAGACAATACGGGAGGAAGCGCATACAGCAAACTTTCAGAAGCTGCAAGGCTTGTAAAATTCAATAAGGCAGCCGATTAATGACGTCAAAAAGAGAACCGGTGGCTTCGTGCTTTCAGCATGGGAGGGGTATGCCTGCCATTCAAGCGGTTAAGGTAGTGATCGCAGTGTTGCTAAGCGACTGGGAAGCATGCACGTAGAGCACGGCAATCTAAAGCCGGGTTTACACTGCATGCGTCGCGGAAGACAACGCTCCGGCAGTGTCGGAGACGTGTGATTGAAATGTCAGTGTGTTGACAGCTGCTGTGATACGGAGATTGTGCAAAACTCATGGGACAGCTACAAATATGGTGGCGCTCAGAGACCAGAAAGATATTTTAGCTCACTTTGAATAACGTTTATAAAATCCTGATTTCTCTAAGACTTTTATCAACACGTTTATCTATAGAGGAATGTTATTTAATCCGAAATGCCGAACATTCGCATACATCACACATTCTGTTATAGAAATTATACTATATTTGATTGTGATTGTCTTGTGCAATGTGTCAAGTAATCGTTATAAAAGGCTGCTATAATTGTATATTCTAGGTGTACATTAGAAGTGTAACGTACACGAAATTCACAGCTCGGTACGATTTGTTTATATTAATTAAATTGAGTAACCGATTAAATTAGTTAAATACAATTCTAATAAATGGAAAAATTTTATATAAAAAAATTTTTTTTGTAAGACCCCATTTGGGTAATACAGATGTGTATAATACAGTGTGTGTGTGCATTTCAGCATACTAGCAAATGTCTTCATTCCTTTTATCCTTCATTCATTCGCTCCCTTGATATGCAGAATTTTCAGGATTTTCTCCTTTTAATAAAGCTGGACATGAAGCGCAAAAGAATCCATATCGCGAGACGTGAAAATGGAAGTGGTGGCGATTTCACGCATGTGCAAAACTTAAATTTTACAATGCACTACAAACCGTGTTTCCTGCACAGATTGAGTAGCCACAGTGACACTGCGCTAACTCGAGTTTCTTTTTCACAGCCCTGGCATTGTTGCGTATGTTTACAAATTTGATGATTAAAAAAAGAAAGAAACAACCAAAAAAACTAAAAAAACAAAACAAAATGGTGACAGCGCTGAAGTATGAGGGATTTCAGTACGAATGTGTACATACATTGTAAAGACATGATGGCACTCAGATCATTCTTGTTGATGGTAATATTTGCCTGTTTATACAGAACTGTTTACATTTTGTTATCTTTATCTTTTTTTGCAAATGCAGGAAACACGACTCATGAATGCAGCAGGTCGTCATGCCAGCGGGAAATGTTTTTGCAGCTGCAATGCCATTTCTCAGAACACTAGTCTAGATGGACCGACTCCTCCGAGGTCCTTACATGCGACATATATGCGATTTAATTTTGGTAACCCCCGAGCCAATGATCGAAGAGGAACTGCATGTCCTTCAGCGGATCACCGGTCAAGAACGTTATCCAAGAAACCCGCTTTTCGATTTAAAAACAGGGAAATGACAGCTCTGAACAAACCATGACGAATAACACTATGAGCCAAATATTTTAGTGTGTCATGTCACCGACACTACCGTTAACATCAGCAGCTTTAAGATGACAAAAATGAATCGACATTCATTCAGAATTTTAACAAACTCCTTCATTCTCCATCGAGCAAGAGCTTTACCTGGAATACGTGAAAATGCTTTTCCCCATATTCATCCTGATATCCTTTCCTTTTGTCGCATTCTTGTCCTCCTTTCCTATCCTCTCCTCTCCTCTCCTCTCCTCTCTGACTGAGCTAGACAACCGCACACACCTACCCTCCTCTCGCTTTCATTCACACACACGCTTGTCATCAAAAAAATGTCGACACACTGGTTTGAGCGAAAGCACGTGAGCTCACTCACCATCCAATGAGTGGTCTGTGTTCCAGAGCTCCTGCAGGCAGGGGGTGTGGTCGAGGTCCCACGTCTTCCTTGTGCTAAACATGACCGCCGGGCCAAGCAGAGTGTACCGCTAACAGAAAGAGAAAAAGAGAGAGCAAGAGAAAGAATGACTTTGCTGTCGCGTGCCCGGTTCAACCTTTATATGCAACAGAGCATGGAACCTCTTCTGCAGGTGGCAATGTTTCCCATGATTCCTTGCTACAAGGAATTTCTTAGATTCCAGAGCAATACGGTTCTGATTAATCAGAATACCGATCATAGATTTTACACACACACACACACACACGGATGGAGAGATGTAGGGGGAAAAAAAAACCCAGATTGTGAAGAACCAGCCTTTCAGGCATGGACACACAGGAACATGCAAGCATAGGGAGAGATACAATCACACACTCACACATGACAACACGGCTCATTTGCAAGTTTATAACACAAACAGGAAAAGCCTGAGGTGCTGTTGCTTTCAATCCAACTGGCAGGACAGATTTTCCAGGATCGTTATGATACTGTGGAAGCCATGCTGTGACATGATCATCACTCCTAGCCTAAACCAGGGCATCTCCTATTGGTCCTATGCACTAAGATGCCAGTTTTATTTCCAATCAAAGATCTGAAGCACCTAATATTTAACAGAAGACCAAAATTAGCACCATACATTGGTGGAAACAGGTGTGGAATGTCAGGAATGCAAAGCTGCAGTTACAGTAGCCCTTTGTCGAGGAGACTGAAGACCCCTGTTTTAGTGCATTTACCTACTGCAGTATCCCACTGCACATTCGAAAAACACAAACAGGCTTCCATAATCTGTAACTAAATAACACACGTAACACTGGTAGTGCGAGGAGTAGTATAAATACTTCATCATGTAGGAAATGAAAAACTGCACTAGCACTTAATCCCATGTAATACCATAATAAATCCACTGGGGGCAGCAGCATTGGAAATAATACTGCACCACATAATGTGTGCAAAAACCCCTTTGTGGCATGTTTAAGAATTAAAAAAAAAACAAACAGAATGATGAGTTTCACTTGCAGTACTAAGATCCGCTTGAATAACAAGAAGCCGAACAGAGCAATCGGAACAAAAGCAGGAAAATGCTTTATGCTGGCTCCTGCAGAGTTGAGCATAACATGCCTGAGAGCTACACAAGCGCTCAGCTTGAATCACTTTGGCGATGAGAGAGAACAACATTATATATTCTACTCATACAGTAAGTGCATGGTGACTAAAACATACTAATTGGTTGATTTCATAACTTCATATTACAAGAGACTTTTTTTTTTTTTTTTTTTAAATATCAAAGTATAAAAACATAATACACCTGCTATCCGATTACGCTAAGGTATGAGAAGTTACAATTCTCTCTCACACACACACACACACACACACACACACACACACACACACACACACACACACACACACACACACACACACACACACACACACACACACACACACACACACACACACACACACACACACACACACACACACACACCTTCTTTCCTGTTTTTCGGTAATTTGTGGTATGGACATAGCAATGTTTCTCCCTCCAGCCTTTGTGAAAAAGTGATCCGACCCAACCAAACATCTTTCCTACTGAAACGGCAACCCGGCTTCTACTCCATTACAGTAAAAGAAGCAGTGGAAAAAAGAGCAGTTTGATAAACAAAAATAAATAAATGGAAAATCGTTTGATGAGACGCAATTGCTCCATGTTCGCACTCCTGATTACCCATAATCCTTTAAACCTATCAACAGATGGCCTCCACTCTCCCTCCACCTCATACTGTGGTCAAGGGCGAATCAGCCCAGACAACCTGGGCCAGATCCAGATCAAAGGTAGCACCTGTTCCAAAAAAGCACTAAAGCAGTCAACAGCTCCCCCTATCTGTAAGGTCTTTGCCGAATGGATGGGGTAAAGAATCATTCGCTAAGGACCCATCAAAAATGTATATATTTTGAACAACAAAATTTGCTGAACAATTAGAAAAACCCTGAAGCTTGAAGTTGATCATGGTTCAGAATTCTCATATATTCATCTTAAACCACATTTGGTTATTCGCATATACACTATATGGACAAAAGTATTGGGACACCTGGCTTTCCTGCTATATGTGGTTCTTCTCCAAACTTAACACCACTGGGATGAATTGGAACACTGAATGAACCCCAGACCTCATCATCAGTACCTGACTTCACGAACACCCTTGTATCTGATGAACACAAATCTGCACAAGAACCCGTTAAAATCTAGTGAAACATCTTCCCAGAAGAGCGGAGGGCAAATTTGGGACTAAATGATTTTTCACTATGCCTAGGCAAACATTTCCAATGCGATATGAAAATTCTTTCATTTCTGAGTTTTTTTTTTTTTCATAAATATAAGTAATAGGATGTAACGCCAGCAATAGGAAACATCCTTAAAATTTTTTAAATACAAATTTAATAATAATTGTATTTATTTATTAGTAATTAAGTTTAGAGCAAATGATATCAGAAGAGTTATATAGTAGTAATTAGAAAATAGAAAATTATATTTGGCTGTGTGTATTGTTTTTCTTAAACTCCCTCAAAAACAAACAAAAAAACAAAACCGCTACCATATTTGAGCTGAATCTGTGAAGATTTTAGCCTGCTGATTGAAAGGCATTAAACAGTTGATTAGAATGTTAAGGTTAAACAATAATATATCGCAGGCATGGTGAGCCTTACAGCTTAAAGCGTTGTGTGATTTTTCACTGCTGACCATTAGAGGGCTGCAACATTCCTGAGAGTTCACCTGGACGTAACGAGGTTAATGTTATGGAGCTGTTTATCATTCGATGACCTAAATGCATTCAGCACACACTCTCTCCTGGATCAGCACCTCTGTTCTCTTCTCTGTAAGTGTAGAGTCAGGTTACTCTCAGGAGAATGAGAACGTGACTGAGTTTCAGCACAGAAAAAGCTTGCAGCTTCCCAGACCGCAGAGACGGCACCTCAATACTAAAAAAAGCACATCGGGTAGAACATTCCATACATTTCTACTTCCTGAAAGACAGTTTATGCCTTGAAGAAATAATTCATGCAACTGTGCCACTCCAGCGATCAGAAGGTACACAGTCTTTACCTCAGTTAACATAGCATTAAAAATACTATTGCAACATCATAGCACGAATGCCTGCACAAATATAAGCTCCTTATGAAGTTAATTAAACATTGTCAACATAATTATTGCTACAAAACCTGTCTTTTGTAATGGTTGTGTTTGAGACACCTACAAAACTGAGGCACTGATCAGTACAACATACAGTGAAACAAAAAAATATTCAGTATATTTACTGGACTGAAATGGCATTTGTAACCTAGTCAAGAACAATATTGACCAAAAACCTGCAGTAATTCAAACACGTGTTCATGACAGACAGTTAGAGACAGACAGATCTTTGTCAGTGCATTGTACAGGTACACAGCAACAAAATGCAGTTTAGCATCTACCAGAAGTGCAAATAGTAGCAAGTGTGCAAAATGACAAGTAAATATGAATATGAAGATGAATCTATTAAGATGTTTTTAGCGGCTTCAGAAAAAAAAAAACTATATTTAAATGTATTTATGTTAAAAAGTTGTAGCTTTCTCAGTGTATTGATGTATTATGCGTAGGGTTTCAAAGAGGCGGAAGATTGCAGGTAAATTTCCAGAACATTTTCATGAATTTTAGAAATATTTCAAGTTGGAAACTTACCAGTAATTTATGGAAATTAAAGAGAAATTTGGGAATGTTATATAAACTTTATGACATATGAACATAAAAAATAAACAGTTTGTTTGGTCATAAGTTGAAATGCATACAACTAAGATTTTTGAGTTTGATTTACTTGTAAGTATAATTTCATTGCACATTAGCTTACACACAGCACAAGGAAGATGTAAACTAAGGTCCCAGTTTATTCCTATTAATTCCCATGGACAGTATCCAGTCTTGAAAAGTTAGTTACTAGATTTGTGCATTGATTGGATATTGGGAAAAGAACAAGCAAAGTAATTCCTGTATAGGGGTTGTCTTTGTAGCCTTAATCTTAATGCTTCTAATGTAGTTCATCATATAATAAAACACAAGTCTATCACACATTGCAAGTAAAAGGTATTCCAGTCTAGCTAGCATTTATTTTCTCTTGCTAGGTTAAAGTGTGAAGTGACTTTTATATGACTCTTTGCGTTGCAACATCACCTTGAAACGGAAAACACATTCTGCACGTCAGTAATTCTTTTCCCTCTGGTGGTTCAACCTGCTGAGCAAATGTCCTGTGTGCACATACTATTGAGCTATCCTACATTCTTCTTCTCTCACATGAAAACCAGTTTGCAGTTACACTGCTCTAGAAATGAATTGAAATGCAAACATTGCAAGTCTCCTCTACCTCCTGTTTTGAAATAATAAACGAATAAGATAAAGATAAATAGCTCAGAACCTGTGGGGCTCATTTCCAGGACAGCAAAAAAATTAATAGAATGAAGCAGCCTGATCCACAGCACAGCAATAATCTCACTATTAAGGGTTTTTGCTTCTTGCAATATTCTTAATATGAATCTTCTTTCGGCTTCTTCCATTAGGCCACAGAATAAAAGCATCATTTAAACAGTAACTTTTTGCATGCATGATATGAAATTAGTGGTTCATTTACATCAGTGTAATATACATATATTTGTCAATATATTCACATTATATATATATATATATACACTCTGTCATAGGACACAATCAACTCCTTACACGATAAAATCACAACGTTGCAACATGTTTGTTCTGTCGCACTGAGTAAATAATAATGCCCAAGACATTCTGTTATTAGGAAAAAGGCAGCAGAACATCCACTGGAATGTTATAATCAGTTAAGAGGCTGTGACGAGAGACAGGAGAGCTACAACTGACAAAGAGCATTACATTAGACGAGCCATACCCATCAATTATTCAATGTGCACACACACACACACACACACACACACACACACACACACACACACACACACACACACACACACACACACACACACACACACACACGATCCGCTCCCTACTATGGTGCACCATAACGAAACCAGCAGGCTGCTGCCATCTGCAGTCTATCACCCATCAGCCTTTGTCTCCGTTGTGCACACACACAGACACAATGAGAAGTTTACACGAGATGAGAAAAAAAAAAAAAAGCAGCGTGCTGTTCGAGTGCGAGTCCAGATCGCACACTACATATTCTTTTGCTAATAAAAGGTTCAGTGATATAATTAGAAGCAAGCGGCATTTTAGGCAACAAACGATAGAGTGGATCACCGTCCAGCTGTACTCACCTCCCGGCTCTCTTCATTCCATCACCGCCATGGAGACGAGCACACACACTTTGACTGTACACACACCATGCACGGTCACATTGCCACCAGTTTCCTGCTGCACTCCTCCTCTTTTTACTAACTCACTCTCTTCCCCTCCCTCTTCTTTCCCTCTTACACACACACACACACACACACACACACACACACACACACACACACACACACACACTTTCCTTAGTAACGGAAATGGAAGCAGCATCACTGGACATCACCACCCCTTCCTCTCCACCTCTTCTCCAATTCTCCCCTTGATTAGCTAAAAAATAAATATTTTAACTACAGAAGATGCTTAGATCCTCCTACTATGCTATTTAAGAGCGCACACTGTGGTCACATGACAACCTACTTTTGTCCTCAAACACTGAAGCACATAACATCTGGTTGAATATACAGAATTCATGCAGCAGGACTGCAATTTGAGACATGCAGAATAAAGCATGCAATTTTTGATCTACCATGAAGATGACCTAAACACTGTCTTAAAAGAGCTTAACTCGAATTTCTGCCATAATTGTGCACAAACTATGTTTTATTGACGAAGCTGCTGCTCCATAATCAACACTGTTGTCTGTGCACCGTATCGCTCGGCTGAAATCACCACAAAAATCATGCTTGTTTAAAAAAACCTTCGCTTGTTGATTGAGCATATTTCTTGCAGTTTTGAAAAGATTAGCTACATAATAACGAATACTGTTTACATGCTTATTTTGCACATCTTTTTGACTGCTGCTATTGCTTTTTTTTTTTTTGCACAAACCATTTTGTTTACTTACAAATGTTCACTCCTGTACTCAGTACTCTTACACACTGCACTGTGTAATATACAGCAGGTTTACTGGCAGTGCTATTTTGTGTTTTGTGTATTTGTCCTACACTGTCCTGTGTTGTCTACTGTCTTGCACTGTTTGCACCAGGTTGCACACGATGCACTTTATGTGGCGAGGACACTTTCTAGTCCTCAGCTCTGTGTTTTCTGTTATGTTGTCTATGTAGCACCAGGGTTCTGGAGGAACATTGTTTTACTTCTCGGTGTACTGAGTCAGCTATATATGGTTCTTGAATTGACTTAAAAATAAAAAATAAATCGCCAATGAAAAATCCAGGTTTTGTGGGGGTCACTGTACAAATCTTGTGAAAACTGATTGAAATTATTCATTGAGTTTGTGTTTTACAGATTTACACAAATCATCACAATAAGATTTCATGCTATAAATAGTAGTAAAATTGAAACAGATTTAATTTTAAAGTCTAGAAGGATCTTTAAATTAGATAGAAAGCCCCACAGGTCATCGGCTGGTTCAGAAGTTGCATATATTTCTGATTTGCAAATGGACAAGTCACAATTCATTTATAAAGCACATTTAAAGACAATGACTATAGAGCAAAGAGCTATATAGAGTAAAGACAAACATAAAAGAAAAGAAAAGAGACCATATACTGATTCATAAAAAAAAAAAAAAAAAAAAAACTTGCTTTTTGTTGTTATAATATAATAAACACCTGAGTTTTTTCAGTGTTGCCAGGAACTTTGATGAAAAAAACAAAACAAAACATTTATCCTTCATCCTAAATCACAGACACTTTAAGTTTAAATATAAATAAAAAAGAAAATTCATATTTTGAGCACGAACTATAAATATGTATTTATATGATATAAATACATATAAAGGCATTGCTTTAGTCTATTAATCATAGTACTTCTTCAGAAAGAACTTAGAGAATTGATCACATTATTGTGTACAGTATACAATACATTATCTGTGGCATGTCTTCCCCCTCGTCCCCTGAAAATATGCTAGCTCTAATTTCACACATGCTCAAACAACACAAACGAGAATCTTCCCTTGCTAAATGAAGTTAGCTCACACATTCTGGTTGTGTATTAAGAGCCTATTCATTCACTCACATACAGCACCAATACACTGACCTCATTTACTTCAGAAACGCAGCTCTCCAGAGATGGAACGCTCGCTCTCGCGCACACTTACAGAGAGAGAGAGAAACACTTTCCCACATGCCTCCCACTGCTCAGTAACTGGGTTACAAACACAAACACCATTAAAGAGAAATCCGAGCTAAGCTGGAGCATTTTCCCTATGAGAGATTCAGGTGTTTTAAAAAACAAAACAAAAAAGTAATGTGCAAAGCCATTCTATTCATCGAGTTCAGAAAGCTGCCTCTTGTGGACACTTTCCTTTCTCTCCAATTCTTGTGTTTGTATACAAATATACAGTACATACACACATACAGCATATTCCTAAAACAAACATGTTTGTTGTCCTGTTGCAATATGGATAGCAAAAACCAAAAATGCAGGGTTACAGTCGAATCTTAAAATCTTGCAAATGGAAACCTAAAAAAAGTTCAGTGGCATGTGTGAGGGGGAAATTTGGATAGAGAGGAGTGCTTTACCTGAAGAAATCAGATTAACCTGTCAGTGCTTGTTAAAGCACTCAAGGTCCGTCTCTCTCTCTCTCTTTCTCTCTCTGGATATTTCACACACTCCAGAGAATCGAACTACCTAAGCTGAACACAGAACACCAGGGCCAAAGAAGAACAATTCCACAGAACAGAGTTCTGAATGTTTCTGTAACTTTATCCCCTTCACCTTTAACTTTCCATAAACACAGATCACAAGTTTCTTACCACATCTCACCCATATCACTAATACAAGTCATTCAATACATAAAGCCATTATTCCCAACATTCCACAGCAAGAAATTTATTTTTACCCTTTGTGATGTTTAAAGCTTTTTTTCTTTTACAGTAAATGTGGGCACCATGGCTTAAATAGCTCCATGTTCACTTTCCCCCTTTCCCCTGGGATTTACAGATACACAGGCCACCCCTCCTTCAGTAAGTCTTACAGATACACAGGCCACCCCTCCTTCAGTGAGTCTTACAGATACACAGGCCACCCCTCCTTCAGTGAGTCTTACAGATACACAGGCCACACCTACATGATTGGGACTTACAGATACACAGGCCACACCTACATGATTGGGCCTTACAGATACACAGGCCACCCCTCCTTCAGTGAGTCTTACAGATACACAGGCCACCCCTCCTTCAGTAAGACTTACAGATACACAGGCCACACCTACATGATTGGGACTTACAGATACACAGGCCACACCTCCGTCACTGGAACAGAAAAATGCAAATGCCATACCACTTGTATTGGGATTGACAGGTACAGAGGTACAGAAGTTTCCTCCACATGTGCTGACATACACAATTTTGCCATACATTTGTGAACTACTGGTCATAAATATGAAAAGTGCTTTTTGAGCATCGCATTCCACATGTAGTCCTAATTAGCTCCTTTAATCCTATGATTCACTCCTTTAGAAAAGGTTTCACTGGATTTTGGAGTGTGCTTGTTTAGATTTGTGCTCATTCAGACACAAGGGTGTTGGTAAAGTCAGGTAGTGATGTAGGTGAGGAGGCCTGGGGTGCAGTCAGCACACCAATTCATCCCAAAGGTTTTCAAAAGGTTTGAGGCCAGAGCTCTAAACAAGATCTTCCACTCCGAACAATGCAAAGTATATCTTCATGGAGTTTTGCTTTGAGCACAGGGTCATTGCCATGCTGGAACAGGTTTGGATCTCATAGTTCAAGTAAAGGAAAGATTTTGTGTGGGCCTTCAGCTTTGCAATAACAGTTTACGAAAGAACCACATATGGGTTAGGGTTAGAGACAAGAGTGTCAATACTAATATCCATATAGTGTAGAAACTATGACTATTGGGACAGCACAGCAACCATGCTTTCTTCACTGGGACTGAAAACTTCGACTTTCCAAAGCCTTAACTGTTTCAAACTAAATATATTTACACTGTAATAGACTGAAATTTGTATTCTACCCATAACCAGGCTCATTAAACACATACTGAAATGCTATTACTTAATCACACCAACACTACATAATCTTTTTTCATCTCATATCTTTAATAAAATGTATGCCATATCAGCATCATGGAAAACCAGACAATTACTATTTGACAATTATAGTAAAGCTGCTCATTTGTTCGTCTGCATCAACACTATTCCTGTGTGTGCACACATTCTTAACTCTCTCACCTGGGCTTCTGCACTCTTTTCAAGGACCTTCAGCTGGGTTTTGGTGCATGACCTGCGTCTGTCCTGGGTTCCACCCCCGACAGGATTTTCCACTTTCTTGTGCTGTATATAGAGTGATTTTTGCCTCGGTGTTTCGATGTACTCTGCTGCCTCGGCTTCATTAGGCTTGACAGCCTTCTGTCGTTTCAGTAGGCTCTGGATGGACAGCAGCAGCAGTGTACACAGCACGTACATGATCTCAGCGACCAACACAAAACACTTTCAGGTAACACCCAATTGCACATCAAGTCCTCCGGGGGACATTCAACCTGTTCGTACTCCACAGGGAAACTGTAATGCTATCTTCTGGTGCGAGTTACAGCTGTCTGATATCAGCTGCTGCGTTGGCGACCTTGGTGTTCAGTCAGATAGCCTATATTGAAACATAAGCAACACCTTACAGCCGTAGAGATCAATGTCTATTGAGGTTCTTCTCCAAATTTCAATCCGAAGGCAAAGTTTACTTCTACAATATATTTATTTGGTCCCTGTCTCCTGCTATATAGCCACTCTCCTGGTTTTAACGACCACATAGCCCGTAAGCTCTCAATAACAGTGGGGTATGACATCAGAAAAAAGCTGCTCCTAATGCTCGTTTAGATTCCGGATAATCCAATGTTTTCACAGGCTGGGTGCATGCGCTGCTTTTATAGCTTGCTACCGATTTTATAACTGAAGCTGATCATGCCCCACTCACCTGGATACACCCAGACACACCCCTGATAAAACTAGAAACTCTTCTATGGAAAAAATTATAATGATCGAGTCTAAAGTCCTCCACTCTGAATCCTAACACTCCTTCACAAAACCCTGCTAGGTCACGTAGATAAGTTAATCTTTACGGTGTTGGAATGAATAAATCTTTGTATTAAACAAAGAACGAAGTTCCTACTAATCCCCCTATCAAGAAATAACATTACAATGCTTCAGGTGTTGTCAAAGTATTGGGTTACCACATAAACAAAATTCTTCACCCTTCTCCAGTCTCACATTTTAAGAAAGCTTTTTATACAGCCTCCAATAGGTGGAATGGTGATGGCGCCACATACACGAGGCATTGTATAAGCTAAGCATTCTCAGAGTGAGGGTCTAAATATAGCATGACCCATATTATCACTGCTGTGACAATTACTGCAATGCCACCTGATGGGACTTGACAGTCTCGATTAAAGCAGGATATTTCTGGTGGCTTGATTGTCACGTGTTTAATTTGTTTGGAAATGGAGCAACAGTGATGGGGATGGTACTGTTCCATGTAACGTGTGTAATATGGTGCTAATCTTGAACGGTCGATTAAAATGGACATTTGTGGGACATGCAGCAATGCTAGGAGTGTTAATTTCAAAATACAGATCCTTTGGACCATCAATTTCCACTGCTTTATGTTCTGTGCACACGTGTGGAACATAGTCAAGATCTGAGTTTCCTCAAGAACATATAAAGTGGCAGATTGCAAGTTTGTTTAGTCGCGGGTTTTTGCACTTTGAGCGCATTTTTGGAATTATGTTTAACTTGAAAACATAACAATAACAGGGGTATAAAAATAAATTCGAGTTTGCAGAACGCTGTGTCGCATCACTCTGTACCGGACATAAAAAGTGTTTTGCTTATGCATTAAAATGCTAGTGCTATAGATTGAAGATTTTTTGTCTCACAAACGTAGTTATATGCAGCATGCAACTTGCAGTGAAACTGGAAAAAAAAAAAATAAATCTTGATTCTTGAATCCATAGCGCTAGCGTTTTATGTCCAGCTTTAAAAATCTACTGAAAGGAGAAAATCCAGACAAATCCACATATTGAAGGAGTAAATGAATGAATGAAGGATGGAAGGAATGAAGACATTCATTAAAGAATGATGAAATAGATGAAGTAGAACTGTTAAGCAGATCATATCTTTAGGAAATTATGATTTCATATATCAATTAACCAAGCAGGCATTTTTTTTTTTAAACTGTTTTAAACATGTGAAATATTCAAATGTTGATCACAATATTAATGATAATTGAAAAAAAAAAAAAAAACTATTAGTAAGAGAAAAATGACAAGCAATTTTATGTTTTGAATCCCCCCCCATACCGAACTGTGAATTTTGTATACCGTGACACCCCTTTATATAAATATATATAATTTTATTTTATTTCACAACTTAATCGCACCTTTTTATCTGCTCTAAATGTAACTTGAATTTAAACGTTTAAAGTTTATAATACTTTAATCAACATGGGCATGAACAAATATGGATGCAAATGTATGTTTATTATTAGCAAAACCAAATTCAACATGGAGCATGAGGACAAAAAATTCCACACAAGCAATATATATTACATTGTCACTATATTAAGTCTCACACATTACACTGAATGATATTTTACCAGACCTGTCAACCATTTTCACTGAAAGAAATCCATGACCTAGCTTATATTATTACAGATAGCATACTTTCTCCCACACTCTACATTTACAGTATTTGGCTGATGCCCCTATCCAGAGCAACTTACAACTAAGCAGTTGAGGGTTAAGGGCCTTGCTCAAGGGCCCAGCAATGGCAGGTTTGTGGTGCTGGGAATTGAACTTGTGACTTTCCAATCCAGTGTCGAATCCCTTAATCACTGAGCTACAACCTCCCAACTTTATAAATCATAAATTGTGGAGATTTGTTTTCCTGCCTGAAGGCTTACACAATCATTTTTCACCATATTTTGAATCGCAATGTGATTTTCAAAGAGAGTTTGGACCATTTTTAATGTGAGCATCTGCACTATCCTGGACTGTCTCAGACTTGGTGCACATGCTGTTATTGTCGTCAGCTCTGGAGCAGGTCATGGTTCTTTCACCTGGATACATACAGACACACCCCTAATAAAGAACTTTAGAAGAAGCTTTTCTTTGCAAAAAAAAAAAAGATACAGAGCTGTAATCATGCGTAAACCCAGCTGTCACTCATTTACAGACGCCGGACATGTGACATTGAAGTTAAAGCAAATGTTTTCTTTTGTATAAAAACTAAATCAAATCTCAGTAATAAGTAATAACCCTGATACTCCGAGCCTCAGCACCATTACACTTTTCCCTCTATTGCACTTAGACTCTTTCAGCCTAATCCCTTCTTATCTTATTATATCCACCTGTCACTGAAGTCAAAAGTCCAGCTGACTATTTAGTACTTGTATGTACAATGGAAGTACAAAACAACATTCTAATCTAGGTGTTGCATAAAACTGTTATGAGGGGTGCAAATACTTTTGTAAAGGTACCATTTGGAATTTAAATGAGCGTTATTTTGATTTACACATCCTGTGACAAACAATTGCTTAACAAATTTTTTATCTTAAAAATAAAATTTTTGAAGATGGACATTTGACATTATTTTGTCAAATTCAAAATTATTTTGCAGGATTCAGGAAATGACCTATGGAGGAATGCACAGTACATGTAGGGGGTGTGGCCTAAGTAGCCCTGCAGTAAGTGTGCTGTGTGTATGTGATCCCTGGAATGTTGCGACCCTAGTTAAGGCCCATTGTACTTGACTAAATTGTTCAAATTCTAGCAAATTTAGCAGACACTGCTAATGAACAGCAACGATTAGGTCCTGACATAGATTTTTATTATTGACGCGAGAACCAATTGAACCACTAGTGTGTATTTTGGCAGTATGCTTAGGGTGGTTTTCTTGTGAGAAGGCAAACTTCTGCCACATTCCTTTCTAGGATTGTAATTTCACTGCTGATGGAAATCATCGACCTAACCCACAAGCAATAAATATGATTACTATCCAGGTGTATGTCTACTTATTAACAAATATGCCTCCTGCATATAAAGTTCACAAGCAGCTACCAGCTTTTGCACACACTAGTGAACCTGAGCAACCGAAACCACACAGTCCTCATTTAAAGACTTCAGGCCAAATCTGACTTCCAAACTTTACATCAGAGAGGACAAAATCAAGGAACTCTGAATGGGTGGAAAAAGGAGGTGTAGCGAGTTAGGAAAATTAGTTTGAGCATGACAGAAACACAAATTTCTCATTAAAACGTGGGAGTAAGGGGAGAGGCCAGAAAGCCAGACAGATGGTCAGATGAAGGAAGAAACAGGAAGAGAGAAATTCAAAAACAGACACAGTGAGACAGAAACACTTGGAAGATGAGAAAGAAGGAGGGAAGTAAAGGCAGAAAGACAGACAGGAATACAAGGGACTGATATATACAAAGGCAATTAGACAAGTTTAAAAAAAAAAAAAAAAAGGACAACAACCAGACAAAGACAGACATGGACAAATCAAGTGGCATGACTGTCCTTACATGCCCGGGGTGTGCGCACACGTGTGTGTGTGTGTGTGTGTGTGTGTGTTTCAGGCCCTAATTATACACCCAGTAATATGGGTGGGAAGCACCATAATCATAGGGGTCATCGTAACTGGGGCGTGTGTGTGTATAAAATGGTTCTTAGTGCAGAGCATTCTAAACGAACACCGTCACATCCAGTGTGACTCAGAGTCTCCAGCAAAATGTCCAGGCATGGGCACACACTAGAACAGAAGCAGTCATGATGTGTTGCAGCTCCACATCTGCTTTTCATATTTCCCACAGCTGCTTTTTTTTAAAATAGAAACTTTGCCTCTGCCCTACCCACCCAAAACTGAATGTAACTTAAAAAACAAACAAACAAAACAAATTCTAAAACACAGGGTGTTTAAACATGCACCAGCAAACATCTTTACTCATTTTACTTCTGTAGAGAAACTCAGGACTATTGCAATCAGAAAGTCTCAATTGTTAATATATCTGACTCAGTCTGAGCCACTGGATCCTGTCTTCCATGAGCACATTTAAATCAATTACGGGTTCGATCCCCGGTCAGGGAACCAACCCCAGCCACTCTTAGTGCCAGTCCCAAGCCCGGATAAATGGGGATGGTTGCATTAGGAAGGGCATCCAGCATAAAAACGTGCCAAATCGAACGTGCGTATCATGAATACGGATGATCTGCTGTGGCGACCCCTAATGGGAGAAGCCGAAAGAAAGTTTGACTACAGAAAACGAATGATATATTATGTGTTAGCTAACACACATCATTACCGTCTACAGACCACTCACCACCAATGTTCTGTACTTTTCTGCCCGTTTTTTTATTTGAGTTGTACGATTATTAGGGTTGCAAAATTCCAGAAATGTTCATGACTGGAAACTTTCCTAGGGAATTAATGGGAATAAACTGGGAATTAAATAATGGCTTAAGGTAACTTATGTAGTTGGAATAAATCAATCTTGCAGAATAATCTTTGTGAAAAAAAAAACAGATTGAATGCAATTTTAATTGAATTTCTACCCTGCACATTCATCAATCACACTTACTGCAGGGTTACTGAAGCCACACCCTCTACATGTTCTGTGCATTTCTACATAACACAACGAATAATTTCTTGAATCCTGCACACAAAATAAAATTGGAAAAATGTCCATCTTGATGAGTATTTACATAAATTACATAAACATTAATGTCTAAAACTTACATACTAACATACATATTCTAACAATTAAATCAATGCTTAAAAAGAAATTACTTTTTTATGTGGGGAGTTTATATAAATCTCCCCACATTTCTAATCAATTCCCATACATTCCTGGTAAGTATCAAACTTGGAATATTTCCAAGATTCCCCAGATCAAATTCAGAATACTTTATTGATCCCATTGGGAAATTGTTTGGTTGCAGGTGCTCACAGCAAAAGATCAAAGAAAAGATAAAAATATAAATAAATATACATATTAAGTTATATATTAAATAAAGCAGTAAAACTGATGGCAGAAAGTCAGACTACAATAATAGTTAAAAAATAAATAAATAAATAAAAATTGCCCAATATATTAACTATAATGATGATGTGATGAGACTTGTGTTGTTCTGGTCTGCAACACTGCTAAAGCTGGAATGGGGAGAGCCACCAGCAGACAGTAGTAAGATTGCATGAAAGGAAGAGGAGAGAGGAGCACAGTGCCACCTGCTGGTATGGTGCAGCCAACAGCATACACTTCTATCTGGTTTCGATTGAGCACTTTCACCACTTGTGAAAAAATGCTCTTACAGTGAGCACTTACAGAGAAGTGTGTGTGTGTTTATAGGAGACTCAGCAAAAATAAATATGATGTTCAGAAACAATCCGGAGACAACATCGCTACACAGGCTCTAATAAGTGTGTATTGTGTAAAACCAGCACACAAACACCACCTACAATGTAAATCTCCAATGTCAAGCAATTTGTATTTGCTGTATGCCTTTAAAAACAAAGTTTGGTTGACTTGCTTAGGAACACAACACTGTAACTCACAAACCGTGCAGACTCCTGCAGAATATTTGGCTTGATGATCTCAGGTAAATAAATAATGTAATTTTTTTTTGCAGTTTTACATGCATTTGTTCACATACTGTGATAAACTGAATTAATTATTATAAGTTGAATTGTGTTCATGTTATCAGAATCAATAAATTTGAACTTAAAAAATGTGCCATTCAGTAAACAGCAGGACAATGGAAACTGATTTGATTTCATCATAAACAAATCAAATAGTTTATTTGCCATCTTAAAACGTATTAACATTCATATTTTTTGTTTGTGCTGTGTAAAAACATTGTTTATGCGGTTATTCAACCGTTACTAGTCCCGAAACTAGTTCCTGCAACTTCACTTGTCTTTCAGTGAAGACCAGAATAGCAGGATGAACCGCCACCCAAACAGCAGCAACAACACTGTTTATTTCTCACAGTAATCCTTCTGAGAACAAACACACTTCAATTTCGGCTCAGACTCACCCTCTGGAATGACTCGAGCAACGGATTTGTAGATGGTACAGATCGTGCCCTCTTAATCCCTGCGTTATTTAATTTCCTTCTCGAACACACCCAGTACGACTCCTGAAAGGAGCATTAAAGAAGGAAAAACTGCAGGAGTAGAAATAAATACAAAAATGCGTAACTTGCTCCAGTGAAAAGACTTTGAGGCAGTAATAAATAGCCTAAAAGGCAAAAGACAGACGTGGAAGACAACACCGCGTTCCTCTTGCATTTCTATCTAACGGCTTAAGCTTGTTTTTAAAACCTCCAACACACCTCCCAAGTTGCACACGATTCACTGTACTGTTAATGCTGTATATCCAATCTAGTGCAGTCAGCTTCATATTAAACCTGTCCAGGTTATAAAACTCCAGGTTGTAGTGATGTGGCCTGACGCAAAGCAGTTCCACTGTTCACACTGTTCTTATCTGTTTAACTTTTCTTAGGCTACAGGAATTTGGTAATGTTTACAATATTTTTAAACAAAAGAACATGTCGTGCTGTTATCAGGTCTTACCCCGTGGAATGCCTGCGAAGCAAGCGAGTTCCTGTAATCACTTTTGCTGTGGATGTAGACAGTTACGACTGCAAAAGTCTTTTGAGTTAATACTAAGAAAAAAGAGGAGACATACGGAATTCATCTTTCAAAATGTTTTGCATTTCCTTACAGAAGGATTCACTAAAGAACACCTACTGTACATGGTATTCATTGTTAAACAAGAACATATAACCAAGCAAATTCAAGAATTTTACCCGTAATGAGAAGTCACCACTAACCAACTTATGTTCTAATTTATTTGGAGCTGTGTCTTGACTTCCACAGTTTTTAAGGACAATTCTGGAGAGTGGAAATAGTGAACTGGAATCACTTTGGTTTACAATTTAATTCATTGGTTTAAAATGCTGTGTTATAAAGTAGGCATCCTCAGTCAGCTCAGAATAAGAGGTCAAGTCATAAGTTCTGAAACTATGCACTGGAGAAGTGCATAAACTTTCACACATTGCATAATTACCATTCTTGTATGTTATAAAAGTATATATAAAATAAGAACACTTTCAATGTCACTTTAAAAAAAAGGAAATTTTACTTGAACTAATTCTCTGCTTTGGAAGCAGATTTACTGAGCAACAAATGACATTTTATGCCAATTCTCCTAGAGAGAAAAAATAAAAGAGAGACAAATTCCACACACAGGTATGATGCGTGTGAAAGACAGACAGCAAGTATACAGTATATTACCTAGTGGCAAAACCTGCAATTATGTCAAATATGAGTGCCATATTCAGGTCCCGTCATCATACATGAAACTTTCATTGCTTGGAATTGTTTGTAGATCAATTATTAAATAGTGGCAGACTATTTACATGCAAGAGACAAACTTTACACCCAGGTGTGCTAGAAAACACCTTGCACATACATTTACAGCATTTTACACCCTCATTCAGTACATAGAAGGTTTAATCAAATACACTCTAAATGCAGGTTCACTGGAACATACTGGAGACTATTAATGCCATCAGTCTGAATCACTGCTGGGAGAATACCTATCATGCCTACACATTACCTGATTTCAGGTGTGTACAGGCCACGGAAATGCATCATTTCAGACACTGATTTCACACCAACATGATACTTAAAGAATTAGAAGGATTACTCAGCGGCTGAGCAAGCAGGTTTTGGGTGTGTTTACAATGAGCTGGAGTTTTCGAAATGGGCTATAAAATTAATTGTAGTAATAATCATCATTACAACCTTCAAGCATTTACAAATACTATGCTTAAATATTACTTTAGCAAAAGTACTCCATCTTTATTTCTACATGACTAAAGCGACAAAAGAAGCTGATTAATTAAAAAAGCATCAAAGCACATAATTTGCCCCGATGATTTGTTCAGCTCATTTATAGACACACGGAGCACTGCGTTTCCCCAACGACCATTAATACTGACGCACCACCCGCCAAACTTTGGAGCGCTTTGGGGTCTCATTTATAAATTTGGTGAACGCACAAATCGTGGCTAGAATCGTGCGTTCGCCACGTACCACGCAAAGATTGTGCGTGCCGTCCGTGTTTCCGCCTGGTACATACGCGGGGCTCAGAGTTTACCTAGAATTCAAGTAAATTTTATTTCTATAGCGCTTTTTCACAACAGACATTGTGTCAAAGCAGCTTTACAGAATTTAAAAGGAGTGCATTTTCTCCCGTCAAGTTTGCTTTTTATAAATCACAACCTTTGCATGGAAAGTGATAAAGTAGACCCCTGGACAGGTAAACACAGAAGACGCTGCAGAAAGAAAAACGAAGGAAAGGAGAGAAAACAGCGAAGGGGCATGGATAAGATTCAAGCCAAAGAACACAAAGTTTCCAAAGTTTGGGATCATTTCAAACTAAAACAAAAGAAAACACCATACAGTGCGTTTACTGTTTTTGAAGTATTTTTAAATTGATATTTTTTTATATATTTTTTATTTATAGATATGTATTTGCATTCTGATGTAATATGGCATTTACATGCACTAAATTGGTTGAGTTTTTTTTATTGCTCTTTAATAAAGAAAAAGTAGTACTTATCCGATTATTCGAGGGACTAATCGATAGAATACTCAGTTACTAAAATAATCGATAGCTGCAGCCCTAATTTTAACCATTTAGGCTATTTAGTATTTCACATTTCTACACATCATACATTTAGATGGAAATTTGTCTGTTACAGGACCCCTACGACACTCAAACTCTCGCGAGAAACTGTGATCTCGCGACAGGTTCTCAATTAACGCAATTCAAGTTTTTTCCCCCTGAAATGTTATACAAGTAAAATATTATTTAAAATATATATATAAATTAAGTAAAAGTTGCCGAAAAGTACAAGTAAAGCTGCTTAAGGAAAAAAAAAACTCCTCAAGTCCCATCACTGCATATTATTAGTCATATTACGGTTAATAATAATAGTCTAATTAGTAGTCTAATTACTATTGGGGTAGTCGTTGGGTCCTGCTCCAAATCAGCTTGCTTTCTTTCTTTCTTTCTTTCTTTCTTTCTTTCTTTCTTTCTTTCTTCTTAATTAAGAATTTGTTTATCTGAATAATTATTAACACACTGGACCATTTCGAAACTTCATTAAGTGTAATCCCATGCATAAAGTACAGTTATGTAAAACTGTAGCAAAAAGCGACTTCTGCGCCCTACCGAGGGCACGAGTCCACCGATTTAGGACACAGCCGCATTAAAAAAAACTGGTCTCAACGTCAACGCGACTTTTCCCTGCTGACCGGCCAAACTTTATTCCTAAAAAGAAAAACTTTTACACACTTATAGTAACCGTTTTCAAGACTTTCGAGTCTGGACACAAGCCCACACACACACACAAGTCAGACTTACTGTGTGACGCCAAAATCAACCTTTTCCTCTCATGTATTTCAAAAGAATTTGAGCTTTGTCCTGCAGCCGACGTCCTTTTTTTGCCGTGAGATATGAATGAGAAAGCGGCTCCACCGAGCCGAAAAGACAAGCGGCGACTTATGGAGCAGCGGTAAGACGCGGGAACGCGCAGTCCTGACACGCGGAAAAAAAAAAAGACAGCGAGGGCGCGCACAGCTGACCGCGCGCGCTGCCGTGCATTGACGTAGCTGCGTTCTTTCCTACTTACACACTGTTCTAGATAGTTCTGAAGTATGCACAACTGTCTGCTCACAATGCACTGAAGCACACATTATACTCTAATTTTACTTCTTAAAGTACATTTTTTACAAAAAGTATGCACTATTTGGTAATATGATTTGGTAATAGGTACTGTAAAGCAGTGGTGCCCATCAGAGCCAGCAAGGCCTTCTCTGCTGGCATCAGAATCACTATATTTTTTCCATGAATATGTATTTAATTATTCCCATTTGTCTATTCTCTTCGATTCATACTGTAGCTTTTTACTTGGTTGTTCTGCTTCAAGTAGTGTATGCTTATATTACAGTTCTTATCCTTTCAACGATCACATCATGTATTGGTCAAAGGTATCTGCCGTAAGCCCTTCATAATGATCACTGTGAGCAACCTCTAGCCTTAAAACCATGTTGCTTGAAGGCTGTTTCTTTAACCAATCAAATTTCGATTTGCAGGGCCAGCTAGCAGGCATACAATAACGTTGACATTTTCACACCCTTTGATAGGACGGTCAAAGATCGTACTAATCAGAGCTCGCAAAACTGCATCTGTAGCAAACTCAAAACACAAGCTCAAATATATATTTTTGTAAATTTAACTGCTGTTATTTTTTTTCCATCCCACAATGGATGACAAAGGAGAAAAAAATTGATTTGGTCGTAGATATACTTACAAGGACATTTACAAGATGGACTTTTCAAGAAAAGCTGGACATTGTGAGGAAAGACAAAGCCAAAACAGTTTCAAACCTTGACTTGTGATGCTTTGTTATACATATACCCAATGTTTTTTGTAATTGGATGTAGGATTGATTTTCCTTAAATAGCATCAGTATAGAAAGTATCCTATAGGCTTATAGTGCCCCCTATCTTTGTAGGGTCTCAATCATTTAATTGCAATCATTTATTTATTTATCTAGCAAGTACCTAGAAAGTCCTAAGTGGCATAAGCTAGCTACACATTTAGTAAAATAGGTCAATGGTAGATAATATGATACTGACTAAATCAGATTTAGTTGATAGTGTAGCCAAAAGACTTAACTTGGCTTGCTTGCAACTAAACATTTAAGTTTTCTGGATATGTTGTAATGGGGGCTTTTGATTACGATCATTATACATATTTTTTTTTTTATCTTATCATGTCTGGAAATGAATGATGAAGTCACAATTTATGTTGTGGAATATCTGTGAGCCATAGCAACTGTAATCACATAAACTGTAGTCATTCAATAATGAGAATAGAAAACACACACAGTAATCTATTTTAAAGAATTTCCTGTGGTGAAAAACCACTGTGGTCGATTTTTCCAAAATCTGTTATTATTTTTAGATTATTGTGACACCCTCTAGATCCTTCAGATACACTGACAGATCCAGTTTTACTACAGAAGCAATAACTTATTAGAACCAGTTAACAAATTACTTCCCTTTTGACCAATAGCATTTGAGAATTCACCAGTGCTGTAGTGTAAAATGGATTTACTGTATCTTAATGTTCTCTGGTATACACAAATGAATTAGCACAAAAAACATCTTTATATCCCTTACATAATGAGCAACTTGTATGCTGTAGCCCACTGGTGAGTGAAAGAGTTGGCTATTTCTTAGTGTTTCCCGTCAGCTGAATGAAACCAGCTCATTCAGTATTGTGTCCTATATTCTCGCCTTTTTTTGCACTTCCTGTCTTGGGCCTACTAGGCTGGGAGACACAATGTGAAATATCCTCCCATTTCCTGTCCCCCCCCCCCCCCCTCTCTCTCTCTTTCTCTCTCTTCTTACAATACAATATGTCTGGACAAAGATAATTTACAGTGACAAAATATACACAATATGAAAACAAATCATACTGAAAAACAGCCATTTTATATGGATAATTTATAGCTATAGTCAGGGTGGGGCAAGGATACATCAAATTGTATTTTTGAATTAAATACCAAATGCATTAATTATAAGTGTATCAAAACAAACTGCAAAATACAGCAGCCATACCATGTATCAAAATAATCTACTGTATTATTGTATTTTAAAAATACTAAAATATACTTTTAAAGGGAGCATTAAATTTTTTTTTACAAACCTTTCATCAAGTGTCCTATTTTATCTGTTCCTTCACCATGACACCGACTCAGTTGATTAAGTAATCAATGTTTGATAGCAACAGCTTTTCTCTGGCTGAGTCGTGCAATAAATCTGACATATGCCAAGAGATAACAGATCAAATGTTTAAATACATAATCCCCGTGATCGTCCAGATGAAAGTTAATTTTAAATTAACAGAGTTTAATGTTTAACAGTTTTCAAATGACTCATAATTGTATCCTAATTTAGTTACTTGGTGTTTGGTAACGAAGGGCTACTTTGCATCAGCAACATTGACTCAATGACAAACAAGTCATTCATAAGAAAATGATTAATGGCACCTGTGTTTATAGCAACTAGTTTCTAACTAATTAATTATTTGATTGTTAATAATTAATATAATATTATATTATGTGTCAAGCAGTTATCCATGCAATGGAATGCAAAGTCATGATCCTACTAAACAGCTACTTCAATTAGGTTACAATATTCGCCAATCAAATATTTTTTATTATTAATCACCTATTTGAAAGCTGGCAGCCTGCACACTCCTTACCTACTTTCATATGGATACATTTTCTGTTCTGTTCTCAACAAGTTTGGGCAAATTACTGAGTAGGCACCAATCAGAGGCCTAATTTTTTTTGAGATGTAGACTTCTTACAAAGTATTTTACAGTATTTTAAAACTACAAAACTACAAAACACTAAAGTATTTTGATACAAAATATGAAGCCATTTTCATCAACTCTATCAAATACAGTAAAAATGACAAAATCCTATTTTATATTTGAAATACATTATGTCACAAAAGTGAGTACACCCCTCACATTTCAGCAACCATTTTATTAGATGTTCTCAGGGAACAATACTACAGAAATGAAACTTAGATATATTTTAGAGTAGTAAATGTGCATCTTGTGTAGCAGTACAGATTTACTGTCCTCTAAAAATAACTCCCTATACAGCCATTATTGCCAAAATAACTGGTAACAAAAGTGAGTGCACCCTAAGTGAACATGTCAAAACTATATCCAAAGTGTAATTATTTTGTGTGCACCATTATTATCCAGCAGTGGCATGGAATTTACCAGAGCTGCACAGGTTGTTGTTGGGATCCTCTTCCTCTCCTCCACAATGACATCATGGAGCTGCTGGATGTTAGACACATGGCGCTTCCCCACCTTCCACTTAAGGACGCCCCACAGGTGCTCAATAGGGTTCAGGTCTGGGACATACTTGGACACTCTATCACCTTTACCTTCAGCTTCCTCAGCAAGGCATTTGTCATCTTGGTGGTGTGTTTGAGGTTGTTATGTTGGAGAGCTGCTGTTTGGACAGTTTCTGAGGAGAGGGGATCATGTTATGCTTCAGTATGTCATAGTACATGTTGAAATCCTTGTTTACTCTAATGACCTGCAGCTCCCCAGGACCAGCAGCACTCATGCAGCCCTAGACCATGGTGCCACCACCACCATGCTCAACTATAGGCAAGGCACAATTTTGATTGATACTTCTCACCAGAGTGTTGCCACACATGCTGGACACCATCTGAGCCGAAACAAGTGTATCTTAGTCTCATCAGACCACAGTGGACCTTCTGCAACCTCTAAAGCAATGCTGGCAGCAGTCATGCATCTGTTTTTTAAAGCAGCTTCTGCACCTGACGCCCAGCACAAGGACTCAACTTCTTTGATCGACCTCTGCGAGGCCTGTTCCGAGTGGAACCCATCTTGGAAAACCTCTGTAGTACACTGGCCAGTGTACTGTAACTCAGTTTCAGGCTGTTACTGATCTTCTTATAGCCTAGGCAATTTTTGTGGATTCTATTTCTCAAATCTTCAGAGTTTTCTTTGCCATGAGGTGCAGTGTTGAACATCCAGTGGTCAGTATGAGAGAATTGTACTCAAAGTACCAAGTTTTAAATGCTCTAATACAAGATACACAAATTTGTATGGTCCTGTCGAGCAGACAAAAACATGAACATGATCACCAGGACATGTGGCTTTTCATGGTTAAACAATGTACAGCTGTTATCATTTAGGGTGTACTCACTTTTGTTGCCAATTATTTAACGATCCTGGCCGTATGTTGAGTTATTTTCAGAGGACAGTAAATCTATTCTGCTATACAACCTGCACATTGACTACTCTAAAGTAAATACAAGTTTAATTTCTACAGTATTGTCACTTGACAAGATATACTAAAACGGTTGCTGAAATGTGAAGGGTGTACTCACTATTGTGAGATACTGTACATGTATCATAAATACTGCCCATCCCTGGCTATAGTACTTTTATATTGTGCATACAACATTTCTTGCTCAGTTGCTCAATTTCCATACAATAATCTCACCCATGTCATTTACAGCGGTGTCATTTATTTTTGGTGTTTAAACTTGACTGCTCTGTTTATAATATATAAAATGTCAAAAATGTCCTCACTCACTACATCATGTATGTCAATGTATTTGCTAACATGCAAGAATGGCTATAATGTAAGAGAGCGTGGCAGCATAAACACCCACACACTTAGACTCCTTCCTTAAAGCCAGACTTTACTGAACCACTACCAATTCTGACTACAAAGCAAACACACATTTGCATGTGGATTCATTTAAAATATTTCTTTGTAATAGTAAAATCATAATAATATATCAGGTCATTTCCCAAGCCCATGTCTTCTCAAGTTTCTATTTGTCTTTCTTCTCCTCCTGGTCAGTCGTCTCAGCCTTTCCATCTTCTTCTTCTGCCATTTCGACACTGAGGATCTCCTCTCCATGTTGGTGTGGGGTTATGCGGATGATCATCGTGCTGTCCGTGGTCTGTGCAACCATGTCTTCGTCGCCGCCGTCCTGGGTGACCGTGCATTGGATAGGTGAGCGGCGATGAATGGGTGAAGGAGGAGGCACAGACGCTGCTGCAGTGGATGCCGCTGTACTGTCTGAAGGCTGAGAGAAGAGACGGGGCAATGAAAGTTTACGAAAAATCATGTATAATAAACTTTTTTGCCACTTTACCACAGACTGTTTATACACAAGGCAAGCACCTGTAGTGTGGCTCCAGTGTCTTTGTAGGTCTCTTTCAATTTAGCGAACGCTTCTCCTTTTCCCACCTTCAGGGCGGCTTTAAACAGTTTGGGAGTCTCTTGACGTGTTGAGATCACCTGACCAGACTCCTTACCCGACCCTTTTTCTTCTTCAGGTTTCTTATCCTTTGTTAGCATCTTCCTGATTAACACAAAGGAGCAAATATAGTCAGCCAAAAAGATCATAAGCATCAGTTGATGAAGAGACATACTGTAGCAGAGGATAATGTACTGTATATGATTGCTGTATATACAAAGTTGATGTAGGTAGGGAATAAATTGGCATACTAATAATTTGAGCAATAAGGTCTGTAAGAGCAGTAAACAGTGCTGTAGACTTTAAGCACCAGATTCTAAATAAACTCAGCAAACTAGAGTGAGTAAAGCGAGTACACACACACACACACACACACACACACACACACACACACACACACACACACACACACACA
This sequence comes from Silurus aristotelis, assembly GCF_946808225.1. NCBI lineage: Eukaryota > Metazoa > Chordata > Actinopteri > Siluriformes > Siluridae > Silurus > Silurus aristotelis. The sequence goes on from NC_139583.1 coordinate 23,639,173, forward strand.
CACACACACACAACTGAATTAGACCCACAAGTGAGCAGTCATGAGACGCACCTCTGACTGATTTCAATAACATCTCTACTAATGTAATCACACCCAACATTTCTGTTCAGTACTCTGTTTCAGCTACAAGCAGACTGGTTTCAAATTCATGAATACATGATGTCTTTCATACATTGTACTTAACCAGTGTATAAAAATGAACATAAAAGTATGTACATCGCTTGGCAAGAAGATGGGTCAAGCCGAAAATGTCAAAATACTTTGACTATAGTCTTAACAAGAAATCATAGCAAGTGTAAATTAGCAAGAATTACACAAATTGATAAAATTACTTAGTACGAGAAAGCTTTCACTTTGTAGTATCTTAAAGTAATATAGTATGTCTTTTTTCTGGACGGTTTTGGTTATATGTATAAGAACAATGTTTTACTTGACACCTGACTTTTCCAGCCATGTGATTCTTCCCCAAACTGCTTCCACAAAGTTGGAGACACACAGTTGTATAGGATGTCTTTGGGTGTGGTAGTGTTAACGTTCACCTGAATTAGGAATCCTGTTCGAGGTTTACATGGATTGAAGTGGAAGTTCTAAAGATCTCTCACCTCATCCTTAATAAACCCCTTTGGGATGAACTGTAACCCTGTCTGCACTCCAGGCCTCCTCTCTCTATATCAGTACCTGACTTTAATAACACTCTTGTGGCTGAATGAGTAAAATCTCCATAAGCACACCCCAAAATCTAGCAGAACATCTTCTTAGTAGAACGGAGGTTACTATAACAGCAAATGGAGATTAAATGTGAAATGGGATGTTAAAAAGCACATATGAATCTTATGGTCCTTACAATGTATATTCAATAAAAAATGACTAAAATGTCCAGATACTTATTTTCCCCCACTGTATGTGTATGTATATGTGTTTGTATGAGTATAATGTTGTAATGTAATGTTTACTGAGTCAAAGCCTCTCTATTCTTACTTGGCCTTCTTGCGCAGTATTTTTTGCGACTCAGGGTAGTGCACCATGATCTCAGAGAGGTCCTTCTTATCCAGAATGAAGAGGTTGGCAAAGCCATGTGCCACAACATTAGCAGTGCGCCTGTTTCCTCCACCTACAGCCAGCAAGCTGATGGAAGAAACTTACTTTGTTATGGATAAAAAAAACTTGTTCAGAAATGATGGTAATTATTTATACTTTGACATTTTTAGAACACTTACCTGATTTCCCCAAACACAGATCCGGCCCTTAAAGTCACAAACACTGTTTTACCATCAGGGCCTCCAACTACCTGCACCTCTCCTGCTTTAATGATGTACATCTCCCTGCCGATCTCACCCTGAACCAGAAGGAAAGAATAAGTTGTTACTCACAAACTATAAACTGCATTTACAGTATATTAACTTGTGACCTTAATAACAATAACAATATAAATAATAATACAACTTTATTTAATATAGAACCTTTAAAAGTACACCATATACTGTATAGATATAATTTCATATAATTTCATATCATATAATATAATACTGGAGTTTTCTTGTGGAGATTTGTGCTGTGTTATTCAGAGATAAGGGTGTTAGTAAAGTCAGGTTCTGATGTAGGTGGGGAAGCCTGGGGTGCAGTTCAGTGCTCCAATTCATGCTAAAGGTGTTCAGTACAGTTGAGTTGAGAGCTCATATCTTCATGGAGTTCACTTGTACATTGTCATGTTGCAACATGTTTGGGTAAAATGTGGCTAAAAAAGTAAACTGTCCCAATACTTTTGTCCACATAATGTATCTCTAGTGCATATATACACTTCACATTTACATAGTTAATGTCTTTTTTAATTTGTACTTACAAATATACACAAAATGAACATAGAAAAAGATATACTATATAGCTAAAAGTTTATTGAAAACCACATATGGCTGATTCCCGTGGGCTCACCACCTGCAGGAGGGACCGTAAGGGACCGGTGCTGAGAGGATTGGGCAGCAGTCGAAGGCGGGGGCCTTGACAGCCTGATCCCTGGACACAGAGAAGTGTCTGGGGAATCTGCTTAGACTGCTGCCGCCGCGACCCGAATTACGGATAAGCGGGAGAAGATGAAAAACATATGGCTGAAAAAGTCAGGCCGCTTCTGAACAATCAGATTCAAGAATTTAACTGTGCCATGTTATAAACTGGAAAAAAAAAACTTTCTCTAACCTTCTTACAAACATAGTCTCCTGGGAGGTAGACCACAGACTTCAGACTTTTCAACATGTCAAATATCATCTGTCTGTCACAACCCTGAAAATAAGAGCAAGACACATATTAAGATAAGGTGGCAAGACTCTGTGTAGACTGTGTAGCATTGAAAAAAAACAAAACATAACATATCTTAAATATATATTAAATATAATATGCCTCATTATAGCATGATAATGAACCAAATATCTATCTATCTATCTATCTATCTATCTATCTATCTATCTATCTATCTATCTATCTATCTATCTATCTATCTATCTATCTATCTATCTATCTATCTATCTATCTATCTATCTATCTATCTATCTATCTACATTTTTTATATCTGGAAAGAAGAAAGCTATTGCCAATAGAGTAGGAAAATTGGTGTTTAAAATAATAATTATAATGTCTAGAAATAGGCTTTGATTATTCTACTTTATAATACGAATAGTGTGTATAGTATGAATCTTAAACAATTAAACACAAATAATTTTTTTTAAATATTTTCACTTGTTAAGTTAGTAACGAGGTACATTTTTTTACACCTCGTTTCTTAGTTTTGCTGGTGACTCAGGTGACCTGAGTTGAATTAATTTATATACTAAAATAATATACTGTAGAAAATATAATAACATCTCTTCCATGTTCTAATGCATGTGTGTTTTTACTTACCTGGAAAAGGGCCACTTTGCTGACAATGGTGTAGTTAACATCGACGGCGATGTCCAGACGCATCTTATCAGGCAGCTGTATGAGCAACTCCTGTTCATCTATACATAAAGATAGCTCTCTCTTATTAGTATTCGCAAGGATAGGAAAAATCTATCTATCTATCTATCTATCTATCTATCTATCTATCTATCTATCTATCTATCTATCTATCTATCTATCTATCTATCTATCTATCTATCTATCTATCTATCTATCTATCTATCTATCTAATCTGAATTTAGTGTAAAGAAATAAAAAACACTGATCAGCTACATTTGGGGGTATTAATTTTTTAAAACACTTCTTCGAAAACATTTTAACATTTCTATTATAACAATAATCGATTATTTTGCATGTAAATGACAAAAAGCAATTTAACTTCATTCGACTTGCTCTTACCCAGCATGCCTTGGGATTGCCAGGTGTAGTCATACCAGGTCTTGACTCTGTTCTGAACCTCACGTGGGATGCGATAGGCGGTCATGTACTTTACTGTGCTGTCCACACATGACCTGTAGTACGCCGGACCTGCAGTGGCTGCTCCTACTACATCTCTCATCTACACACACACACACGCGCACACACGTGCACACACACATGCACACACACAGATTATATGTGACTTATAATGATGTATGAAATCTCTTTATAGCATTGCAGATGCAAAAAATTTCACCCACCTGCCCAATCATAATTGAGAAAGCGAACACACCCACAAAATAATTAACCAGCTGAAAGACAATTTCGAAGACTGTCGTGGGATCTGGAAGACCTCCGATAGTGATCAGAGTTTTTACAGCAAAGTAGTAGCAGCGGATATAACTGCATGAAAAAAAAAACACACATCCACACAAACTACGTGCATCTATTTCTGTATGGTATTGTGATAATCAGATGTTGGTAGATTGCATGGTACAGGAGTCACCTGTTGCCTCTGCCATCGTAGACCCATTTAGTAGAGCCAAGGCCTTCATAATCAGAGCCCCAGTAGAATAGACAGGCATTGCAGTGCAACGAGTAAAGCAGGTACAGGCTGGTCCGGATCACTCTGAGACAGAAGATAGAAGTGGAAGCTGACACAATAGCTACACCCTTTTTTATTAGAATAATTAGAAGAATTACTTTTACATAAGGAGGTGGGTGATGTAATAATAACTTGAGTATCTGGGATTTTAGCCCTGTCAAAATCAGTCATGTCTGTATTTTTTATAAACTGTGCATGCACATATCTAGAAAGATTACATCACACATTTTCTTTATTACTGTCTAAATAATGGTAAATAATAAACTAAATTCTGTCAATTTCGACAATTACTGTTTTTTAAAAGCCAATTTCCCCCTGAACACATGACTGACCAATCATCAAATGTCTAAGGACCAGTAAAAATTCTTCTATTTTCTAATTAAATACAAACATTCTGATTAAAAATCTTACAACATGAAATAATAATAAAAATATTTACACTACATTTTCGATATTATTAATATTATCTTACTAATATATAATACAATATTAGTAAGATATTATTAATATTATCTTACTAATATTGTATTATATATCATTATATTGTATTTGGTTTGTCCTTTTTTGCTCTAATGATACTGTGCACTTGAGCTGGCATGGACAGTGCAAAAGCTCCTAGAGTTTTGCCTAAACACTTTTTTCTCACCTTTAGTACAAAGAAGCAAATCAGTGACAATTAAATACAGTATCCAGTGCATTTCCACATTTTATGTTACAGCCCTATTTCCATTCATTCATTCATTCATTTTCTCCCGCTTATCCGTAATTCGGGTCGCGGGGGCAGCAGTCTAAGCAGGCCCCCGCCTTCGACTGCTGCCCAATCCTCACAGCACCGTCCCTTACGGTCCCTCCTGCAGGTGGTGAGCCCACTGGAAGGCGGCCCCACGTCACTCCGAAGTCGTCACGGACCTTGATATTTCCCTCGTAAGGGACCCCCTGAGCATAGAGGGTTAAGGGCCTTGCTCAAGGGCCCAAGAGTGGCAGCTTGGCGATACCGGGGCTTGAACCCCAGACCTTCCGATCGGCAACTCAGCGCCTTAACCGCTGGAGCCACCACTCCCTTATTTCCAAATGGATTAAATTAATTATTTATTAATTAGGCATAACATTATGGCCACCTTTTTAATATTGTGTTGGTCCCCCTTTTGCTGCCAAAACAGCCCTGACCCTTCGCTCCTCATGTGCATCAATGAGCCTCGGCCACCCCTGACCCTGTCGCCCGTTCACCACTGTTCCTTCCTTGGACCACTTTTGATAGATACTGACCACTGCAGACCAATTTGGCCCTTGTCAAACTCGTTCAAATCCTTACACTTGCCCATTTTTCCTACTTTTACTACATCAACTTTAAAGACAAAAGGTTGCCTAATAAATCCCACCCACTGACAGGTGCAATGATGAAGAGATAATCAGTGTTATTTACTCACCGATCATAATGGTATAATGTCAATATTATACTTGGTCTATATACTTGGATATATATAATTTTACTGCATCCAAAGACTTTAACTTTGTGGTAACAGTTCGAAAAAGAACCACATATGGCTGGAAAAGTCACTCTTTTCTTTTGTCATATAGTATTGTACTGTGTAATGTAGGGCATTATCGTAATGTATGTACTTTAAACTTACCTGTAAATGTAGGCTTTTTTCATCACCGCCTCCAGACGATCATTAAATTCAAAGAACGCCATGTACTGAGAAAAAAAAGCATTACTATTAATAAAACAAATTTTGTTTTATATGGTAAACAGAGACATATGTTTATTAACCAAACCTATATATATATATATATATATATATATATATATATATATATATATATATATATATATATATATATATATATATATATACACACACACACACACACACACACACACACACAAAGGCTGGTTAAGGCTGGTTTTACCTTTAAAAGACGCGGGAAGCGCAGAATGGATTTAACACCTGTAAAAACGTACAAGATGTCCAGGGGCATCAGACTGATCACGTCCATCTGAAACAATAAGATATCAGTCAAACACCCGTATTTAGTTGATCATCCAAGAAAAGCCTAATGTCGTATGTTTGCTTCTTAAACTTTTATGATATCCATCTATCAATATTATTTATACAAAAGGTGAATGGGGATCCTGAAGCTTATCACAGGGAAATCAGGACACAAGATCGAGATCAAGAACATGCTGGACAGGGTGCCAACCCATTGCAGGGCACAATTACACACACTAATATACTTCAAACATTTGGAAATGCTTAGTTTTAGACTGGGGGTGAGGAGCACTAGACCCCAGAAGTCTCGGACAACATGCAAACTCTGCACAAGCATGGCAGAAGCAAGAGTTCCTCCAATCATATAAATGTGAGTCAAACATATCAACAAATTAATCTATTTAAAAAATTGGAACGTGCTATGCAATGCTGCTTACAAGTGTAATTTCTTCTAAATTAGCAGTTATTAAATATAAAGGAGGAAATACATAAAAGCTAATGTGGGACTTTCCTCCAAAATATCCTGAACATAAGGGCATAGGGGCATTGCTATGTATTTCCAGGTATTTATTACGGGTGAGAGATTTCTAGTACTTCATTCATTATAGTATAACAGCTTATAAAGCAACTGCATGGTGATGAAAAGAAGCTAAGCTCTGACACTGAACATTATTGGTCAAACTCAAAAGATCATTTAGTACATATATTTTTTTTTGTTCCTTTAAAACCTGGTACTCACCTTAAATCGTTCCGTTTTCATGTAATGTTCCCTCATATCTTTTTTATTACACTGAAACACACATCCAGACACACATCTATTAATAAACGTATTATATGTTTTGTGTATTTTTAACGATGCTAAGCTTTAATAGGTTTTCCTGAACAGTGTTTGTGCAACACACCACTATATCTCCCCCACGGACGAACTCAAGCCTAGGCTGAAAGACCGTAATGTCCAGGATGTAGATGGCGTCACATAAGTAATCAGCTAGCAGCCACAGGTGGATGTTCTCTGAAGTTTGATATGGGAATGCCCAACGAACTGGGATCAACCACACGTTATAGTTCCAAGCGCACATCACAAAAAACAGCCACACCACATAGATCATATCTATGGAGGAGAAGAAACAAATTCAAAGCCATAATATGCATGACAACAGCAACTCCATCACCTCTATCAAACTAGTGCATTTCTTAATATAGCAAGCACTAACTATAATAAACCCAGCTTACCCAACTTAATCCAATTTGGATTCTATTTTTACTAAAGCAAAGCTCCAAACCTCTACACCACCACCACAACTGTGCACCTACATCATCTGGAGCACTTCAGAATCAATATTTGTCTTATAACATGACAAAAACATTAAAATTGTAAAAAGAATATAACTTAGTCACTAGAGATGCAGACTCATAATTTGCACCGCTCCTCAGAGGCTGTAATTCAGTGGTACCGTTCGTATTCACTGGTCTGGAAGTGGCAAACAAACCCTTTCCTGGGCTGAGACAAGCTAGCTAGCTTCGGGGTAAGCCAACCTCTCCTCACGATGTCTAGCTTCTCTTAAAACATTTTTTTTAAGTATGTCCGAGACCAAATCAATTTATCTTCATCTGTAGGCATAAAAGGCGCTACACACATGTTTTGCTAGTTGAACTTGGCTGTAACAGTTACCCTCTGACCATCCAAGAAACAGATTTCTAATAGAAACTAAGGTAAAAAGGCCAGCAGTACTGACTTTGAAGGCCCTGGGCAGATTAGATTACATTCAGCACATAGAGGCTGGAATCTGATTGGACAAACATCCACATACTGGAATCAGTGCAGGCAAGAGAAATGGCTACGAAATGAAGAGAATAAACTGTTAAATTAATAAACTTTCATGGAACAATATTAGATTTTAGGGTGTAAATGTAGGTCAGTGCTTCTGATAGTGTTTAGGCCAGCAGAGAAGGATTTGCTGACCCTGACCGCCTACCACTGGTGAAAACAAATGAATTGTGTAAAAAAATGTATCTGAATCTAAATATTGCATGCAAAGAAAAAAATAATGTTTTCAGTAAGGGGTGTGTTTATTTATTTATTTTTTTATCTATTTTAGCCATATCAATATATTATTTTGGATAAATTATATCAGAGGAGCAACAAACACACCAATCAGGAGATGAATTATCTGTCTTGTCAAATTATTCTGTACATACAGTCTAAGTAATTGCTGTGTCTGACCAGTGAAAGGGTCGATGCTGGAAGGGAAACGATACTCCACGATGGCTCTTAGCCAGTCTGGCATTTGAGGCATTTTGGGCACTTTGACTTGGTAGCCCATGAACTCCAGGAACTGCTCCTCTTCTATCTCATCACCAGCAGGAACATCTTTCTTCTCCTCATCGGGAGGAGGTGGTTGAGGTGGAGGTGGAGGGGCAGTAGCAGCCTTTTTGGAAGGTGCTACACATTTGAAAAAAAAAAAAACAGTGAAATGTCAAAAGTGCATCTTTTTCTTGAAACCATCCATTCGTATAATATTTATAGGAAATAAAAGAACAGTTTCAATCTTCTTCAACCAGTTTTAGTCTGATCACGGAGGTCTTTAAAGATTACAAGATAACACCAATGACAGACTTTATAATAACATATTATTGGGCCAGATTACATGATGAAGTTCCACTAATGATAAATCTGTAAATAAAATACAAAAAAAAAAAAAAAAAACTGATTTTCTGTTTACACCGTCAATAAATATGATCCAGGTTGAGGCAGAAAATCTACTCATATCAACAGAAATATTTTTATGACCTTGAAATTTTTTTTGCCCTTGTTTTAATGCCATTTCACCACTGTCACTACCGTATTTGTAACTTTTCCATGGGTCCTCTTACAGATAAGCATTCCGATTAGCTTTATAGCAGATAATATAGTTTGTAATTTATAATGTAATTTAAAAAATAAAAGAATGTAATTTACAAATCCTGACATGCCACAATGTTTTCTTCATTGTTGCTATTGGCACTAAATCACCTGTCACTCATTTTTGCCGATCTCAGCTCACAACTATTAAATTTATTTTACAATTTTGGTCTGTGACAGCAATATCTAAAGACTAAAGTAAATGTACAGTCTAAAGATGGCTTTAAAGAGATACTTCATCCCCTAAGGGAACATGTTTTGGAAAAATGGTGTTCCAATACCCATGCTGAATCTATGTCAATGTGCATCAAAGCTCTCCTTCCGGTTGTTTTTTCCCTTTTATTTGCCACAGTGTCAACACAAACCCCTACTCACTTGCTGAGGGACTCTCTTCTTCAGACTCGTCGGGGTCAATCAGCCTCTCTTTAGCTCGTTCTGTTCGTTCCTTAAACAGCCTGATCAGCACCTGCAGACGTTCATTTACCACAACACTTGTCTGACTGGCTGAAGAGAAAGGACGCTCAGAGTCCCTGCCGCAAAAAAATACAACACATTACATGATAGTACAGGTTTAAGTAAGCACGAATTTCAATTACAAAACTGTGCCACATTTTATATACTGTTTTACTATATTTGTCTTTTGGTCATTATGACATAAAGTACCCATGCTACGCCCTAGGTTCTTTTTAATAGCATTTTAAAAAACCCTCTCCATTAAGGATGTCCCTATGGACAATACTACAGCTTAACGGTAAACAACAATACTCTTGTACACCAATTCTCCTACTCTTATATAGGATTTCTTTCCTTGTTTGTAACCAACAAACAAACAAAGAAAATGCACTCTTTTTCTTATGTAATTGCTTACAACAGCATACAGTGTATCTAAATGTGTATCTCTAATTATGGCTATGGTGAAGGAAACTGTAACTAGAAAGAGAAAACCATGAACAATACAGACACATTGGTAAGCAATTTGGTTATCCTTAAAAGGGTGGTGTTTACAGGATGAAAAAAAAAATTCCCCAACAACAAACAATGGCAAATATTTATATGTAACAATTTTTATATTTTAGTTTAGTAATGTTTAATTGATACAATTACAGAAATAGGATTTACGTTTAGAAGCATGTCTTTATTGAGAGATATGTACACTCACCAGGCATAACATCATGAAATTATAACAATATAATAGCACTGATTATCTCTTCATCATGGCATCTGTCAGTGGGTGGGATTTATTATGCAGCAAGTGAACATTTTGTCCTCAAAGTTGATGTGTTAGTAGCAGGAAAAATGGGCAAGTGTAAGGATTTGAGTGAGTTTGGCAAGGACCAAATTGTGATGTCTAGACGACTGGGTCAGAGCATCTCCAAAACTGCAGCTCTTGTGGGCTGTTCCCAGTCTGCAGTGTTCAGTGTCTTTTAAAAGTGGTCCAAGAAAGGAACAGTGGTGAACCGGTAACAGGGTCATGGGTGGCTAAGGCTCATTGATGCACTTGGGGAGTGAAGGCTGGACTGTGTGTCCGATCCAACAGACATAATGTTGTCTGTTGTCTGTGTGGTCATAATGTTATGCCTGATTGGTGGCCATAAAGTTATGCCTGTTGGGTGTATTTTTGTGTATGTGAAAGATTAAATTGATTGAAAACTGTCTTGTAATTATTCTCTTAACAAGACTCTTTTATAGAATGTTAACCTCAAGGCCATTCACTCACTCTTCCTCTACAGTGAGAAGGCCACGCCTGGGGGTCAGAGTTTCCTCTTTCTCCATTTCATCCCCTTCAATTTGTTCTTCCGTCCGGAGAACCTTCCTGAATTAAATGACAAATAAGCATGCAGTATTAGCTAAAAGATTTCTCATAAAAAAAAAAAAAGAAAGATTAATAGTGTAAATAAAAGCTTTAAGAACTCACTCAATGTGCACTGCTTTGCTGTAGCAGTTTAGAAAATCAAGGTTAAAAAAAGAAAGAAAGACCTTATTAGAGCTTCATAAAGACCAATAAAGACTGTACCACAACTTTGGACATAAGCCGTGGATTACCTCTGAATAGCCATCACGGAAACAGGAACAGTTAGGGTAACAGCGTTAGACTCCTGGGGTTCAACAATTTGAGGTACAGTAGGAATAGATGCATCTTCTACTTCCTCGACATTCACGTGCGGACATTCTGAGATTGCATCAAAAAATATTTCAGAAATGAGTGCTTTCTGGCTTTTTACATCTCTGTAGTCAAAAATCTCCAGATATAGGATCTAAATGAATATTGACAACCATGAACATTTAATGTACAACTAACAGGAAGAGAAATCATAAAATCTTTATCTATTTCAAGATAATAGTAAGTCATTCAACTGGACATTTACCTGTACAACTCATCTATTTATTTTAACCATTGTTATTAATTTCTTGTTGAGATTTATACCACAAGACTACTAATATATAATAAAGAATATTTTTCATCTAACACCTTGGGATCAAACAGGTCATACGTACAGCAATAACAGCAACAGCAAATTAGGACAGCATGCATGAACACATCACAACAAGCTAACACCCACAAGATGCTAATTCACCTGAGTGTTTGCTTGAGGACTGTTGGACCTTAGGTTAAGGACATGCTTCAGACTGAGGCCCTTCAGATTCAATTTAAATGCTTGGGATGCTTGGGATTGTCTCAGGATGTGTTCATCAGGATGTGTTTATAGCACTAGCTACAGACAAACTCATATTGAGGCTTAAGCCGGCTGAGGTGCAGGAGAACATTCTGGCAGCACTGCTGTGCCTGTTTGGGGATTTGCAAGAGGACTTGGTACAGTGGGATTGGTTTATGTTGGCAGTTTGTGATGGTTAAAGCTTTTTTTTTTTCCAAGCTTTTCTGGGTTAACGCTACTAGGGCACTTAGGAGTGTGAGGAAAGCACAGTATATTTGTATTAAGTTTCTAATCTGGCATACCAGTGTAGATTTTTGTCATTGCTAGAGACTCAAAGCACTTTTGTACGTCGCTCTGGATAAGGGCGTCTGCTAAATGCTGCAAATGTAAATGTAATTGCAAATGTAAATGTATCCAGCGCTTTGCTGCAGAGCAGCTAGATGGCGCTGCAGGCAGGCAGATGAGCATGCCCTGGACGTTACTGCAAATGTGATGTTTGCATGATCATTTTTATGATACTGCTTCACATTAACTAAACATAACAGCTAATTCAGAATAACTGCAGACTGCTGTAAAGGTGATAAACTCTATTTTGAATATCAGCAGACTGGTTACTAGATGATCCACACTGACCTCCACATTCTTCTTTAAGCTCCTTAGGTTCCTGTAGAAAGATGAAATAATTATTATGGGGAGGTGGTAGCTCAGTGGTTAAGGCATTGGACTTTGGTTTGGAAGTTCACATCCCAGCACCCCAATCTGTCACTGCCGGGCCCTTGAGCAAGTGTCTTAACTCTTTAACTGCTCAGTTGTAAGTAGCTCTCGATAAGGGTGTCTGCCAAATCCCATAAATGTAAATGTATTAGAACATTAGCCAAAATGGCAAACCCTTGAAAAACAGGCCTCTAGAAAATCGACTCCTAATTACCTAGCACTAAATACAGAAAACCAATCTGTAACTCTAAATGAATGGCAGTGCCTAGAAACATATTCCCTATTTGTGGATTCCAAAAGGCAATTCCAAGTTAAATAGTACATATGGGAAACCAAAGAGTGGTGGTGAAACCGGGTTTTTAATTTGTGGACAAAATCTCAGAGATTACTAGTCATCTTATATCTTTATTCTCATCAACAGTCATAATCTATGGGTGGTGACTAAAATAACGTCAGATGGTGGAGATGAGGCTCTACCACAGGGTTGATTTGCTTCTCTGTAATAGGATAAAATATGTAAAAAATAAAAGATAATCTAAGAGTATAGTTATGCTCCTCTAAAGTGAAAGGGGCCAGATGGTTTGGACAATTTATAAGTATCAATATCAGGAATGTCTCAAAAGACAGAAGCAGGAGCATGTACCTGGGGGAAACCCAGAACTCACTGGAGAACATCATAGGATTGGCATGGAATAATCCAGTCATCCCATGAGAGGATCTGAAGTCTATACAGTAGTTCTAGATATAACTGTCTGGACTGACCTTCCCAGCCTGTTGTCACCGCTTACTACAAACCTAAAGTGCAGTCCCAACTTTTAGTTTCAAAAGATCAGACCCTAGTTTCAATTGTAGTCCTTAGTTATAATAATATAGATAAATAAAATAGTTACAAGTAATAGCTGGCCACATTTTTAAAAAGCAATCTGTACAAAATTACAGATCTCTATCTGCAATAACAGCACCCCAGTGGCTAAAATAGCATACCCTATTATTTGCAATTGTCAAATAGCAATACCTATGTTACAAATCCCTAGTGGATTATTAGAATTAGTAGAATATTCCTTAAAAAGGAAACCTTAGAATTTTCCAATCCCTAGTTACGATCAAATAGTAATCCTTCATTAGTTCCCAGATTTGTTTTATTACCTGTATTGTAGCTAGAGGAGATGGACCTGAAGAAGCCGCTTCAGGCTGATTGATAACATCTGGAGACATTACAAGTGGAGGGCTCTTAACAGATAATGACTCTATAGGTGAAGGGGTCTTTGCTCTTGCTTGATCTTCTCCATCAGGCTTTGGTTGGACAGTTGGCTTTAGTAGTGGGGTGTGTACTATCTCCAGTTGACTTGCAGGAGGTGGCTCTAGTGTCTCCTCCTTTTGTGGCATCTGCTCTTTAATCTCAGTTTTATGTGTTTTAAGATCCTCAACAAGGCAAACATCCACAAGACACCTGTATGTGAAATTCAAAATATGAAATGAGTCATTTATTGGGCTTTTTTACAGTTTGTTCAGGCAGAGTTTCACAAAAATGTAATTGTTGTAAATTTCTGAAATTGGCCTGTTTAAAAGGTCACTTAACTTAAATAAAAAAGGAATAGTTGAAAACATGGTTTAATAATTCTAACTAATGTAACTACAGTAGAAGCAGTGCTGGTCTTTACATTAATTCACATTCACTTAACAGTTTTTTAGGGTCAGGGTAACATTAAATACAATAACAAACCAAAAACACAACTTATATTCGTTTTAGTGGCAATATCTTATTGTACTTCCTGTATACACCATGATTCCACTAAATACTCTTATTTTCACTGCTTAGAACAATAGTCATTATTTAGAAATGCAAAACAGAACTAAATGTTTTTCCTTTCATTTTTTTTGCACAAAATGCTGGCATTATTTATTTTTGGAACTAAGCTTTAAAGATTGATTGATACCAAATTGCATTTACAGTAGATGACTTCACTCATAACATAAAATAAAACTGAATAAATTATGGATTTAGATTTTTTTTTTATGAAAAACTACTGTACTACTAGATTTTTTTAAAACAAAACACTACCATACTGCTGTCAGTTTGTTAGCAAACACATATATCTCTATACAATGACAATTATATGTGTCAGTTTCATATTTGCCAGATGTTCACTTCTCAAACATCAGTGTAGTGGTATTACCTTCCCCTATATTTGTAATATTTGTATTATTATTACCTTGCCTATATTTGTAATATGTAATATTTTAAGTTATTTTTTTTAAGTACTAAATGCAAGGAGATTTCTATGTGCACAACTGAACTATATAAAACTATGGACTTTATTGAAGAGGATGCAGGTTTTGTAAGGAGAAACATACCTCTTAATGTCTGCTCTGTTTACAACAGAGATCAGGATTGCAGTAAAATTTGTGAAACACACACACACACACACACACACACACACACACACACACACACACACACACACACACACACACACACACACACAAACAAAAATCAGTTCAAACACATAAACAGTTCATTTAAAGCCAGAAAGTTTGAAGCAAGCTGTCTGAACTCTACTCAGCCTCTCACTACAAAAGCTAGCTGGACAGAAAACATTTAATTGGAAGTCATGTGTCAGATAAACATCTACGAAACTAAGGAGGATGAAGCTAGTAGTTAGGGTCTGAGATCATTTCTCAAAAATAACATTCTGACCAGAAAACAAAAATAGATGGACATGTTAGAGGCCAGTACCCATTGTCCAAGTTGCTAACTAATTACATTATTTCCTGTACTTAGCCTTTTAGAACAAATCAGAATATAGAAATATACACAATAAATACTAGGAAAAATCTAAGTTTTAGTCGTTCCCAAATTTGGCACATTTTAATAGGTGATTGGGTGACTGGTTCCAGAGGTGAGAAGTAACGAAGTACAAGTACTTAATTTTTCTGGTATCAGTACTTTATTTCACTTCATTTATTTTTGTAACTTTTTACTTTCACTCATTACATTTTTAAAGAAATATCCATATCTTTCTACATTTTCAAAATTGGCTCGTTACTTTAGTTTTAATCTATTTAGTCAAATGTTAATATTTTTTCTTCTCACTGAGTGCCGTTTTCAGCCCATCAACCGATTTCCTGTCATTGTGTGGCTTTTTTAATCTACCACTGGTGTTTCATTTCCTGGCTCTCACACACACCACAGACGTAGACAAAAAAAGTAGTCTGGGGTTAAAGTGGATGAGTCAGAAGGAGTCAGCGATATAAACATGACATAACAGAGACATTCCTGATCATCTTTAGCTTTTCTCTGCTTGTGTTCTATATGGTGGATGTTGAGCCTGGATAACATAAATTAGATAACATAATTAGAAATTCTTTTGTATTAATATATATTAATTAGGACTGTGAAAATTAACGCGTTAACGCAAATTCATTTTAACAGCACAAATTTTATTAAAGCAGATAATGCAGTTCTGTTTGACCATTTGTATTAAAGATATAACTAAATAAATGTAGAGGTGAAATTAAAACAGATATAATTATTCAGATATAAACAAATAAATAAACTTCACAAAAAATTTTTTTGTAATCAGTAAACAATTGTTTTACTGATGCGCCAAGACTCAAATCAGCACCGAAATCCACCATGATGCACAGAATGAACTCTTTGGGGTCGACGAAGGCGCCGGCGCGTTTTGTGGCATTTTTTTCCCTCATAAGGCCGAAAAGAAAATTTATTTAATTTTTTTTTATCGTACAGATAAGAGCAATACATCATTCGAAACTGTAAAGGGTCTACTTTTATTTGTATACACTCATAACAACAAAACGCTGAAAAGAGAATGGGTGCACGCTCTGCCGTCTGTCATCTCTCTTTAAAACACATAAATAAAACAACCTGAATCTCAGTGAAAACTTGCCTCACATCATAATAATAATACTTTTAAACAAATATTCTTTGATTAGGTAATTCGTATAAAAGTTATGAGATACAGTTTTTCCGGTATCACCTCATTAACCGTCCGTGTGGAAACAGTAAAGGTTCCGTTTGGTGTCCTGATAATTTACTTTATTTTAAAGTACTTTAAACCATTTAAAAGAATATTTTGTCTTAATGCTCTATGTTGAATTTGGTTTCACTAATAATGAACATACATTTGCGTAAAGCATCCATATTCTCCATGCCCATGTTGATTAGAGTATTCAAATCTTGAAAAGTATTCATTCAAGATACATTTAAAACAGCTAAAAATGAGCGATTAAGTTGTGATTAATCGTAAAATAATTCATGACAATCACTTGTTAATCGCAATTAAATATTTTAATTGATTGACAGCCCTAATTTTTATATGACGTGAGGTCCAGTTACCAGTGTGACACTAAAACAGGTAGTAGTAATGACTAATCTTTACCTCAAGTACATGTCAGAGCCCAAATGTCTTTAATTTAACTTGAGTAAAAAAGTATAGTCAGTACTTCAACTTTTACCAGAGTCTTTTAAATCATGAGTATCTGTAATTCTAATAAGTGAAGGATGTGTGTACTTTTGCCTCCAATGACTGGTTCTTAAAACTGGCTGTAGACTAGAATGCTGTCATGGTGTAATTTTATTCAAATTATGACCTTATAACATAATGGTCAGTGAAGTAAATAACACTGATTATCTCCTCATCATGACATCTGTTAGAGTGTGGGATTTATTAGGCAGCAAGCGAAGATTTTGTCTTCAATGCTGATGTGTTAGAAGACAAAATTGTTATGCATAAAGATTTAAGTGAGTTTAACAAGGGCCAAATTGTGATGTCTAGACGACTGGGTCAGAGCATCTCCAAAACTGCAGCTCTTGTGGGCTGTTCCCAGTTTGCAGTGGTCAGTATCTATCCAAAGTGGTCTAATGAAGGAACAGTGGTGAACCGGCAACAGGGTCATGGGCCATCAAGGCTCAATGATGCACGTGGGGAGGGAAGGCTGGATCCAACAGATGAGCTCAAATTGGTGAAGAAGTTAATGCTGTTAATGGTTGATGGGTCAAGATTGTTTCGGCCACAAAAGGGGGACCAACACAATATTAGGCAGGAGGTCATAATGTTAAGTTATGCCTGATTGGTGTATATTTTTCTAAGTATTAGCATACTGTTTTCTCCTAGCCCTCCTTCCCAAACATTGTGTGTGCCCAAATTCTATTAAATACTAAATACGCGCCCCCATAAATATGCGAACAAAATGACGCATGGAAACTGTTAGCAGTAGTGCAAGTAACGGGCCATGCACAAGCAGTTATGTTTGAGCACCCAACCTCCAGCACAATCATAATTATAAAAATCGTGGAGTAAAACATTTAATTGTGTATCTACTCAATATATTTTATAGTATACATATACCATAACTACCATTGGTCCCATACCAGGAACTGTTCTGTTTCTCAATTATATAATATTTTTATAAAATAATTATATCATAATAATATTTTAATTATATACTAGTAGGATATAAGTGTAATTGCATTTGGGCAGTTAATATGTATGGAATATAACCTGACATATACAGGTAAAAACATCTGACATGCAGAGTTATTGTTATCCCCTAAATCTGGGTACATTCAATGTTGTGAAACATTCAACATATGTGGATTTTATATCAGATATAAACAGCTATTTGCTCAATAGTAAGAGATAATACAGCTTTATTTCTGTTTTATAAAGTACTGGTAATAAAGATTTTTTTTAATGTTTAATGTATCTAAATGATATTTGATAAAAAAATATATCAAACAAGTATTTATTAAGATAATTTTATTGCTCTAGGGAGCCTCAATCACAAAAAGTATGTAGGTATAACAGGAGAAGGTTATATAGAGAATTAAAATTCACAGGATTAACAGAAATGTTTTTATTAATCTTGCATTTTATATTTTGAGTTATGATGGACGCAGTTGTTGGTAGTGGACCCTAGCATTTAAACAATATTATATTTTTGCGCATGTCTAGTCCTGAAAGGATTTTTGTGTATTTTGCACCAATTTTCGCACTTTTCACGATGGAAACCTAGTTCAAGAAAAGTTCCCCTGTCCTGCATTAGTATTAATGATACACACTGAAAGGTGGGTGCTCATTTCTTTTGTTCTTTTTTGTTTGAAAACCCTTACTCAGCATTTTTACTCTCCCCACTGTCTTCCTCGCTCTCCTCACGCAGGGGCTGTAACCTGTATAGCAAGCCACAAAGAACAGACGACAACTCAGCTTCCAAAAAGGCACCAAACAAAGAGAATCTTCAGCAAAAAGAATATAAAAAGGCAGAATAAGCATTGAGTTTGCAAACTCTCAGTCTGCACCAAAGCGCAATAGATGGAAGGAGAGTATAAAGAAAGACAGGGAGTGATGGCACTTACTCTGGGTCATCTTCATTCTCTTCCTCCTGGATGTTGAAGAGCCTCGGAAAAAATAAATAAACAGTAAACAAGTGCAGACTAAAGATTGTGTGTATAAGACTGGTGTATATGCGGTTAAAATCCAAACCCTTATTGAGTATTTAAATCTGGGTTTTCAAGTATGTGTAGTTTTCCTTGAGTTACATTTTTACTTTTTTACATTCTGTATTTAAAAAGGTATTTGCTACATTCTAATACATCAGACTATTAAATCATTACTATGACAATCATTACTATGACATGGTCCTTAAAATCTTTCTCAAAAACAGCTTTGACATCTAAAATGAACCCTAATATCCTTCACTGTCGTCTATCTGCTTCTACTGTAGGAAAGGCAAGGATTGAATCAAGAAGTTAAAGCTGTACTTCAGTTTTTTAACTACTGTAGTTAATAATTTTGATCCGATAATCAATAATTTGATTGCTCTATTAAATCAGGATTATGGACTGAGACTATCAGCCACTCACCAGTCGCTCTTGGTTTTTATGCTCAAGTTATGATATTTTTATATTTCTTTGATTAAAAAAAAAATAATATAAAATACATTTTATAAACTGAACTTTGTGAATATAATACTGTAACAAAGGGGTGTATATATATATATATATATATATATATATATATATATATATATATATATATATATATATATATATATATATATATATATATATATATATATATGTACATACTAGTATATACAGTATACAGATCAGGCATAACTTTATAGCCAACTGCCTAATATTGTGTTGGTCCTCTTTTTTGCTGCCAAAACAGTTCTGACCCTTTAAGCATCAACAGAATAAACTTTTTCAGCAATTTGAGCTACAGAAGCTCGTCTGTTGGATCGGACCACACTGGCCAGAAGTCGCTCCCTACATGAATCAATAAGCCTCGGCCACCCATTAACCTGTTGCCAGTTCTCTACTGTTCCTTACTTGGAACACTTTTAAAAGCTACTGACCACTGCAGACCGGGAACAGCGCTCAAGAGCTGCAGTTGTAGAGACCCAGTCGTCAAGACATCACAATTTTGCCCTCATCAAACTCGCTCATATCCTTACACTTACCTATTTTTCCTGATTCTAAGACATCAACTTTGAGGGCAAAATGTTGACTGTTACTTGCTGCCTATTATATCCCACCCACTGACAGGTGCCATGATTAGGAAATAAACACATAATCACTTATAATTAATTAAATAAATAAATAAATAAATATATAAATAAATAATTAATTAAATATCTCTGTGTAAAAAAAATAAAATAATAAAATAATATATATATATATATATATATATATATATATATATATATATATATATATATATATATAATAAAATATATATATTAAAAATATATATATAGCGTAAAAATATATTATATATATATTTTTTGTTTGTTTTTTTAATTTGTTGATTTTTTTTTTATACTTTTGTCAGTGAACTCATGTGTGTGTGTGAGTGTGTGTGCATGTGTGTGTGTTTCTGTTTATGTGTATGTGTGTGTGTGTGTGAGACTTACTGCTCTCCGTTGTCTTGTTCAGACAGACGTTCTGACTCTATGATTCTGATTACAGTGTGTTCCTCTTCCAGCTGTCTCACTGCCAATTCAGCAGCCTGGCGTGCCAACTCCTCCGCCATCCTCGCCGCCTCCAGATGCTCACGCACCAGCCTGCATGTTCATTAATCCATTCATCCATTCAAACAGCTACTAAACTATATTACACTATACATTACACTGTACTATAATATGATAATACACTGCTTTTTCAAAATCTACATCTACATACTGGGCGAAAGTGGCCCTATCCAGTTTTTTCTATGTGACATGGATGAGGATTCTTTTTTCATGATATAAGTTAAGATGCCTTTACAATTGTAAAAAGATCTTATTAAAGATTTGTATGTATGATATTTTTAAATATAGCTTTTTTCATGTAAAAATATTAGACCAAATATTGGAAACTTTAACCCTAATTACAACCCCAATTTTAAAAAAGATGATGCTGTGTAAAATATAAATAAACGAGAATGCAATGATTTCCAAACCCGTATTTATGTTTTACAATAAAACATAAAAATATCAAATATTTGACCTAAGTCAATGTATAAGGTATTTTTTGGGATATACTTTAAAGTTTTCATTGTGCAGCTTATATCTGTATAGCAGTACAGATTTACTGTCCTTTGAAAATAATGCAACATACAGCCATTATTGTCAAAATAGCTGGCAACATAAGTTAGTACACCCTAAGTGAACATGTCAAAACAATGTCCAAAATGTCTATATTTTGTGTGCACCACTGTTATCTAACACTGCAGTAACAGTGCAGTAACAGTAGTAGTGCTTCTCCACCTTCTGCTTGAGGATGCCCACAGGTGCTCAATAGAGTTCAGGTCTGGAGACATACTTGGCCACTCCTTCACATTCACCTTAAGCAAGGCTGTTGTCATCTTTTAACTCAGTTTCAGGGTGTTACCGAACTTCTTATAGCTTAGACCATCTCTGTGGAAAGCAACAATTCTAATTCTTAAATCCTCAGAGAGTTCTTTGCCATGTTGAACATCTAGTGGTCAGTATGAGAGAATTCGACTCAAAGCACCACAGATTAACTGCTAATACAAGATACACACATTTGTATGGTCCTTTCAAGCAGACAAAAACATGAACTTAATGACTAGGACATGTGGCTTTGCATGGTTAAGCATGTTATCACTTATGAACTCAATTTTGTTGCCAGCTATTTAGACAATAATGTGTTTAGCTTAGTGGGACAAATCAAATTTGGTGCTTATAAAAAGAAAGATTGCAATATTTTGCTGATTAACACTGAATTCAGAGACATGTCTTTTACCTCTCTTGCATGGCGACCAAAGCTGCTTCCTCAGCCTCGTGTCTTATGTTTTCTATTAAAGGTGTCCAGCGCTCTGTTTGCGTCTCAGCATCTTCCTGCTGTGTGAGCAAGATATAAGGTGTGGTGTTATGTAGAACCTCCAGTGGAGAGCAAATCTGATCCTCCATCTGAGTTTCATCCTGTATCTCCAGCTTCTCAACAAGCAAACCACCCTGCTTGACTTGCTGCTGTTCCCAGTCTGAGTCAACCTCCTCCAGCACCATGTCCTTCTCCAGCACCAGGTTTTGCTCCACTAATAGGTTCTCCTCTTGCACACAGTCCTCCTGCAGGATATAGACTAAGCCAAAAGCAAAAGAAATAAATAGAAAGAACTAGGATGATGCATACTAATTGAATATTAGTAATTAATATGCAATTTCGAGACATAGTTGTGAACTAAAATAATACTTTTAGAGATGCTTATACATTTCTTATTGACTTAGTTAAGATGTGTTATGGTCTATTACATATTCATGCTTTGTTAGACAAACACGGTAGAAAACCTGATCAAAACACCCATCAGTTGGACTTCTGCAAAATGTTGCCCAAAGTTAAAAGCATACAATTATTTAAAATATCACTGTATGCTGTAGGATGAAAAATTTCCTTTCACTAGAACAAAGAGGCGCAGACTGGTTCCAGCATGACAGTGCTCTTGTGAAAAAAGAAATGTGTATATATAGACTTGGCTTGCTACAGTTGGTCTACTGGCCTGCACAGAACCCTCATTTCAACCCCAATTAAAATTTTTTGGATAAATTGTAATACTGACTGCACCCAGGCCCCTTCATCCAACCTCAACCCCTGACCTCATCAATGCTCTAATGGCTGGATGACCACAAATCTAGTGTAATCTAGTTCCCTGAAGAGTGGAGGTTATTGTAATTATTAATGTTTAACAAGCACATATAGGTATATTTGGCCAGGTGTCCACACACTGTTGGCTACACTGTATCTGGCAATAATGGAATAGCCAGAATAGAATAGCCTTTATTTGTCACATATACATTACAGCACAGTGAAATGTTGTTCTTCGCATATCCCAGCTTGCTTGGAAGCTGGGGTCAGAGCGCAGGGTCGGCCATGATACGGCGCCCCTGGAGCACACAGAGGGTTAAGGGCCTTGCTCAAGGGCCCAAGATAATAGGGGGTTTCATAAATAATCATGGACTAAATATTTAATATAAAAGATGAGTTCTGTTTTCAGTTAAGCTTCATTTGGTTTTACTATTACCACTGTATCTTTTTTTTATCCTGAAAGTTTTAAAAGAAAAAACCTGCAAAAGTATTCTAAAAGAAAACACCATACAAACAATTAAATACCACACACTATATTACCAAATATATTAAGACATTTGACTTTTCCAGCCATTTGTGATTCTTCTCTGAACCTTTACTGCAAATTTGGAGGCACCCAATTGTATAGAATGTTTTTGGATTTGGTACTATTAAGTTTTCCCTTCACCTGAATTAAAAGACCTAAACCAGTTCATTATGAGCCCCTGTGCAGACTCAATTAAGATATGGCTTCCATGAGTTGGAGATCTTTAGTGGCTTGCTGTAGACCTCTGACTTCAACCCTATTGAATAGCTTTGGGATGAACTGGAAAGCTGAATGTACCCCAAAACTCCTTACGTTAGATCGGTATGCTGATAACTAACTACTAACTTTAGGGGTCACCACAGCAGATCATGCAGCTTGTAGAGCAGTATAAATTTACTGTCCTCTACAAAAACCTCAACATACACCCATAATTGTCAAAATAACTGGCAACAAAAGTAAATACAAGTGAACATGTCAAAACTGTGTCCAAAGTGTCAATATTTTATGTGAGCAATGTTGTTATTCAGCACTGCCTTAATCCTTAACCCCCTCACCTTAGTAAGGCAGTTGTTCAGCCCAGTTTCTGAAGAAAGGGCATCATGTTCCCAGCAGCATTCATGCAGCCCCAGACCATAATGCTACCACCACCATGCTTGACTGTAGGCAAGACACAATTTTCTTGGTACTCCCCACCAGAGTGTCACCACACTGAGCCATCTGAGCCAAACAAATTTATTTTAGTCTCATCAGACCACAGGACATGGTTCCAGTGATTTATTCTCTTGGACTTGTTGTCTTTAGCAAACTGTTTGCAGGATTTCTTGTGATTCAGCTACAGAAGAGTCTTCCTTCTGGGACGATGGCCATGCAAACTGACTTGTTGCAGTGTGCAGCAACAAGAAGAACATTGCAACCCTTTTAACAGTCAGTAGACTGTGAGGTAGTAAATAACTTTTGGAATATCCATTTGGTATGACAAAACTAGCCTTAATTTACTTATTAGGTTCTGAATAATAATCTCACACCACACGGGGCATTCAGCAATTCAAAAATGATTTATTAAGTATTACAGGCAGCAAACATTTGCAATAAGGTTAGCCTGAACCAATCCAGCAGCAGCAACTCACATACAAAGAAACAACAACCACCATGAACAAAACAACAGCTTGCTAAGAATTTATCTATGTACCACAGCAAATCTACAGCCAGTCATTTTACATATTATGTATACATTTTTAGAGAACTTAAAGGAAACTGTAAAACTTTGTTTCTATTGAAGCCACAAAGCTGACTTTTAGCGTAAATTTTAACAGACGCAGAACAATATCACCACAAGCTGTAAAGATTTGACTGGAAAATTGATCTGTTGAGTGAAATTTGTGCTTTGTATTAGCACAGGTACTGAGAGATTAAGCAATTAAGCGAAACATGCTCCTGAAAAGCAGGAAAATAAAAAAGGCATGGATCACATGATAGCTATTTTTGCTAATTCAGTATTAGATCAATTATAATTAAGCAGTCAGCTGGTATTTCTACATAACCCTGGAATGTGTGTATAGATGTGTACTGTATGTGTGTGTTTCCATTGGACTGAGTTTTCTTTTCATTTTTTCCCCTCTCTGTCTCATTGGGTATAAGTCCCTCTCCCAGTCTTCTTCTCCTTATGTTTAAGGGGCTCTCATGGCTTTCTCCCCTGAAACAGATGGAGAAGATGAACTAAGTTACAATCTGTCTTAAATACTTAAACCTCAACAGCCCAAAGACACACCAAACAAGACTTGGAGTCCTAGAGCACTAACACCAGCCCACATGTCTCAAATCAACTATATAACTAATTTAAAAGCTTACTTTGAAAAGTGTTTTAAAGTGAAGAAAATGCAAAAAGGCATGAGCCTTGGCAATGAAATCTAGAAAAACCCCGCAGTACTACACTGCTATCTTTAGAAATAAAGAAAGAAAAAAAAAATTACGGAAATTTGAAGGTAAACGTAGATGGAATTTAGGCCAAAGGCTATCTGGGATACATAAATATATATTTTTTCTCAAGTGTGTTTTTGTACGCTATAAGTTCAGACTTTAATTGTGGTTAAAGTGAACATTTATACATTTACCCAATTTACTCAAGTAAGAAAAAAAAAAATTAGCTTTCAGTTCTCCTGTACATTTCAACAGGGTGTTTGTTAAACCCTGTGAATAGCCTTCATCATTTTGTAAGCATGGGCAAAGCGAAAACAATAAGGTAAAACCTTACTTTTCTGAAGAACTAAAAAAAACCAAACATTAGTTATCAATATGAGTAGTTGCTGCCTTGCTTTTTGACTAATGGTACCATCTGATTAAAAAATACAGAAAAGCCAAACTGCTGTTCTCCAAGTACACCAATAAGTTCTGCTTCACTAATTTGATTCATCTAGAAGTGTTCCAAGAGTGCCTATATTTCCTATAATAACACTGGAATGATTTAGTATGTGAATTAAATTTGCTCATCAGTGTTCATCATATACAGTTTCACTTCCTGGACTGAAATGGTTACTACAGTAATGTTAATGGACATCATCAGTGGACATGGCAAAGGATACTTACTCATACTTACTCATTTATAAAACTGTTGTATCAAACCAAAACCACACTCATACTTCTGTGATGAATTGCCCTACACATTTCATTGCTTTCAAGCTTGTGCAATTTAGCAATGTGTTCCATTGAAAAAATCGGCATACAAAAACCAGAATTGTGCATAATCAGCTGACTTTAATTACCACATTAATGAAAGATTATGTGTAAAAGATCAGTGATTGTACACTGTAATCAATATTATATGCTATAAAGACAGAAGTATCAGGACACCTGACTTTTCCAGTCATATGGGGTTTTACCACAAACTATTACCACAGAGTTGGAGGCACACAATAGTATAGGATGCCTTTGGATGCAGTGGCATTACATTTTCCCTTCACTTCAAATCAATAGACCCAAACCTGTTCCTGCCTGACAATGCCCCAGTGCTCTGTCTGAAGATATGATTTACATAGTTTACAGTGAAAGATCTTCAACTTTTCTGAATGCATGCCAGGCCTCCTCATCCTACATCAGTACCTGACTTTACTAAAGCTCTTGTGGCTAAATGAGCACAAATCTCCAGTGGAACATTTTCCCAGAAGAGTGGATGTTATTATGACTGTAAATGTGAGATGGGATGTTCAAAAGCAGCTAAATCTTATGGTCAGGTGTCTACAAAGTTTTGTCCATTTAGTGTAGACTGTTCCTATATATACTACACATACAGTATGAAAAAAGTTAGATAGACTTACTGTTTTGAACTGTATCTGAAGTATCCTGTAAAAAAAGAGTTGAAACCATTAGGATGAAATAAGAATGACAGTTTTATAATGGTAATGTCTAATTTCAATGACTAAAATTTCTTGTAGCAGAGGTGTGATTTTTAAGTTATTAAATTACCCGAGGCTCACATTTCACAGTTCTCAAAGCATTTTATATTCATTGTGGTCATTATTTATTCACCCTACAGAGATTTGGGTTTACTTGATTTATTGACTTCGCTGTCAGAATAATGATCGACTTTGTAAAGATGTACTTCTGGTAGTCTCCCAAAGCAATGCCCTGATGAGGCTGTGATAATTCAATAATTCAAACTCCCTTACTTAAGTGAGTCGGCTCAAGTGAAATTCGCTGATATTACACTTTACAGTTGGCAATATTGTAGTCATAACTGCACTAATGTACATGATGTGAGAAAGTGTGATATTGTATATTAGCTGGTATTTTAAAATGCAAAACTATGCAAAAGTTTCTCCTTCTGAGACCTACAGCCAGGCTTATATTAAAGGGATATATAATATAAATGAAACAGATGGAAGTTGCATTTCTTTATAATAATAGTCTCTCTATGACCATTCATTTTACATCTTTGCCACTCTGAGCCAGTTTACTAACTGGTAGAAAAATAAGGAGTATTATTTGAACTTCTCTGAGCTATCAATAAATGTAAAATAAAAAAAACCTGTGACGTTTAGTTTGAGTACAATTTAAAGACAATTCCTTGTTACAGAATATGTTTCACAATTTCTAAACATATCATTATTGAAAGCTAATAAAGCATCACCAATATCTTACCTCTTTTGGTTTCACAACAGGCTGTGGCATAATGCGACCGAGTCCCTGTACAATCCAGCCAACCACACTTTAAAGGGTACGGAATTCAGATTAGTTAATGGATACACCCGAGTTTGCATTCTATAATATGCATAGTTTTAGCCTGTAGTAAACTAACTAAATGTTTCTATCGTGCCATAACAAGGACACTACAGCTGGAGGTCTAAGCTACATGCAACTCAAATGCATTTACAGGAAACAATGAAAAACTTTAATTTAACTCATTACTAGGGCATTTAGTTTTTGTTTTTTTTATACCTAGCACTTTTTATTTATTTTTTATTTAAACAATTCAGGTCTTCAGAAGATCAGAAGGAGTACACAGTAATCTACTTACTTGGCTTCCCCCTCCACACTGGTTGCCATGGAAACAGACAAATGCCCCCAGTTTATTCTCATTTTGAAGGCTGTGTTATTGCTTTAGATATGAGTAAAGATATAAGTAGACCTACTTTGTGCTCTTGGTTGTTTCCTCAGCTGCTGAGAGTTCAGGTGCTAAATGAAAGAAGAAAAAAATATTTCTTTTCACAACACCTTTATGTAACAGATACTTATCTCAAGTATATTTAATTCCTTTTCAGCAACAAACAACATAACCTTTACACAAAGAAAGAATTCACGAAATATAGAAAGAATATTTCGTACCCTTTGGAGTCAGAGGTGCAGTATCTGTAGCAGGTTTCTTTTTTTCTGAAGAATCTGTAACAGATGGAGAGTGTCCAGGCTGAGGAACCACCTTCTCAAATCCTTGCTTTATCCACTCCATTACCCTGACAAATAAAAAAGATGTAGTTCAGTCCAAAATGTTACCCTTTTTTAAAATTATTTTTATTATTTTTAAATAAGTCAAGTAAAGTTACTTGGGAGTTAAGGACTGGTCTCCTTCAGGCTCTGCATCAGAAACCACCTCCACCACAGGGGCTTTAGTTGGAGGCTCAGGTTCTGAACAATTAGATATAATCTTTTTAAAAAGCCAAACAAATGTGAACAAAATAAGAAAATAATTCTTATATTTGATCCACTCACCCACTTTAATTTCTTTAACCTCTTTAACCTCCTGTACCTGTGGGAGAAAGCAAAATAATCACACAACACTAATGCATGCATATGTCGCTATGACTTAGGCACCTATTTAGTGAAGCACAAACCTTTATGTTGAAAACATTGTTCAATGTTTCTAATGAATTATTAATGTTAAAAAACAAAATACAAATTTATTTTAGGCAAAATATCTTTATGAAAATATAAAAAATATATGTGAATGTTAAATGTAGAAATTCTTTATAGATATACACTCAAAAAAAATTATGTTTAACGTATATAATTTAGATTTAATATTAATATTTAGATGTAATATTTACATTTAGGATTGTTTTTAAACATGTGCCAATTCTTTTTTTGGACTGTTTAGCTTCTAGCAGGTTTAGTGTCTGAGGTGATGTACTTACGGTGGGCTCTACCTTCACCTCTGGCACTACTTTTGGAACCTGAAAAAAAGAAAGAAAATCAAGTAAAACAAGAAAACAAGAAAAATCTGATGTTAAGCAGAGTAGATGTTCTCAAAATTATGATTATACAATAACAGCACATGCCAAAATGTTTCATTTTCTCTACTACAACAGCAAATCGCCAGTGATTTGTAATTAATTACTTAATGACAAGTTATACATTTATATTACAACTGTTGTAACTGTTACATCATATGTTTTATTGTAACATTTGATATTGTAGAATATCTAATACAAGCTAGTTCCTGTCATCTTATACATTATAGCACTTTTAGTTTGTCTTTTTCTTGCTCTTTTGAAGTATGAAATCTACTGATCATTAAAAAATGCTGACTCTGGAGACTCCTTCAATAAATGGAAAATAAATACGCCTTACAGAAAACTTTCTTTCGGCTTCGCCCATTAGGGGTCGCAACCCTCCCCATTTATCTGGGCTTGGGATCGGCACTAAGAGTGTCTGGGGTTGGTTCCCTGACCTGGGCCGCAGGGATGAGAGCGCCGCATCCTAACCACTAGACCACCAGGGAACCTTAA
The DNA here is from genome assembly GCF_946808225.1 of Silurus aristotelis. Classification (NCBI taxonomy): domain Eukaryota; kingdom Metazoa; phylum Chordata; class Actinopteri; order Siluriformes; family Siluridae; genus Silurus; species Silurus aristotelis. The sequence goes on from NC_139583.1 coordinate 23,668,238, forward strand.
ATACGCCTTACAGAAAACCTCATCATATCCATGAAAATACATTAAACTTTGAAAAGTTCATTATTAGACTTTGACTATATGGTGTAAAAGCGTTTGCTATAGAAACTAGAACACATGTGAACCAGCGCATTCACGTTAATTTAGCATTGGTAGCTGAAGATTTGTTCAACTGCCCAAATTGCTGTTATAGAAAATCCATTCCAGCCAATCAAATACAGAGCAGAGTGTCTATATAGTTAATCTAATTTTCGCATGTGCAAGGTCTGTGATATAACACAAAACATATTGGGTTGTATGATTAATATAATGGATTTGTTCAGTACTCTGTGCTACATATTATACTGTTAGGTAATGAAAATGCTGTCAGCATACCTCAGTCACCTGGGATTCAGTCTGCTGTTTGTGCTTGTCATCAGGTTGTGGAACCACTTTGCCTAATCCCTGCACAATCCAGGTTATCACCCCTGTCCTGTAAGAGGGAAAATAATCATTCATTAAACTCACTGGCCATGAAAGCAGAGTGAGTCTGCTGTATATAGAAAGGTGCAATGTTCTGAGCAAACACTACAAGGCAGCAGGAGACAGAAGCACAGTTGAGTGTTTATCGTGGGAGTTGCAGGGGTTTATGTAAAGCCTTAACTACAAGTGCCTGTATAAATAACGCGCCATTATGTTTTGGTAGAAGGTACGTTTTTTTCTTGGAAAATGTTACTATATATTTAAGATTTGAAGTATTTAATTTTACCAATAACTAAGCTATAAGAACACAAAAACAACAGTAGTATAGTATTAAAGCACAGTAACTCAAGTGGTCTTCACTTCTTTCTAAATGTCACAAATGTAACATTTAAAAATGCCAGACTGTTCAGGTCCAAATTTACAACAGTGATGCTAAATATTTTTCCTAAAGGCTTGCGTTTAGAACAGTTGAGCTGGACTGTAATATATCTACAGCAATCATGTCCAACTATCCAGATCTCTATAAGCTGTTTTACCATGTACTAGATTTCATTATTGCAGTGGTGAAGTCACAAAATAAATGTAATTTGTTACTGTATTTAAGTAGCTTTTTTATGTATCTGTACTTTACTAAGGTATTTCAATTTGGGAATACTTTTACTTTGACTTTACTACATTTTAAAGTCAAATTTCTTACTTTTTACTCAACTCATTTTTGCAAATTTAGTTCTTTTTTATTTATCAGTGGATAAATATTAAGCTGGTCAAACACACAGCAAGCCAAAAGTCAGGGTAGAGCACACACTCTGTTTTGAACTTGTTTTGATTGCCGCCTATTGGTTTCTACTTTGCACAAACATACAGTTTAGCATCAGTTCAACAGCAACAATAACATTTTGAGAGTAATAAATAAAAAAAAAATTTAAGTAGTTGAAAAGAAGGTTTTGGGCGCATGATAATTTTATTTGGGACCGATATTTGATTCATTTATTCCTATAATAGGTGAATTAATTAACCAATGGTCTTTAAATGATAATAGAAACATTATAGACATAATAAATCATAGTACTTTGGATACTCAAGTACATTTGAAGGCAAATACTTTTGACTTTTACTCAAGAGAACGTTTCAAGGGAGCACTTTTACTTTTACAGGAGTTATATTTTACCTAGTGTATCACTACTTTAAATCAAGTACAGTGAGGAAAATAAGTATTTGAACACGCTGCTATTTTGCAAGTTCTCCCACTTAGAAATCATGGAGGGGTCTGAAATTGTCATCGTAGGTGCATGTCCACTGTGAGAGACATAATCTAAAAAAAAAAATCCAGAAATCACAATGTATGATTTTTAAACTATTTATTTGTATGATACAGCTGCAAATAAGTATTTGAACACCTGTCTATCAGCAAGAATTCTGACCCTCAAAGACCTGTTAGTCTGCCTTTAAAATGTCCACCTCCACTACATTTATTATCCTAAATTAGATGCACCTGTTTGAGGTCGTTAGCTGCATAAAGACACCTGTCCACCCCATACAATCAGAAAGAATCCAACTACTAACATGGCCAAGACCAAAGAGCTGTCCAGAGACACTAGAGACAAAATTGTACACCTCCACAAGGCTGGAAAGGGCTACGGGGAAATTGCCAAGCAGCTTGGTGAAAAAAGGTCCACTGTTGGAGCAATCATTAGAAAATGGAAGAAGCTAAACATGACTGTCAATCTCCCTCGGACTGGGGCTCCATGCAAGATCTCACCTCGTGGGGTCTCAATGATCCTAAGGAAGGTGAGAAATCAGCCCAGAACTACACGGGAGGAGCTGGTCAATGACCTGAAAAGAGCTGGGACCACCGTTTCCAAGGTTACTGTTGGTAATACACTAAGACGTCATGGTTTGAAATCATGCATGGCACGGAAGGTTCCCCTGCTTAAACCAGCACATGTCCAGGCACATCTTAAGTTTGCCAATGACCATTTGGATGATTCAGAGGAGTCATGGGAGAAAGTCATGTGGTCAGATGAGACCAAAATAGAACTTTTGGGTCATAATTCCACTAAACGTGTTTGGAGGAAGAAGAATGATGAGTACCATCCCAAGAACACCATCCCTACTGTGAAGCATGGGGGTGGTAGCATCATGCTTTGGGGGTGTTTTTCTGCACATGGGACAGGGCGACTGCACTGTATTAAGGAGAGGATGACCGGGGCTATGTATTGCGAGATTTTGGGTAACAACCTCCTTCTCTCAGTTAGAGCATTGAAGATGGGTCGAGGCTGGGTCTTCCAACATGACAATGACCCGAAGCACACAGCCAGGATAACCAAGGAGTGACTCTGTAAGAAGCATAGCAAGGTTCTGGCATGGACTAGCCAGTCTCCAGACCTAAACTCAATAGAGAATCTTTGGAAGGAGCTCAAACTCCATGTTTCTCAACGACAGGTCAGGAACCTGACTGATCTAGAGAACATCTGTTTGGAGGAGTGGGCCAAAATCCCTCCTGCAGTGTGTGCAAACCTGGTGAAAAACTACAGGAAACGTTTGCCCTCTGTAATTGCAAACAAAGGCTACTGTACCAAATATTAACATTGCCTTTCTCAGGTGTTCAAATACTTATTTGCAGCTGTATCAAACAAATAAATAGTTTAAAAAATCATACATTGTGATTTCTGGATTTTTTTTTTAGATTATGTCTCTCACAGTGGACATGCACCCAAGATGACAATTTCAGACCCCTCCATGATTTCTAAGTGGGAGAACTTGCAAATTAGCAGGGTGTTCAAATACTTATTTTCCTCACTGTACATGGTTCATGGACTTTGACCACCACTGTATTATTGTGCACTGTATGAAGTGTATACCATCCGAAGCGTATTATTTTGTGTAGCATTGCAATGAACTGAATCAAATAAACTATTTGCTCTATAAAAAATAATCTGAAAAATATCGAAAAAAAATTATTGGACAAATCAAATCAAAACAAAAAATAAAAAACATTAGAGGCGACCATTTGGCCATTTTGTGAATGAAAGCCACACTGTACACTCTATATTAGCCTTTATCGTTTGAGAACACACATAATCCGTTTTGGGCCGAGCCAATTTGATGCAGGGATTTGACCTTTCAAATTAGATTTTCACCATTCTGCACAGAGTACATCTGCTCCTAAGTGTGTTTTTCTATAAGTGTAAATGAATTGGAACTACTCACTCTTCATTTGCTTTACTGCAATCCAGAATGAAATGAAACAAACATATGATAGAGGTAAATCATATGAACAGGTAATCAAATACTCTACCTGATGCACACACACACACACCCACTCACACACACACACACACAATATGAAATAATAATGAAATAGAAATGCAAATAGTACCTGGTGCTGTTATCCTCTTGTTGCTAAGAAATGTAATAGAGACAAAAAAGAAAGAGAGAGAGAGAGAGAGAGAGAGAGAGAGAGAGAGAGAGAGAGAGAGAGAGAGAGAGAGAGATTATTTTGAAATGAGAAGCAAATGTGTATTCACTTTCAAATTATGTCAGGCAAATGACATTCGTACCTTGGCATCACTCTCTGCCTTGTCTGTTTGAGGTGTAGTTGCAGGCTGAGGGAGAGCACTGGTCAAACCCTGAGAAATCCAGGTCAATACACCACCCTGAGTACTACAGAGAGAGGGAGAGAGAGAGAGAGAGAGAGAGAGAGAGAGAGAGAGAGAGAGAGAGAGAGAATAAAACAGAGAGAGGTTTGGTGAGGTTAGGTGGATGGGATGTGGGTGGCCACACTTAAAACAAGTGACTCATGAACGAATCATTCACTTTGAACGAGCTCCTAATGCGATTCAGAAGGACGAGTAGTCTGAAAGAGTGATTCATTCATTTTCTGCTGGACGCACATTAGCAAAGCTTTGCAAAATCTCTGTAAGTTATGTACAGTGAACAGACTTGAGTTTACTTTACATTCTCTTTTGTCACTTGAATCCCATATATGAAATGCATTACACAGGAAATTATTACAGGAAACAGAATTGAGTAGTTTATCTCGAGTCAAAATACTCAGTTCTGTTCATCATAATTTGTCCTTAGTTGCATTGTCAAGTCGAGTTTATTTGTATAGCGCTTTTCATAACAGACATTGTCTCAAAGCAGCTTTACAGAAATCAACAGTTAGGGTAAATTTATCCCTGATGAGCAGCCGTGACGACTGTGGCAAGGAAAAACTCCCTTAGATGTTATAAGGAAGAAACCTTTAGAGAAACCAGACTCAAAAGTGGAACCCATCCTCATTTGGGTGACATCAAGTTGTCACATATTCATTATTGGAACTATAGTCAAAGTTCGTCTTTACAGACGTTTTGGAGGATCTGCCTATTAAAAATGTAACTTTTAACTGTATTTTGGATCAAAGTCACTAAAATGATCTGATCTTCCAATCACTATTACACACTAAACACAGACACAGACACACAGACACACAGACACACACACACACACACACACACACACACACACACACACACACACACACACACACACACACACACACACACACACACACACACAGACATACCTGATTTCTTCCGAAACTTTATCCTCTTTCAGCTTAGCAGGATTGGCTTCTTTTTAACAAAATGGAAAACAAGGCAGTGCTGTCAAGCAACACATCATCAGCTTTGTGTAAAAGTAAAAATACCAATGATCACGAACATAACGGCTCTACTGTATATGTGTAAATACAACTCTTGCTCTATATGGATCAGTAATGAGTGGTATAAATGGTTTGTTCCAGATCAGTGTAAGATGCATAGTGCACCTGTGTGCATTTGTATCAATACTATGCCACTTGACTAATTTTTATATCAGTTATTCTACCTTACCAGTTCTTGTAACGTCTACAGTATGTACACCTGTGCCAGATTTACTGCTAAATGAGTATTTAAGTCTAAATTTTACCTCACATCCCACAGTTTGTCTTACATTTACTGTAGCTTTTATTATTGTCATCAGTGTGTTCATTTTTCAGGTAATTGTTCTTGCTTCCTCTTGCATATTTATTATTTATTTTTTATGTCATTGTGTAGACCGTAGTGTTGGACATTTTGAACTTTAAATATTATAGCATATAATATTATAATATTTGCACTTGCATCCACCTTTGCCCATATGACATAAAAAGCTGCACCTGTGCAATTTGTTGCATTGTCACCAATTTGCTTGTGCACTGTTAAAATGCAGATTTTAGCCCAATAATTATCAACTTTGATGATCACTAATGATCACTGATCAGCTGCCATGTGTGTAATCACTGACCTTTTTTAACCTTTTGCTCCTTAACTGATGGTTCCTAAAAGAGTGGAAAAAAATATAATTGCTTTCAACTGATCAGCAAGTAAACCATTTTTCTATGTTGTCTGTATTTTCTCAGTCATGACAATTTAATATACATTGTTAGATAAAATGTAATTAATTAGAATATAACACAATTCTGTCATAAATAAAATATGTATATTTATGTATCACTTTGTTGCAAAAATGTATCAAGGATTTTTACCTACATGATATACAGTATAGGTATTATGTCTATTTTTTTGTCGTGTTAGTGTTACAGCAGTTCAGTTGTGTACTGTTTCCTAAGTCTTTGCAAACATAATCAGCTTATTTCTACAACTAATTGTACTTTATATTACTAACAAAAGAGAACAACAAACACTAACATTATTATTATTATTACTACTAATAATAATGTTAAACAGGTAAATGAAAAAAATAAATTGCTCAGCTGATGCTGGATCTGTGATGATCACAAATGCTGAGCTCATAAAACTAGGAGCTACTAACCATATAGACTGTATAAGACTGCAGAAAGAACATCACTTATAATCTTATACTCCAGTACTCATGTTAGTTCTCACTCTCCAGTATTCTGTATTGTTGAAAGATTTATGATCAAACTCTTGATGTCACCCAAATGAGGATGGGTTCCCCTTTTGAGTCTGGTTCCTCTCAAGGTTTCTTCCTCATTACATCTAAGGGAGTTTTTCCTTGCCACAGTCGCCACGGCTGCTCATCAGGGACAAATTCACACCATTCACCTTAACTGTTGATTTGTGTAAAGCTGCTTTGAGACAATGTCTGTTGTGAAAAGCGCTATAGAAATCAACTTGACTTGACTTGACTTCACACTTTATTTGTTCTTTATATCTGTAATAAATCTGTGCATGTTTCTTAGTTTAAAAAAAAAACAAGACAGTTATAAATACTTGGTATATACTGTATAATTGGTCCCCCTTTATTTTCTGTCTATACTTGAATCTCTGGTAGACATATTAAATAAAGTCTATCAGGTTTTAGCTTGAACGATTCCGGAGTTGTCCACTAAAGCTTTACCTTTCTGAATATGACAGTACCTACATAATTACTACCTGATGCCATGATGATTAAATTATTAATCTTATACTATATATATAATGATTAAGTACTTATTGATTAATACTTTTAATTTTGAAGTACATTCAAAGTCTTTTCTCTCTTTTTCAGAAATTAAAATTATAAATGTTTCTTTTACAGGATTTATACTCATAAATAATAATATTCATTTAAAATAATTAATTAATTATTTATGATAATTAATATCTAGGTAGTTTATATGTACCGTGTTTTAAGTATAGGAATGGTGTACACGGCTAAGATTTACCAATTTATTTTAGATAAACGTTGTATGAGTAAGTGACCAAAAAGAAAGGATTTGCCTTATTGTTGATAGATTATGCGTTTGATTTATAACAATGCTTCAGCCATCTATAGCTAGGAGGCTATAGGGTTAAATTAAAGCGGCACATTGGGTAGGATAGCATACTCTCTCTCATTTGTCAGCTCAGATATGTGGAAGACTTGGCTTTCCTCCAAGTATGATATATAAAGGTAGGCTGACAGGTGCGTTGCATCTTGTGGGCGACCAAATAAAGATTAAAATTGGGGGAAAAAAAGGGGGAAATTGGTTCCCTTTTAAAAAAGAGAACACAGTTCTACATTTGCAGATTATAACATTACGTAACAATTTTCAGCACATTACTGAAGGTGTTAGAAACAGATTGTGTAATCCACGCTTTGCGTTTACAAACAGACATATGCACACTTACTAATGTTTGTTGTGTATTGCCTTTGACTTCCTCTTCCGGCTTTACAGGCTTCTCTGGAGGTTGAGGGACAACTTTCACCACCCAACTAAACATCCTTCAGCTCAAAACGCACGTCTAATAATAATAATAATATTAATAATAATAATAATAATAATAATAATAATAATAATAATAATAATAATAATTGCGCACACACACACACACACACACACACACACACACACACACACACACACACACACACACACACACACACACAAGCACGCGCGAGAGAGATATTTGAGCAACTACATTGTAATATTGCTAGTTACATCTGCAGCTAATAATTCTATATTATAATATTAATAATAATATTATATTACAATATGATAATATTATATAATTAATATATTCAAATATGAATTATAATGAAAATATAATATATTTTAATTGAATATATTAATATATAAATATTATATTGTAATATTAATATTCTAGCTTATTGTTAAAGGTGATGTGAACACAATTGCATAGGAATTAGGAAATGTGGCCATCAAGTTTAAACTAGCATACTGAATGAGGCAGAAAATTTTGCAGTTTAATAGACAACAACAACAAAAACATTTATAGTCTTTCGGACCATTTTTCCTGTTTGCATGCTCCATAAATATCTGGTAGTCTGGGTAAACTAAAATCTATTTTAAAATAAATTTTTTTCAAATAACAGAAAAACTATTGCAATAGGAGTGTAGCCTGAATTACAGGATAATCCCTACTGCATGGTTAAGCGTGTCAGGAGCTGTTAGTGTTAATTAATGCTAATTGTGTCTGATCCTAATCCAGCTAAAATTCCTGACCTGAATACTGCACTGCACAGGTAAAGTGTGGATCTACCTATCAATTTGATTTAGTGTAAAGAATAATTACTGGCATAAGAAAGAGAATTTCATGCATTATCATAGCTCAGGGAGGAAATTACAAATAATGAAAAAAGAAACATCAGTAATACAATATTACAAAACATTCACATATTAATATTCAGCCAAATGAATATACATTTTTTTTTATCACATTTTTAAACGCAATGATATTTAACAAGATTTTTTTCTTGTACATTTCATAGAATCTGGATTGTTGGAAGTAAAAAAAAGTTATTATTTAGTAAAGTTTCCGAATCAAGCAATTTAACATTTAAAAAGAATATTAAATTGTACCGTATTTATTGTTAGTCCAGGGCTTATCATGGAAACTCTGAATGTCAGTACAAGAGTTTACACCCTGGATTTAATGTCAGTCCATTAAAAGTAGGAGGAAAAAAAAACCTGTTGTTTGCCTCTTTTGGAGCTAGTTGGCTAAATTGTTAGGTTTAACCATTATTTAGTTTATAGTAAGTTTATCACATGCTCCCTGGTTTTCTGAGAAAAAACGACCAATATCCAAACAAGAAATGTTTTAATGATAAATAAATAATTAAGAAATTATTCATATAGCAAAGTATGTGTATCTACATAATACAGATCCATAAAATCAGTAATAAATATTCATTTAACCTTTGTGTAATGTTTATTGTAGTTATATGTGTGAAACCAATTTTATGATGATATTCAAACTAAAGTAACATGCAGTGCATTAATACCTTATATACTGTAAGAGATCAGAGAGAGTAAGTAATAACCATGGGTCTTCACTTTACACTTAAATTATATAAAGACTTACCTTAGCTGTTTAGGCATAGGCAATCATCTCAGAGATTGGAGACCTGGCTAGAGGACAGGTACTTGGAGGAATGGTAGGATTAGCCATACTGAAGTTAAGATAATAGGATTAGCTATGATTAGGTTAGATCAGGAAAGGGTAAAAGAAAGAATGTACACCTGAATGTACTTCAGACACCTGGACCTGATTGCAGCTACGCAAGTTTCTACACATTGAATGGACAATCAGGGCAATTGAACAGCTCCAACAAACAAAATTGCAATGTAAAGATAATGAACAATTAGCAAACTTTGATCGGTTTAAAACAAGTTACAAGTGAGCCAGAATCCAATCATGCTGCAGTAGAGGGTTAAGGACCCTAAAGTGACTCTTTGGAAATCCTTCGCATTAAACTCACATCTCTAGATGAATACACTAGTATACATAGTGTTCAACTTTTGTAGCCAATTGAATATAATCAGTGCAATTACTCATGTAAACAAATACTTTGGTGGAAGCTTTAAGCATGTTGTAGAAACGTATGAGTATGACCCTGAATTTAGTTACAGAAGATACTTTTGTTCCCATTTATACCCAAAGAACTAAGGAAGGTTGGAAAGTAAAGTTGTGCGTCATAAATAACCAAAAATAGCTATATGTCTAAGGTCCCACATGTCAGCTACCATAACATGCTACGTAGCAAGTCTCCTCCACAATTAATTAAATGAAGTGGAGAAGACAATGCTAGAAGATAATGAGATATAAAACAAAAAACAGCTCAAGAAATGAACATCAACAGCTTCATTATCAGTAGAGAAGCATTGGGTGGTTATTTGCCTCCATGTCCTGCAGAAAAACTAGCCATGGATTATTCCTTACATATGGTTAGGGACTGGAATTCTAAGTAATAAGAGCTCAGTGCCAATTCTGTTCCACTGTAGCACAACATGAAGACAGTGGAAAATAGTTTACTTTGTTTTGGGGTAGATAGACCATAAAGGAGCATACAGGGTATGAGAGAGAAAGATACAAAGAGGAAGAGAAATAAGAGAAACAGACAGACTGTAGGTTTCATCCTGATGATGGTTGTTTAAAAGAATGCAATAAGATCTGGTTAATTTCAGAGTAATTGGCAGTCTAATTCAGATTCATTGCACTGGTTTTATGTGATTCCCAAAAGACAAAGTGAAAAACAGGTTGCATATGGCAGCATCAAATTGAATGCAGCTCTGGAAACCCTGGAGACAGGCCTTGTGGCAGCTGGTGCAGGATCTAAGTGTCACTGGACTCTAAAAAATGTAAGCATCCATCTTTTTTGCATCATTATGCCTTAATGTGCCCTGCACAACTTCTTCCTTTGTTGCATAATTAAAACACTCCCTTTTAATATGATGCATCGTAGACAAAAAAGTATCAAATAAATTGCAGGGGCTCCTACCATGACCCACAGATAATACAGTGTTTGTTAAAGCTACCGTATTTTTCGGACTATAAGCCGCTACTTTTTTCCCATGTTTTGAACCCGGCTTAAACAACGAAGCGGCTAATTTATGAATTTTTCCTGGGTTTTTCCCGGTTCCACAAACTTCAAACCAAATAACTGAGCCCCATAACATTAGACCAATGAAATTTCAGAACGGAAACGAAAAAAACGCACTTCACCTGTGTTCTGAGCTGCACAGCATCGGGAGAAAAAAACTTTTTTTTAAACGCACGACGATGCCAAAAGATAAACTCCAGAGAGAAATAGTTGTAAAAGGAAGGAGGAAGACAGTGAATAATTACTTTCTTGGTAGGCTACTGTTTAGATACAAGCCGTTGTAACGCGTTGTGTCTGGGTCATGGGAGAGCTCGCTAACTCCAGTTGCAACACAAATCATATAAGCACAGACAGGTTTCCAAAACTTGTGCTTTTTTATTTTTTTTGGCAACAGCGTTATGGGTTAGTCAAAAAAACGTAGAAATTAGCATCAGAAAATTATAAGGACATATTCCTCGGTCTCCACACATGCAGTAATAGCGGATAAAAGCAGTGGCATGCTATTCCCAAAATACCGCTATGCTCCTAAAGGAAGCGCAACGTATTTCACCCGTTACACCGTGTGTAACGTGTCTTTCGTTAAAGCCTGTGTAAAGTACATTAGTGTAGACATAGTGTTTTGCGGCTTATAGACAGGTGCGGCTTATTTATGTTCAAAAATAAAAATATTTGGAAAATTCAAAACTCAAAACACCTGGAATGAGCAAATATTTTTAATAAATAAAGCACGTCTGATTGTAAAAGTAATCTGATGGTCACTGCAAGACAAAGATCCACAGATTTAATTATTAAAAGTTTAGAAAAAAAATATTGTTTTTCATTTTTAACCAATCCTGAGATTTTTTTTAGCTATGTAAATGTTAATGGGCAACTTTTAAAGGAATGATGTAAAGTTGCCTTTTTAGCTGCTAAAGATTTCCAGAAAAAACCCTCAGAAATAAGGAATCTCTAATCATGTCCTTATTCACTAATGTGAAAGGCAATTAAAGCTTTACTAATGAACTAATTTTGGAGGATATAATGGGTTTTTAATGAAACAAGAGCTTTTTTTAAACAGCAAGGACTGGAAACAAAGGTGCTAATGAATAAACTCTCCATCTCGTAATGCCAAACCTAGCAGGTTTGATTAGATGCAGATTGCTGGGCACACGAGGGGTTTTAGATGCTTAGAAAACACTACATTGAAAACACTAAACACTATGTGTAATGTGATGTGTAAACCTGCAAACATGAATGAGCTCCCAGAATATGTGCATTTTTCCCAATCTATAAACATACAAGTCATTAGGAACTGATGCAATATGATGTATGAATTGCTTGTTTCTAGTCAGTAGTTGTAAATGAATTCCTTCAACACTAATGTCTTTGTGCAGGCAACTTTAAAACCACCTGCACAATATTGTGTAAATCACACTTGTGCCACCAAAACTGATTTGACTTATTGAGACATGGATTACACAAGACTTTTGGAGGTGTTCTGCACCACAACATACCAACAGATCCTTTAATGCATATATTTTGTGAGATAGGGTCTCCTTGGATTGCAATTTGCAGGTTTTGTGTCTACAAAACAAGCCCAAATCATGTCAAGTCAAGTCAAGTCAAGTCAAGTCAAGTCAAGTCAAGTCAAGTTTATTTCTATAGTGCTTTTTACAATGGACATTGTCTAAAGGCAGCTTCACAGAATATAAGAATTAAGGTGAACGATGTGTATTTATCCATGATGAGCAGCCTGGGGCGATTTGAGAAGAACCAGACTCAAAAGGGGAACCCATCCTCATTTGTGCGATATTATCACCAAATCATCACCCGTCCACCACTGTGCTTGACAGTTGGTATAAGATGTTTCTGCTGATATACTGTGTTTGGTTTTCATAATGCAAATGGTGTTGTGCATTATGGCCAAGCATCTCCAATCTCCAGTCTCATCTGTTCAAAGGACATTGTTTCAGAAGTCTTATGGTTTGTTCAGATGCAACATTTTAAACTTAAGCTGTGTTGCTATATTTCTTTATATATAGGTTATCACCTTCAATAGGTTTTCACCTTACAACCCTTCCAAACAAATCATACTTGTTCAGGTTTTTTCTAACAGTAGATCTCACTCTTGGGGTTTTTTTGCAATTTCTTTGAGCATTGCACGGTCTGACCTTAGCAGCTGTCTTGAATGTTTTAAACTTGTGAATAATGTTCCTCACTGTAAAACAATAGATTTTAAATTGTTTGAAAATGGCCTTATAGCCCTTCCACGATCGATGGGCATCAACAATTGCATCTCAAAAATTATTGCTGATGTTTTTCCTACTTGGCAGTGTGTTAACACACCTAAATGCTTTAGACCAGCAAGTTTTTATAGTTTTTATAGAGGTGGTCCCACTTGCTAATTTCAATTAATCAGAGGCATTTAATTAGCAAGGTTTCCTGGTGGTGTAGTGGTTAGGATGTGGCGCTCTCACCGGTGCGGCTCGGGTTCGATCCCTGGTCAGGGAACCAACCCCAGCCACTCTTAGTGCCGGTCCCAAGCCTGGATAAATGGGGAGGGTTGCGTTAGGAAGGGCATCCAGCGTAAAAACATGTGCCAAATCAAACATGCGGATGATCCACTGTGGCGACCCCTGATGGGAGAAGCTGAAAGAAAGTTAGAGGCATTTAATTATCAGCACCTAGTTACTCTTTAGCTTCTTCTTTCCTATGAAAGCATGAAGGGTTTTCAGTTTTCCACACATATTTTTTGCATTTTGACTTAATCTTTGTAAAGTAAATAAATACACAATGCAATATAATCACTTGTTGTTCCTCTAGGTTGTATTTACCTAATTCTAAAACCTGCAAAAGACTAGATTTTTATTATATCTGGATATGCAAGTTCATGAAAATCTTTTTCACATGACTGCATATGTCAGTTATTCTCTCTTTCTTCTTTCTACCCCTACACCTTCTTCTCATACCTGTGTTTTATAGGCTAATGTCACACCCCATTTCTCTGCTCTGTAGACTCTCCTGTACATTTTCAGGTTCTTACTCAGCCTGTAGGCAAGTCTACTGATGTAAGTGTCTATTGAGTAGGTGGAAACAGGCAGTAATTATGTACACTAGGAATGTATTATGGTCTAGTTTGCTTTGCAAAGGTGGGAGGAAATTTTGCATCGAAGCCAGTTCGCACTATCTATGTCTATTATACATACCCATAACTTTAGCCTTTTCAAAATCCCTAACCTAGAATACCAGTGCGAACATCAAAGTAATTGCAAAATTTTTCCGTGTACAATGTGAAAGGTTTTTACTTTTTTTACAACAGCTCAAACCTGCAGAAATTCAAAGAAAAACAATTACAATCTCCCATAATTCAGACGTCTCCCTATTGATTACATGCATTTAAAGCAAACTCTGGAAGAAAAAAGCAATTGTTTTTACACCCAGTTTATTTTATGACCTTGCAAAATCCAAGCATAATTTGAGGCCATGCTTAACTGGTACAGTACATTATACACACAACATATAAATGCTAGTAATGGATGCTGTTCATTTATCCTTAACAACTGAAAAGAAAAAACACTGAACTTATGAAAATAATTAATTTAAAAAATAACAACTAGAAAAAATAGTCTGCTCTGTAATTAAACTACTGTGTTCAGCTTGTTCTCATCAAGACAAATAAAAGAATTGCACACAGAAACATAAAATATAAACTTCTGGCAGGTTTTGAGCTTTTGTTATATAATTGTCCTCAAAGCACAGGTTTGCTGCCATGTTAAAATATGTCTCACTACTAATATTCATTTTGTTGAATATCCTTTTTTTATATTTTTTGTAGCCAACTGTCCTAATGGTATATCATCTATAGGTTTTAAATGTACTTTAAATGTACTTGTACTTTAAAAGTGCTTTAAATGTTCACCACATGTACCTCAGGAACTTGCCAACTCAGCTGCCGAAGACAAATCCACCTAAAAATGTATGGTCTGGGAGACAAAGAGAAAATTTATATGATTATGATTAATAAAGAAAACCTTATTCGAATTCCATCAGGGCCCTAAGCTATTGTCAATAACTAGGCTGGCGTTTGATAATAAAGTTTTCTACTAGACTGTAGATTTGCAGCTTCCAATTATTCAAAATTGTGTTTGTGTTTCAGAACTGAAATCAGTTGTATTTTATCCCGCTTTCAAATTTGCTGTATAGGTATTTACAACATTAAAGGGACATGCTTAAGATTGACATTTAATGCTGCCCTAAACTTATGCAACGTATCTTTCAGTTGTTCACTTATTTAGAAAAGAATATTTTCTTTGAATTGACTTCAGCATAATAAAATGCTTTACACTTGCAAACTCTCTAGCGTAGACACACTGGATGTACTATTCCTTAGACACCATAAAACATGGAATTCTTGGTGGCAAGAACACATGAAGACATTCATAAAACTCTCTCAGCATGTTCAAGTGCAATCAAATTGAGAAGTTGGTTATGATTGCTGTATTTTTTTTTACATATTCAACTGTTAGGTTATTTTTCTGTTAATGTTTAATGTTATTATCTTTTCTTCTTCTTCTGCTCAAGTAGTGATTTCATTGTACATTTACATTTTCAGAATTCAGAAGATGGCCTTATCCAGAGTGACGTACAAAAGTGTTTTGAAGTCTCTATCAATAAATAAATCAACACTCGTTCACTAGGTTGCAAACTTAGGATACCACCAGCCTAAACTCTGTTTGGAGGAGTAATAGAATAGCCTTTATTTGTCACATATACATTACAGCACAGTGAAAGTCCTTTCTTCGCATATCCCATCTTGCTCAGAGCACAGGGCCAGCCATCATATGGCGCCCCCGGAGCACAGAGGGTTAAGGGACCAAGAGTGGCAGCTTGGCAATACAGGGGCTTCTCATCCTTTCAATCAGTAACCCAGCACCTTAACCACTGAGCTACCACTCCCCACACCCTTTTTATTTTACATAAATACAAAATTAACTGGGAAAATAAGTGCTAAATAAGTGTTTCAGGAAAAGGTAGGTTACCTGGAGTTTGAAGATAGTCAGTGGACATCTAGGGGAAGTTCATTCCACAACCTCGGTGCCAGAACAGAAAAGAGCCTTGATGTATACCTACCGCTTTCCCTGAGAGATGGTGGGACCAGTCAAGCAGTGCTAGAAGAGCTGTGATGTAAAAGGGTGCTGGTCTATTTTTTGGCTTTTTAGGCAAGCATCAGTGTTTTGAATCTGATGCGTGCAGCTACCAATAGCCGGTGCAGGGAGCGCAGCAGTGGGGTGGTAAGGGAGAACTTGACAACAAGTCATGCAGCTGTGTTTTGGATCATTCGCAGAGAAGGAATTGCATTCACAGATAGACCTCCCAGCAAGAGTTGCAGTGGTCCAGTCTTGAAATGACAAGACAGTTTGCACCTAAGCAGCCTGTGTGGATAAAAATGATTGAATCCTTTTGATGTTGTAGAGAAGAAACTGATGAGTGTGTCACATTAGTAACGTGAGGAAAAGGTAGATCACATGGTCACCAGGAGTGGGTGGGATAAAACATAAAGCGTCTAAGACTGTTGCAACTTGACTGTATATCGATGTCTTTCTACATTAATATGACTATTTCCACATAAACAAAAAAATCAGTGGTGAATACACAGCAGCAGACGTTATCTTCACAGAGGTATTTGGGTGTAATTACAGGCTCTTTACTTGTTGTTTGAAGTGCTTATCTTGTGAAAGCCAAAAACTGGTAGCTGGCATGTAATAAAGCGGAGGTGGATGCAAGTACCGAGGTGGAAATATGAACAAAAGACACAAAGAAGCAAAAAAACTAAACCTGGAACATAATGCAAGGAAAACATCTAGAGACAACAAAGACAAACAGGGGACTATGAGTGTGCTACACGGTGAGAGTAAATACAAGTGCTAATTATCCGTAAACACAAAACAGGTGCAAACACTCATGTGACATGAGACATGTGCAGGGGCTAATGGAAAATGCAGGTATATGTGGCATAAACCTGACAGTACGGTAGCTCTTTATTGAGCAAACTGATGCAGTAACACTGTCAAAGCAACATCTCAACAAACACACTACAAGACCCGAGAATACAGAATTAACTGCCTGTTGTTATTTGGCTGTTACAGTTTATGTCTCTCACCTAGCAAAGTACTGTTTGTAGAGTTTTACCTACTGTTTTAGATTTGCTGTAGATATAAGAAAGACGATTTACTTGCATTTGAATAGGTTGATCCATCGGATGCATGATTTAGATTCTGGTGAAAGAGCAACACAGCATGATTTTTGTCTTTGTACGTCTTTTACAAAGAATATAGATAATAAAAATAATTTTTTTTTGTTGTTGTTGAGTGGTTTACTTATTATTATTTGTGACTATGTCATGCAGGGCTTGGTGAAGCTTTAGAATAAGTTAGCTAGATTTAATGAACAATTTTTTGTATTGTATTTGTTTCATAAACCAAATATTACATATTACAACATTATGATCATGTAATTTTGGAACCTAGATTTATTTTGGCTAATTAATAAAAATGTTTCCAAGAACAGAGTGTCATTTCTAAAGCCATCTACTATATTTATGGCTGTCAGGCGGAAGAACGTGCCGGAAACCGCAGTGCAGTAAACGATGTTTAATGAAGTAACACAGGACAAAAGCAGAAAATGGCAAACCAGAGTAAAGGTCCAGGCTTTGTAAATCCTGGTTAAGTCCAGAAACAGACAACAGCTCTAAGAGCTACACAGAGTCCCTTAACAAAGAAACCAAGCTGCTACACGTAGTGAAGGTAGCTTGGGTAGTCCAACAGTGTTCGTCAAACTGTAGAACGGACAATGTGCTTGGTGGGGAACGGAGGTTATATAGCCTGGAGGCTGATGAGCTCCAGGTGTAGATGATTAGTATGTAGGAGAGATGCTCGGAGTGATAGGTGGGTTCTGTGAAGGTGTGGCTGGTGGATCCCTGACAATGGCAAGATATTTAGCATATAATAATGAAAAATATATCTACTGTATTACCATAAGTTAATTTGAATGTGTTTAAAACTCCAAAATACATTTTATGGACAAACGAATTGAAAGATCTGAGTTTTCTAGCTATATGTTCTTCCCCACCTGTTACCAGTTGGAGACACACAATTGTATAAGATAAGATAAGATAAGATAAGATAAGATAAGATAAGATAAGATAAACCTTTATTCGTCCCACAGTGGGGAAATTTCTATGTTACAGCAGCAAGACAAAGAGATAAAAATAGATGCAAATATATAAAAAAGAATATACAAAAAAATAAAAACAGAGAAATAAAAACAAATAATAATAATAATAATAATAATAACAAACAAAAAAATAAAAATAAATGCAAATATATGAAAAAGAGAAATATACATATACTACAATAACAGTATATACACAGTTACAATGTATAAATACAAATAGGGGGAGAAAAAATAAAGTACGCGTTTTAAGTAATATTTCAAGGTGGTATTGCACGTAATTGCGGGTAATATTGCACATAATATTGTACATTCATTCATTCATTAATTTTCTCCCGCTTATCCGTAATTCGGGTCGCGGGGGCAGCAGTCTAAGCAGGCCCCCGCCTCCGACTGCTGCCCAATCCTCATAGCACCGTCCCTTACGGTCCCTCCTGCAGGTGGTGAGCCCACGGAAAGGCGGCCCCACGTCCCTCCGGCGTCACGGACCTTGATATTTCCCTCGTAAGGGACCCCCGGAGCATAGAGGGTTAAGGGCCTTGCTCAAGGGCCCAAGAGTGGCAGCTTGGCGATACCAGGGCTTGAACCCCAGACCGAAAAATTTTGTACATGATTCATGTAATCTTGCACACAGATAATGTTATTGCACAGCTTAAAAAGTAATAACAGTGTTGTATTTTGGTGGCCTTCCTGATCAGCTTGTCCAGTCTATTCCTGTCTGCAGTAGATATGCTGCTGCCCCAGCAGACCACACCATAGAATATGGCTAAACCACCATAGAGTCAAAAAAGGTCTTTAGTAGCTCTCCCTGCACTCCAAAATACCTTAGTCTCCTCAGCAGAAAGAGTCTGCTCTGCCCTTTCTTTTTGATTGCCTCAGTGTTGTTTGTCCAGTCCAGTTTGTTGTTTAGGTGAACACGCCTGAATGTTCACTGGTGATAGAGTTTGTTTGTGCCTACGGAAATCCACCACCAGTTCTTTCGTTTTCCCCGCATTTATCTGGAGGCAGCTCTGTTGGCACCAGTCCACAAAGTTCTGTATAAGTCCTCTGTACTCTCTGTCATCATCATTCGTGATCAGACCAACGATGGCAGAGTCATCAGAGAACTTCTGTAGGTGACAGGTTGCTGAGCTGAACATGAAGTCTGCAGTGTAGATGGTGAAGAGAAACGGGGCTAGAACCGTTCCCTGCGGGGCTCCAGTGTTGCAGACAATCATGTCAGACTCACAGTCACGAGTCCTCACATACTGTGGTCGGTCTGTGAGGTAGTCCAGTATCCAGGCAGACAGATGATGGTTCACTCTCATGTACACCATCTTATCCCTCAGGAGCGCAGGTTGGATGGTGTTAAAAGCACTAGAGAAGTCAAAAAACATGACTCTCACAGTGCTCCCAGCCTTTTCCAGGTGTGAAATAGCCCGATTTACTAGGAAGATGACTGCGTCTTCCACTCCAATGCCAGGTTGGTAGGCAAACTGAAGTGGATCCATTGATGGGCTCACCAGAGGTCGGAGATGAGTGAGCACCAGCCTCTCCAATGTTTTCATCAGATGCGAGGTCAGCGCTACTGGTCGAAGGTGGTTTTCGAAGTCTTTTCGGCGCGGCGTCTTTGGAACAGGCACCACGCAGGATGTCTTAGAAAGTCTTTGGATGCAATACAATTTTCCCTTTTCTTAAACTAGTAGACCCAAATTTGTTCCAGTATGAAAATGCCCCTGTGAAAAAAGCTAGCTCCATGAAGATATGTTTTACATGGGTTGTTGTGGAAGATATTGAGTGACCTGCTATAGAACTCTGACCTCAACCCTACTGAACACATTTAGGATGATTTGAACGCTGACTTCACCCCAGGCCTCCTCACCCTACAGTCCATCAGTACCTAAAGCCCTGAATGATCTTTGAATAAGTTGTGGCTGAATAAACACAAAATTCACAACCACACTCCGATATTTAGTGGAACATCATATTAGTGGAGGTTATTCTAACAGCAAATGTTCAAGAATACACACATACAATTCTTATGGGCAGAAGATTTTGTCCATACAGTTATTATAAACACACTATACCCGATATACTAGTGTGTCAGTGGTAAAATCCAAAAATAAATCCTATCGTATGCAAAATTAAAGGAAAAAATCACATGTACATAAGTATTCACAGCCTTTGCTCAATATTTTGTTGAAGCCCCTTTTCATCATTTAGAGCCTTAAGTTTTTTTGAGTATGATCCTACAAGCTTCAGGTTTAATGAGGAGTGTCGGTGCACAGCCATTTTCACATCTCTCCAGAGATGTTTAATCGAGTTCAAGTCTGGGCTCCGGCTGGGCCACTCAAGAACATTCACAGAGTCATCCCATAGGCATTCCTTTGTTGTTTCGGCTGTGTGCTTAGGGTTGTTGTCCTGTTGGAAGAAGAACTGTCACCACAGTCTGAGGTCTAGAGTGCTCTAGAGCAGGTTTTCATCAAGAATGTCTCTTAACATTGCTTTCTCTTAATTCTGAATAGTCTCCCAGTTACTGCCGCTAAAAAACATCACCGCAGCATTACACTTCCACCACCATGCTTCACTGTAGGGATGGAATTGGCCAGGTGATGAGCAGTGCACCTGGTTTCCTTCACACATAACACTTGGCATTCAGGCCAATGAGTTAAAATTTTGATTCTCACGGTCTGAGAGTCCTTCCGGTGCATTTGGGCAAACTGGCCACTCTTCTCTCTTCATAGAGAAACGCTGATGCTCTTTCAGAGTGACCATCGGGTTCTTAGTCACCTTCCTGACTAAGGACCTTCTCCCCTGATCACTAAGTTTGGCTGGGCAGCCCTCTCTAGGAAGCGTCCAGGTGATTTCATTTTTTTCCATTTATGGATGATGGAGGCTACTGTGCTTATTGAGACCTTCAATGCTGCAGAAACTTTTCTGTTCCCTTCCTTCTGTTCATTGTTTGTATCTATTTTGGAATAAGGCTCTAACATTATGTGGAAAAAAGTGAAGCGCTGTGAATACTTTCCAGATGCACGGTACTGAAAACTCTACAAAGGCTTAACATGATATCTTGTTTTCTTCTATGCTCGCTAAAACTCACCACGTTTACTAATTTCTGGGCCAGAAAAATCTAATCAAAACTTTGAAAATGTAAAACTAACCATATCCATTACATGGCAATATTGTGACTCTCTGTATTTATTTCTTTGAAAACACCAGGTACACTGGCCAGCATGAGAGGAAAAAAGCAAATGACTTCTCTTTTTTCATGTTTATTTCTGTTCAAATGAATACATTTTGCTAAACCAATTTTAGCTGCTGCCTTTTCTTTGTAAACACCAGGCACACTGCTTGTGATGCAAGGAGATGAAAAGTAACTGGGGGAATGGAAATGATCAGGGAAACACTACAGTGGTCTTTAAAGTTCAAAACAACAACAACAATAACATCCCTTTTGGCTTTTAGTCCTATGTCTAAATCTAGAAAATGATTTCATGTAAAGATATTAAATAACCCAAATACTTCTGGTTATAACTCTACCAAAACACGAAAAAACATCATATGAAGTCCACAAAATAAACAATAAATGAAAGCAGATTCATTCAAGACCATGTTTCTACATTTCTTTCTTTCAGTCTCTCAGAATACTTTTGTGTGTGTGTGTGTGTGTGTGTGTGTGTGTGTGTGTGTGTGTGTGTGTGTGTGTGTGTGTGTTTCTGTTTTTTTTCGTGCACATCTTATTCAAGTACATTTAATTTTTTTATTTCTAACAATAGACCTTTACCAATTGACCTTTTCCCAAAGTAGCTTTTCCAAAAAAATAAATAAATACAACAAATCTGCACTATATAACTATATGTAAAACGTAAAAAAACAAACACCACGGTACAAAGGTAAAAAAATAAAAATAAAAAAGATTGGAAGCAAACGGTGGGCATCTGTTGTAGGCAATTAGTTTTGGTTAGCTATGGAGAAAGCAGAGAAAGCAAAATAGTTCATGCAGAAAGCACCACATGCTATCGCCTTTGGCAATCCAAATGACATGATTGTTGATGTGTGACTAAAGCCAAATGAATCAATACTTGCCAAGATGTATTGAAGAAGAAAAAAATGAACAAAGTGAAGAAAAAAAAAAAAACATTCCTGGGCATTATCCTATTATAGCCACCTTGCTTTGTCCTATCAGACTCACCCAAGCCTGCATCAGACCACATGAATTATTGAACGACTCGGTTTATGGTGGCAGGCTGTCGAAGGGGTTTTTAGTGCGTGAATGAGTGCGAGCGATGTGTTCATGGTCGCTGCTTTTCCTGCATTTATGCACAGGGGGCACCAGCAGCCAGGGAATGGAGAACACTTTCTTCCGTCTGACTTCATCTCCAGAACCCCCCTTTTAGCTGAGTAATGAAAAGAACAGGGTATTCTTGGGATTTCAACACTGGTGTGTAGTTTTAGTAACAAAATAGGCAAATAAACTCAAAGAACATCTTCCATGATTGCACATCTGGTGGATGTCATGTAGATAATCTCAGTAGGAAAAGCAAATCATTTGATCTTGTTTCAATTAAAATAAACATATTTTGTCAAACATATTTTATCTACGCATGTCAGCCTGCTCCTATTAATTTTTGTTTAATTTAATTATTATTTCTTATATTCATATTCTATTTGTTTTGAGGTAATTTCTTACCCCAGTGTTCAGTAAAAACATATGGTGTCACAGGAGCTTTTAGGATTGCATTTGATTCATTTTGGCTAATTTCCTGACCTATGATTAATTTTTAAAGACTGTTGAAGCTTTATATTTTGCCTTTTTGGCCTTGCCTTATTTATTTATTTATTTTCTTTATTTTTGTCCAGGCTGGTATTTAACTAAGGGCTGAACCCTGCGTTGAAGTAATGCGTCGCCTAATGTTGAATCTCTTTAAAATTCAGTCAGAGTGCAGTATCAGCAATGATGCAGCATCGCTGAAGGACAGCAGGTTAGGGGCCTTGCATAAGGGCCCAAGAGTGGCAGCTTGGTGATCCAATTACCTTTCGATCAGTAACCCAGAGCCTCAACCACTGAGCTTCCACTTCCCTTTAGACTACAGAAAATACTTAAAAAAAGAAACATTACATTTGGAGTAAACTGTTTGTTGTCCTAATCATCTGAACGTATAGGTCATCATGTTTTACTCTGTTTTGGCCTGACCAAATGTTCCTATGATGACAGGAAGCATGCAGACAACATTAACATTATTGCTGTAAAAAAAAATTTAAGCTTTTGGATTTAGCTTTTTTTGAAAATATATCTTTTTCCCAAAGAATATTAAAGACAATAGATAGAGAGGGAAAGAAACAAAGACAGGGAGAGAGAGAAATCTCTGGGTTGACACTAATAAATCAAGGGCTATTTTTTTTTTATAGTCACACATGCCTGCAGCATCAGAATGTGACTCAACTCAGACAGGATTTAACCTTAGGTTTGTGATTTATATATAAGTGGATCTCTGGGAAGAGCTTTTCCTGAGGAAGGTGAAAAAAGGAAAAATGTTTCACTTTTGAGTTTTCAGAAGCTAACTAAGTTCAGAATATCTAATACAGGGCTGATAGGAGCTCTAATCTTATTCAACAAATGAATTGTAAACGACTTCGTGTTCTAAATTGAAATAGTCTTGTTTGGTTAGTCTCTGTTCTTCCACAATGGGGCAGAATAGAGCAATACACTTTCATTACTAAGCAGAACATATTGACACTAATCACGTCTCTTTCTAATTAACCTAATGTAGGAGTTTGAGTGTAATGGATGTAAATACTCTTGTCATCAAACATTTGTTGCTTTTATATTTGCAAGTAATTTTGCTATTTTCCCCCCATAACATACACAAATGTGTCTTAATGCTTTTAATAATTTTCTTCACAGGCAAATCCCAGCTTGTTAGAAAGTAAGGGTTAGAGCACAGGATCAGCCACAGTACAGTGTCCCTAAAGCAGAGAAGGTTAAGGGTTTGGTCAACGGCCCAACAGCAGCAGCTTGTGCTGGGGTCTGAATGAATGATTCACTTTGTAAAATGCAAAAAATCATCCAGATTATCCATTCAATAATTGCAAATAATTGTTTGTTTGTTTATGTGCCATGTACCCATAACCTCTTAAAAAAAACACAAAACGCTGACTCTTAAAGCTTTTAAAAACCACATCAACCCCCACCCCCACATCCCAACACGTTCCTCTCCATTCAGTTATTTAGTTTAATTTAATTAATTTAACCCTTATTAAGGAAGCATATGAATACAAAGCTGGAAAAAGCCTGCAGGAAGAGTGCCGAGCGTTAGGGATTAACTGTAATTCTCCGATAAACGGAGATAGCTCTTTGTGCCACATGGATTTAACTCTAATCCCTTCCTGACAACGGCGCCTGTGTTGGCTGTGAGTTAAGATATGTCACAAGCATTTCAGTAAAAAACTACCAGCAATGCCACATGTGTAAATTGTGCCAATGCAGTGATTTAGAACCAGGCTTTATTCAATACTGTACATTAGTAAGCAATGTAATGTTGTTAAAATGTCTTCAAATCTTACTGTGATATAGCAACAAATTCAAATGAAAAGCCAAATAGTACCAGTTTCAATTTCTTTATCTTCAGTTTGGTGATTTATTGGTGCAAGTTACTTTTTTACATCAGATGAGATAGAGACTGATGTGGGTATTGCTGAAATCAAAGTGAGAATGTATTTGCTATTCTAAACATCTACTTAAAAAAAAAAAAAAAAAGAATTGTCATTTGTATGTCATGTAGTGTATTTCCATAAGTAGAACAGGCAATTAATGCTGAGGTTGTGTATCTTTTTCATTGGGACTGGTTTAAAATCTTAAAATGCACTTTGCAAAATAATTTTTCAGCTTTAGAAGTAATCAGATATTAGAGTTCTTAAAAAGAGACTTGTATATAAGTTTAACCTTGAGCTCTCAGAACTCATGTGTAAAATAAAATTACTGTATTGAGCACGTAAAGGGTTTTCTACAGGACGTCACCATGTCGCCAGATGACATAGGTGGAGTGATAAATGTTGTTAAACAAGATTTTTTCTTTTTTGCTAAATACTATCCTTGGATCTTTTCAATACATTCTTTTGTTGCACCTTCCAGGCAAGAAAAAAACAGCAATGACTAAGCACAATTAAAGAAATGACAAGAACACATGGACTCAAACTAGCACCACATCCACATTTTCTCTTGGTGAGAGGCTTTTTTTTTCAGCACAGGCAACATAAAACACCACGACTACTCTAAATAATATGACCAATAGACAAATACTAAATCTCAGAAGTGCCAGATCTTAGCAGATACATTGTTCCTGGAACAGCAGTGAACATTTGATTTACCTAAAGTCATGCGATTAATTTAATCACATGCAATGTAGTGAGTATGATGCACTCAGAGTATTTGAGCACAGAGTTATTATGTGGGATTCATCTTGACCCTAAGTGGACAGATGAACAGCATGCAATTTCCAATGCATCAAACCAATTTGGTGTAATTATGATAATAATAATACACACCTAAAAGCCACTGCTAAAACAATTGTGGTGGAAAAAAGATTTTGGATACACATAAGTGAATTCTGTGGCATGAGCTCTGAAGTAAACACCAATAACATATTTTAGAGTAAGAGCGTACGTATGTATATACGTGTGTATAGGTAGCGTGTGATGTCGTGACCTTTAAACAGATTTTAAAGTTATTACCGTCTAGTCACTATAGCAACAGAGACTGACAAGTTAAAACCGGCAGATTTTATGCCTAATATTTTGAGCATGTGTGCAGTGTATTTTTGGACACTGACAGAAAGATGATAAAATGGAAATAAAAAGAAATAGAGAAGAAAAAAAATACAAGAAAAGAACTGAAGAAAAAAGAGACAAGAAAAAAAGAAAAAGACAAATTGAGAGGAGAATCAGCAGCTATAAAAATAGAACAGAAGCAAAGGACTGAGAGAAAAAATAAAAGACAAAATTACTTATTTTTCTATTCATTTTTTCAAAAAGAGAAGAGTAAAGATAATAGAAATACAGAAAAGAGGGATGAAATATGTAAAAATTATAAGCTTGTATAGAAGACATAACCTAAAGGAAACATTAAAAAGAGAAGAATACTCAAGAGAAGAAAATGAGAAGAAACCAGACAAAAAGAATATACGATATAAGATAAGATGAATAGACGTGAAAAACGAGAAAGGAGAGAAATGAAAAATGAAGTATATACACAGTATAAGATGAAGAGGGAAAACATGAGAAAAGATTGCACCAGATACAGTAAGATGAAGAGAAAATTTAAAAGAGAAGTAGAGAAGAGAATAAGACAGAACATATGAATAAAAAAAAAAACTACTCACTACAAGCTAAAGAGGAAAACATTAAAAGAAAAAAGAAAAGAATAGAGAAAATTTAGGAGAGAAAAAAGAATACACAAACTAAAACAAAGCAAGGAAATTAGCGAAGAGAAGTGAAGAGAAGAGGATGCGAGAGGATGAAGCAGTCAGGGGAATGCAGTGTGTAGTGAACCTGCAAATGAAATATGATTTCCTTCACCATGAAGATAGTGAATATGGGAAAGGTAAGTGACAGGTACATTCCCTTGTCACGACTCCACTTTCCTCCCTACACAACAATTTTCCTTACAACAGCCGGAACTCTATCTCGGCCTGTATGTTTTTATCTAGATCTGACATATTCAACTGTAAATATTCACTCAGGACTGGGGTGTTATTTCTTATGCTCACTAAACTGTAAAAGTACACTGCACGTTCTCTGCTGAGACTACAGCAAATTTTATGGATGGCCAAAACCATTTAAGATCTTACTGAGGCTATACAATTAGGGGACAGGACATCATTTTAAATGTATTAAACCAATTTGGACCAATTATCATAAAAGCCAATGGTGGACGAAATCCACAAACCACATACTTGAGTTAAAGTGGAGATACAGTAGGTAAAAAAAAATACTCAAATAAAAGTAAAAGTTCTCTCTTTAAACTTTCGCTGGAGTCAAAACACAAAATAATTTTCCTTTAAATGTTCTTAAGTATCCAATGTACTATAATTTATAATGGCTATAATGTTTCTATTATCAAGACTTTTTGCTTAATCAACTCTTTAGGTGTAAAAACTCCAGTGTTACTCTTAGCAAACAAATCTATTAATAGAACGATATAAAGTATACTGATTGATATCTTTATAGTGAGTTAAGTGTTCTTCAGTGACTTCCAGAGTCACCATGTCTGAATCCAAGGGATGTGGTTAAATGAGACTCGTGACTTGAATGTGCAGCTGAAATATCTATTATGTAATAGAGCCATGACAACATGGAGCATAAACTCAAAGGAATTTTTCAATCAATTTACTCTTGTGGAATCAAGACTAATCTAACAGTAAATTGAGGTCCTACACAGTGTTTATGTGGTGTTTTTATTATTTCTAGTAGCTGGTAAGTAAATGTTCATTGCCAGCTGCTTTGGATTTCCAATATAAAAAAAGCTCAAGGCATGCTCATTAATTTTTTGGAAAAGGTTCTACACATGTTGAGCAGGATGCATGCCCGGGTGTTGAATAACTTAGATCGGAGCGCCAACATCTTCTAATAAGTTTCCTACATTAGTCATGGTAGTTATAATTATTTTCAAAGGCTTAGTTAATTTAGTTTTTTACTTATTTTAAGCATTATTTAAGCAATACATTTGCCATAATATTGCACACACCAGTTTTTTTGCACAAAATAGGTACAGAAAGAGACGTGGCTTTTGAGTTCATATATCAAACTGATCTGTCTCACGCAAAGCCCTGCCCACAAAGATCCTCAATCTCCTGCCAGCCCGTCTGCTCTCAGGCCTAGAAGCACAGCTAGTTAGGACTCATTCCAAATAGGCTACAATTAAACACGTTGTAATCCTATCTATCTACTGCCATATATTTTTATTACTAAATATAATTACTATAATTATCAAGCACATTATCCAGTATGCATTTTTGTTTGCTTTTAATTATGCAATGATTGCACTGGGTCTATTTGTTTTCCACTGGGCTCAATGACTTAATTTTCCCTGCATGGAGCTCCTATTTTGTTTTGTGCCAAAAACCCCTATTTGGTAATGCAGTGCGATGTGTTAAGGGCAAAATAAAATGACACATTTGCCAAGATGACTTCGGAATCATTACCGTTTGACACCACATGTGAAAAGTTGTGCATTGACAATAATAAAGACGCTTGTTTTAAAGTTTTTGGCCTTTTGCTGCAGTGGTGTTATATAATTACAGTAATTTACAGGGAGGGAAAAATGGCCTCCCACGCACTTTGCCAGGTCACTCACGCTCCTGTTATGCCAAAACTCAACATGTCCTTAGCTTCACATGGATCTATGCAAGAGCTCACACTACACTGTGACTAACAAATCTACAATTGCAGCTTTACCACACAAAAAAACAGCCTTTATTGGAAACAAGGAGCCATGATTAATTATACTGTATATTATTAAATAATGAACACTAAATTAAACAAATATATAACCCAACCTTCCATCACTTCGTTTATCGTTTTAGATAATGAACAAGCATGCTCACTACCTTATGTATCTATAGAGTTATTATTGCAGGATAGCATTATGGTGCAGAGGGAAGTGTTGCTGCCTCACAGCTCTAGGGTCTCTAGTGTCTGTGCTTTCTGGGATATACTCTATATGTATTGCAACCCTGACCATGATAAAGCACTAACTGAAAAAGAATGAGATATTATTGCAACTATTGCAAAATTTGGAACTGCAGCAAGAACGAGTAAAGGCCCAGTGGGGTGGGATTCACACTGCCCCATGCTCACTGTGTGAACAATTTTTAATTGGAAAGGACAGTTCATGACAAAGTTTCCATGGTCAACATTTTAATGGCAAATTTAAATAAATGTAAGCTACATCTACATGTATTATGGATAGATCCCAAAACTGCATTTCCATCTTGTTGTTTTCATCAAAACAACATTTTATGTCTACACTGGCATTTTTTTAAATTGCTCGTCCACACTTAATATCTGTAAAAGATTACACATTATTTTACTGCACATTTACAAATACACAATTTTTGTTTTTTAAAGGACAGACAAAGAATTAGAGTTGTTGCTGTAACCCAACACTATAAAGGTGTTTGTTTTGTGTTGAATAGGACACGTCGGTACATTATTTTTTTAACACCTTGTTTTTCTTTTTACACCCTACAATAAGAAAAACAATGTGTTTTCAAATATATCTAACTGGAAGAATGTTTTCAAAAAGCTTAATTTTACTGGAGAGAAATAAAATGCAGACAGGCTAAAATGCAGAGTAAATTATGCTTAATTATCTAGATTATTAATACTGATACAGTGTTAAAATACTCCAAGGTTTTTAAATAGCAAATAATAGCTAAATGTATCGCTATGGGTCTGGTTTCAAGTAATTTGTGTGGTTTTTTGGAGATGGAGTTGGACTGGAAATTTGGCTTTAACCAGATAACCCTGTTTAATTTCAGAATGTTAGCTCTTTGGTGTGCACCTATTCAGGTAATAAGAAACGCATATAGTTTTGATGCATACAATACATGGCCGAATGTCTGTGGACACCTTTTTAAACAAACCAATTTCAGATTGAGTTATTTCATTGGCGGTATAATAACCTCCACTATTACATGAAGGGTTTCCTTTATATTTGTCTGTGCAAATTTTTTTCCCCATTCAGCCTCCAAAGCTTTATTGAAATTAGCTACTGATGTTGGTACAGAGGCCTGAGAAAAAGTTATTGGTCTAGTTTATCTCAAAAGTGTTTGTTTGAGTTGAGCTCAGAGTTTTGTACAGGACACTAAAGTCCTAAAGTGGGCAAACCATGTCTTCATGGAGTTTATTTGGTGCACTGGGACATTGCCATACTTGCACAGGTTTGGGCCTCTTCTTTCCAGTGATATTTGGCACAATTGTGTGCTTTCAACTTTGTGGCACCAGCTTGGAGAAGATTCACATTTATGGCATTTAGCAGATGCCCTTATCCAGAATGAATTACAATTATCTCATTAATACAACTGAGCAGTTAAGGGTAAAGAGTTGTTAAAGGGCTTCACAGTGGCAGCTTAGTGGTGGTGGGATTTGAACTCACGAACTTCTGATCAGAAATCCTACATCGTAACCGCTGAGCTACCCCTTCCTCTGTAAGATCCACAAATCAGATGATCAGGTGTTCCCAAAAATCTACTAAGTGCTAGTGTAATGCATATCTTAAGTCATTCGAAACAAGTGGCTGGATGACTGCAGTTCGTTGTAAAATTTCAACTGTTTTTTTATGGATTGATGGATTCTCCAATTTATTAGATAGCCTGAACTTAACTTTGTTTAAGGCTGCATTTCTATGAAAAGTGTCCTGATTCATTAAAATATATGGACACAAGCTGTTGTTAAATCCCTTTGAGTGTAATTATTAAAGAAATCACTGGTGCTTTGTTTTTCTGAATAAAAAAAAACTGTTAGGGATTATCCTATTGTCTCCATTTGTTATTTGCACGTTTACATTTATGACATTTAGCAGTTGTTCTCTTAGATGGGATTCTCATAGATATTGTGTTGATTGAATTTAGGAGTGCTAGGCCGTCAGTTTTAATCTGATAACAGGACGATACATTTCACCAGTACATTATCAGCTCAAAATAAAAAACTGATATATTTCTTCCATATAAGAATGGTAGGTGATGTCGAGCCATTCTAGAGGCTCAGTGGGAGAGTAATGCAGAGTGTAAGTGGGCTTTGGACCATTTTGGCTTCATAGGCAAGCATCAGGTTTAGACTGATGTGGATAATTACAGAGGAAAAAAGATGGGATGGGCTCCCTTTTGAGTTTGATTCCTCTCTGGGATTCTTTCTCATGCCATCTCAGGGAGTTTTTCCTTGCCAGTGTCACTGGTTCGCTCATCAGAGATAAACAATTATAAGGGAACAAACTTATAGGCAATAAACTTACACATGTATTAATTCAACCTTATAACCACTTAATCTGTGTAAACTTTGAAACAATGTTCATTGTAAAAAAGCGCTATACAAATAGAAATTGATTGTATTTAAATTGGGTTTTCATAGCTCTGTTAATTAATAAAAAACTATTTGTGGTAATTTCATACATGTAACCTAGATCAGGTTTATAATATTCACTGCTTTGTAATTAGCCATAAAGTTTCTTTTTTCAAATGCTAAATCTATGAAATATATTGAAATATTGAAATCTTATTTTCTGCAAGCTTGCTCTAACTTATTAGCCTGTAATGAAAAACAGGCCAGTGAACCAATTAACTACAGAACCCAGATTTATGTTTTACTTGAAAAACAAAATGACATTTCATCCATAGAAAATAGATAAACCTTGCGAGTGCTAGATAAAGTTAGTTAACCTAATTCCCAGTGATTAGATCTTTCTTAGTCATCTAGTTTGAAGAGTTGGCAACATACTTTCAAGCATGCATGATTTATCTGTGACTTATTAACCTCCTTTAGCTGCTCCTTGATGCATCACTGAATATAAATCCTGCCAAGTGGGAGTTTTGGCAACGTATTTCAGTAAACAGGTTGAAAAAGGTCAGTTAAGTGTCTTTTGGCAGAAGGAGGGAAGCTGCTGCATTAATTATAAAAGCTGCACGAATGTAAAACTAATGTAACCTCACATTCAGAATCTGACCTCACTTGCTATGTAACTATGTGTGTGTGTGTGTGTGTGTGTGTGTGTGTGTGTGTGTGTGTGTGTGTGTGTGTGTTTCATTAATGGGACTATGGATATTCCCTGAGTGCTTCTCTTGATGCCACCACTAATCTTATCAGAGATTTTACAATGGGAAATTTATCTATGCCATTGCTCTTTATTCTTGAGCCTAAACACCTGCCCTTGTGTTTTTATCTCTCTCTCTCTTTGGTTCTGATAGCTCTGGATCCATTAGAGCCTGTAATAGTTTAGGTATTTTACACTTCCCATCAAACTTCAGGAAGCATTAATCTGTGCTACCTTTGCGATTCAGACATTGTCATATCAGATGCTGCTGACAGGAAGCAAATTAAAATTTCCTGCTATGCATTTCACACTGATGCAGACAGGGGAAACAAATGTCTCACTTTGTTTTAAGCTACTCAGTAAAACAAGCTAGGAAAAGGCCAAACTGACTTGTGTTATTGAAATTGGGACTAAGGGCACACGTTTAATCCTATACACAAATTCGTCAACCAAACAATTCACTCACATTAGTTTCCAACAGGAAAACCAGACAAAAAGGCATCTTTGCATCATCCTTTTTTTTTGGTTTTGTGTAGTCCCTTCACAAAAAACACCATGCATTTGTGATGGTTCTGGTTTTGTTTCTGTGCTCCATCCATCCTGTTTTGTGATTGATTTGTTAATTGATTGTGTTCACCTGTTCTGTGCTTACTTCTGAACTTCTTTACTTGTATTCTGTTTAGGTGTGCAATGATGCATTGTATTGACTTATTTGATCTGAAGCCCTAATTTTCAGTCAAATAATAATAATAATAATAATAATAATAATAATCAGCAGTCAAATAATGCACGGTGTGTTACAGAAATTATCCCTTGAATTACACTCATATAATAGAAAATAGACAAGTGAGATTCATGGGTAAATTTGTATCTCCTTTTTCCAAATTTTTTTTTACTTTAAGGTTTGTGTTTGGGTGGAATTTTATCTAAACCCTGTGCACACATAACATAATATTAATATATAATCTGCCCAAATTCCAAGTGGATCTCAAGGTGATACAGTATTTCAATCTATTTACACACTGCATGTTACACAATGACACAGTATTTCAGCAGGTTGTACATGCATATAAGTTTGGTTCCCTGGTGGTCTAGTGGTTAGGATGCGGCACTCTCACCGCTGCGGCCCGGGTTCGATCCCCGGTCAGGGAACCAACCACTTCCAGTGCCGGTCCCAAGCCCGGATAAATTGGGGAGGGCATATAGCGTAAAACGTGCCAAATCAAACGTGCGGAGGATCCGCTGTGGCAACCCCTAATGGGAGAAGCCGAAAGAAAGTACATGCATATAAGTTTGAGCTTAAAAGTTTTATCGTTGAAAAATTTGCAAAGATGTCAAATTAGCCCAAATTTTTGAACCTAATTTCCATAGAATTGAATTCTGGGTTGCCTGGAAATATATTTCGCTTGCATCTCCCACTGCTTCAAAAAGGTTTTTTAGCTGCAGTGGCTTACTTCAACTGTAGGGAGCTTTAAATGAATGTTTTTGCTTCTTTCCACCTGATTTTGCTCCCGCACAGCCTGATTATTAACAGTCGAGTGGAATCAGGTGGGTTGAAGGAGAGATAAAACATGCAGCGCAGGGCAGGGCAGGGCAGGGCACGCTGTGCGGTTTTAGATTAAGCACATTTGGTCTGGAGCCTGAAAAAAAGGTGCGAATTTCCTCACAGAGGATTTTAAAGCCTTTCATTTAAAGCTAAGTGGTCCCTGCATTATTCATCTAGATGAGAAAAACGATGCCCACTGTCTTGTCTCCTTGTTTGAAGCTTCTGTAGAGATTGATTCCAGTTTTGCATGTATTGACTACAATTAACTTTATTTACAAAAATTAATTAATGTTTAAATGTGCTGCTTGGTTTCTGACTATGAGTCTGTGAATATATATAAAAAATCTCACCAAACTGCTTGACTCTATCAATCTAAACTGATAAATATCTACTTTCCTGTACTGTTTACACTACTAGTACATGATCAGTTAAAGGTTCGGGAAACATTAAGAAGCTCTGCGTATTTTAGACCTTTAAGAAAAGTCTCCTGGGTGAAGCTCCCATGTCAAACTTATTTAAATGATGACACATTACATTTACTTTTATAAAATTTGTCAGACATCTTTATCCAGAGCGACTAACATTTGTCTCAATTATACAACTGAGCAGCGATGGGGTTAAGGGCCTTGCTCAGGGGCCCAGGAATGGCATCTTGGAATGACTGGTATTTAAACTCATAACCTTCATGTTCAAAGTCCAATGATCTAAAAATAGCCCTAAGCTACAGTACCACTGTAAAAATACTACAGTATTTTTTCTGGACAAACACACACATCGAAAAAAAAAAAGAAGCATTCATTAGAAATACTATTAAACATTTGCAATATATCAAATTGTTTTGATTTGCTAAAACATTTCTTAATATAACATAACTTCATGGTGTGACTGATTTATTTATTTCCCTGTAGTTACTGCAGGTTTGCACATCTCCCTTATTCTTAAAAACCGATACAAGCAAACTCCTTCTCCATTCCTCAGGCATCCCCTCACCTTTCAAAATCTTGTTAAACAA
Source organism: Silurus aristotelis (assembly GCF_946808225.1). NCBI lineage: Eukaryota > Metazoa > Chordata > Actinopteri > Siluriformes > Siluridae > Silurus > Silurus aristotelis. The sequence goes on from NC_139583.1 coordinate 23,702,600, forward strand.
CCTGGGTAAAAACTTCTACAGGTATGCCATCTGGTCCAACCGACTTTCCACTCTTAATCGCATTATCTAACCGTATCTCTCTCATTTTCCTTGTTCATCAGCTACTCAAAATCTTCTCAACACACTCTCCTCACTAGTCAACACATTTCCATCTCCATCCTTTATTGCTCTAACTTGCGGCGCATAAGCACTGATGACATTTATTATCAACCCTTTAAATTCCAGCTTCACGTTCATCACCCTATCAGAAACGCTCTTCACCTCCACTACACTCTTACTGTACTCCTCCTTCAGGATCACCCCTACACCATTTCTCTTTCCATCCACACCATGATAGAACAGTTTAAACCCAACTCCAATGTTCCTGGTCTTACTCCCTTTCCACTTGGTCTCCTGAAAACACAACATATCTACCGTTCTCATCTCCCTCATATCAGCTACCTCCCTCCTTTACCAGCCATAGTACTAACATTTAAAATACCAACCTGAACCTCCACTCTCCTCCACTTCTCCTTTTCCTGCCATCTCTGTAGACGTCTTTCTCCTCTCCTTCTCCTCCTTCAGCCAACAGTAGCCAAATTTTCACCGGTACCCTGTTGGCTAACGATACCTGTGGCGGTCCTTGTTTGTGAATGAGAAGGAGGGCAATGGAGTGGTGTGGTTGCAGAGAAAAGAGGTAGAGAAGGTGAATGAGTTTAGGTACCTTTTTTCAGGTACCTAAATTTTGGGGACAAAGTGAGGGCGGCCCGATTGAGATGGTTTGGAGATGGGGTTTAGCGGTAGAAGAATGCTGAGAATGGAGCAACCATGAAGAAGGAAAAGAGGAAGGCCAAAGAGGTGGTTTATAGATGTGGTGAAGGAAGACATGCAGGTAGTTGGTTTAAAAGAGGCAGATGTAGAGGACAAAGTAGTGTGAAGATCGATGATCCGCTGTGGCGCCCCCTAATGGGAGCAGCCAGAAGAAGAAGAAGATCACTTGTGATTGTGATTACGTGTGTGATTAAACAGAAACAGAGAATTAATAAAAAAAGTAATTTTCTCTTTTTTGTGTGTGCTCAGAAACAATAATGTCATAATTTACATTGTGTTTTCTCAGACCTAATTCACATTTTGTTTTTTAATTTTGACACAAACAAAGAATGAACACACACAATGAACTTGTCTCATAGAATTTTCTCATTAGCATTGTTTGCAATTCTTTAATGTTACCAGAATATGATCTGTTTTAATACAAAAATGGAGACTTGTTCTACAAAATGAAACGGTTATATGGAAAAAATTATGCTGTGAAACTCTGAGAGTGGTGTACATTCTGGCATGCTTTGGAGATTTGAATGCTGTTCAGTAAGTAAGGAAAGAAATAATTAAAACTTTAATTAAGGAAATCGTTCATTAAAGCACACCATAATGCACATTAACATAATCCAGAAAAGCTGTTATCTCTTTCTCACAATGACTGACGCACTCCAGGTTTATCTTTGCTGAATATAAATGTTACTCATGTTTACTTTATTTCCTGATGCAAAATCTGATCCTTTGGGTTTAAACAATCAATATTCCTTATCACGTTCCAGTCATTTTAAGGTTTATGGTGTAGTTTAACATTTTAGCATAAACACTAAATAGATTTTTAAGAGTTTTTAAACACTAAATAAAGTTCTAATTATAATATATATATGTGTATCTAATAAGGTGTGTAATCTAAATGATTACTATGTGAGCAGTTCAAAAATACAGAAGTTTTTACACCTAATTTTATCTCGTTTACCAAGTATAGAAAAATGGGCAGTAACAAGGAAGAAAATGTTCATCCTAATAAGTAAACAATTTGCTTTGATATTCCTCAACTTTTATTAAAAAATATTTATTTGTAAGCAGATTTGTACAAAGAACTAAATGGTTGGTTCTACTTTATATTAAAAACTGTATGTTACAATATTGACAATATTTACAATATTTTTAGAGCATCTGGGAAGAAAAAAAACACATTGATTTGCTAGGAATTAAGTTGTTTTATACCACGTCATATTTAACTCTTAAAGCAGAAGTTGTGGAATGAATAAATACACCATGAATTAATGCACTATGCAGAAAAAGAGTTGTTGTCACCTGACCATAAGATTTGTATCTACTTTTTGAGCATCCTAATTCCACATTTAGGACCCATTTGCTGTTATAATAACCTCCAATCTTTTAGTAAGATGTTCTTACTTAAGTACATGTTTTAGTCCAAACTTCTTTACTTTAACGTCGGTGAAAAAGTGTAGTCAGTACTTTGACTTTTACCAGAGTCTTTTAAAATGTTAATATCTGTACTTCTACTTGAGTGAAGGATGTGTGTACTTTTGCCATCTTTAATAATCAGGACCTAGTACAATTGATACCCAGATGCAAAAGAGAAAAAACCATAACAATATTTTATGGAGTATTAAATGCTCTAATCTGCAACATTAGCAATTATCAAACAGACACACGTGCGTAACTGACCAACAGAAGAAGAGAGTCGTCCTTCCTGCCCATATAACAGGGCCACATGTATTCTCTTGGAAACCTGCCACCTGGCAACAGCAACAGGATCTCTTGATAATTAGCCCCAATTTTAGATGCTGGTGCCAAAATTAAGGACCGGATCAAATCTTTGAGCATGTCTGTACCAATAATTGCAACTAGTGTCATAAACTAATACTGCAACATTTTCAATAACTGCTGCTGCTGTAGTTCAAGTATACTCTGAACTCCCATAAGCAGCAACAACGTTGTTTAATCCAGGTGCGATATTAATCTCTTTGTGTTGTGGCAGGCATAAAATGGATTAGCAATTATCCAGTGCACCGTGTGAACGATTCTTTCCAACTGGCGAGTCGTTACTGCTCATGCCTGACATTTTTCATCTGCTGAAATTAACATTTAGCTCGCTCACTCAGGCAGCAATATTCAGCCTCATAATAGTCTGATCAATAGCAGTTATTACTATCATTATTACCTCTCTCACTATTATTATTGCTATTATGATCCAAAGTATGTAATTAATCTCCATGTCAAACTCATTATGAGCTTTCATGCTTGGATTGGCATAGATCAACGGGCCAGTATGAATAAGGGTGTGAGTAAGTAAGTAATTTCTGTCACTTCAAAGGAGGGGTAGGCCTACTTAGACAAATACAATTACAGTATATTATTTGTGACAGATTCACCTTAGATTAGCATAAGAAGTGTTGTGACAAATAAAAGGAATAATACATTTTATATTTACTTTTCCTATTGATAATTTTTTCTTCTTCGTCTTTCGGCTGCTCCGTTTAGGGGTCCCCACAGTGGATCATCCATCTTCATACCACTCTGTCCTCTACATCTGCCTCTTTCAAACCAACATACGTGTATGTCTTCCATCACCACATCCATTAACCTCCTTTTTGGCCTTCCTCTTTTCCTCCTTTCTGGTTGCTCAATCCTCAAAATTATTCTATTGATATACCTCCTATCTCTACTCTGCACATGACCAAACCATCTCAATCGCACCTCCCTCACCTGGTCTCCAAAATGACTTACATTTAAAAAAATTGGTACCAGCACACTCCTTTTCCATTCCTCAGGCATCCTCTCACTTTCCAAAATTTTGTTGAACAATCTGGTTAAAAACTCCACTGCAATCTCTCCTAAACATCTCCATGCTTCTACTGGTATGTCATCTGATCCAATCGACTTTCCACTCTTCATCCTCTTAATCGCTGCTCTCACTTCCTCCTTACTAATCCTATCTACATCCTGCTTCACCAACTCCACATCCTCCAACCTTCTCTCTGTCTGATTTTCCTCATTCATCAGCTGCTCAAAATACTCCCTCCATCTTCTCAACACACTCTCCTCATTAGTCAACACATTTCCCTCTCCATCCTTTATTGCTCTAACTTGCAGTACATCCTTCCCAGCTCAGTCCCTCTGCCTGGCCAATCGGTATAAATCCTTTTCTTCTTCCTTAGTGTCCAACCTCCTATACAGCTCCTCATATGCCTTTTCCTTGGCTTTCGCCACATCCCTTTTTACCTGCTGCCGCATCTCCTTGTACTCCTGCCTACTTTTCTGATCACTCTGTCGATCCCACTTCTGTTTTGCCAACCTCTTTCCCCTAATGCTCTCCTGCACTTCCTCATTCCACCACCACGTCTCCTTGTCTTGCTTTCTATTTCCAGATGTCACACCAAGTACTTTTCTAGCTGCCTCCCTCATCACTCCTGCAGTAGTTGCCCAATCATCCGGCACCTCTTCACCACCACCAAGCCCCTGTCTGACCTCTTCCCTGAACCTCACACTACACTCTTCCTCCTTCAGTTTCCACCATCTTATTCTTCTTTCAATCCTTACTATCCTCCTCTTCTTCTTCGCCTCCAAAACCATCCTACAGACCACCATCCGATGCTGTCTAGCTACACTGTCCCCCGCCAACACCTTACAGTCTCCAATCTCCTTCAGGTTGCATCTCCTACACAGAACATAATCCACCTGTGTGCACCTTCCTCCACTCTTATACGTCACCCTATGATCCTCCTTCTTTTTAAAATATGTGTTCACCACTGCCATTTCCATCCTTTTAGCAAAATCTACCACCATCTGCCCTTCCACATTCCTCTCCTTAAAACCATACCTACCCATCACCTCCTCATCACCTCTGTTCCCTTCACCTACATGCCCATTAAAGTCTGCCCCAATCACCAATCGTTCTTTCCTAGGTACACCATCTACCACTTCATCTAATTCACTCCAGAATCTTTCCTTCTCCTCCATCTCACAGCCAACTTGTGGAGCATAGGCACTGATGACATTTATCATCATCCCTTCAACCTCCACCTTCACGATCATCACCCTATCAGAAACTCTCTTCACCTCCACTACACTCTTACTGTACTCTTCCTTCAGAATCACCCCTACACCATTTCTCTTTCCATCCACACCATGATAAAACAGTTTAAAGCCACCTCCAATGTTCCTGGCCTTACTCCCTTTCCACTTGGTCTCCTGAACACACAGCATATCTACCTTTCTCCTCTCCATCATATCAGCTACCTCTCTCCCTTTACCCGTCATAGTACCAACATTTAAAGTACCAACCCGAACCTCTACTCTTCTACACTGCTCCTTTTCCTGCCGTCTCTGTAGACGTCTTCCTCCTCTCCTTCTCCTCCTTCGGCCAACAGTAGCCCAATTTCCACCGGTACCCTGTCGGCTAACGATACCTGTGGCGGTCGTTGTTAACCCGGGCCTTGACCGATCCGGTATGAAATTCTCATTTGTGATCCGCATATTTGATTTGGCACATGTTTTACGCTGGATGCCCTTCCTAACGCAACCCTCCCCATTTACCCGGGCTTGGACTGGCACTAAGAGTGCACTGGCTTGTGCCCCCCTAATGGCTGGGTTAATAGCTACTCTTACTTCCTCCTTACTAATCAAATCCACGTCCTGCTTCACCATCTCCACATCATACAATCTTCTTTCTCTCTCATTTACTTTGTTTATTAGCTGCTCAAAATACTCCCTCCATCTTCTTACTGGCTTGTGGGTGATAGGTGTGGGTATCGGTGATAATTATGCTGTTTATAAATAATTATTTACACATATTCATCTATTAATTCCTTCCTTACTTGCTTTCTTCCTCCCTTTTTCATTCCTTCCTCTCCTTCTAAGTCAGTGTTGGCTCAATGTCTAAGGTTCTGGTTTAGAAAGTCCAATTTCCAAGTCGCACCACTGCTAAGTTGTAAGGTCCTTAAGCAAGGCCCTTAATCCTTTCAATTACATAATAACTTGTCTTTGACTGCACTCTGACTCCATTCCAGTGGTTTAAAGAATTTGAGTAACTTTGAGTCAGTGAGTGACTTTGTTACTATACTTAAGTATACATCTACTTTCTAGTATCAAACACATTTTTAAATCATTATATGCACTTTTTACTCCAATACTTTTTAATTGACAATGACTGTTAATAATTCTACTTTGCACAGCGTCTTTATTCACCATGGCTTAGTAATTCTCCAGAAGGGGGGATATTTGCTTGAATTTATTTGTTCCCTGAATACTAATCGTTCTTCTGCTCGGTAACATGATACTATAATTTTATTTTTTAACTGAAGCTACCTTTTTGAAAGATTGCTTTGACCAACTTGTTTGAACTTTGTTTTATTCTGGCATGTTGAGAAGGCTGTTGTGTTGATCTTAGTTTATGCTCTCTTGAAGTGTACAATTCGATTTGTATTTTAGAAAATAAAACCTCACAAATCACTGTTTTTAACTTTTTACTAAAAAAGTGTCTTGGTGTCTTGGTGAGCGTTCGTTCTATATGAGTAAAATACCCAAGTTCTATTAAAACCAGATACTGTACTCTAAGACTTTACTCAATTTATGTTAGAACTCCATTCATCTGTAATGGAGTAAGTTTTGCAGTACTTTTACTCAGTATGATTTTTAGTTACCTTTGCCAAATTTCGTTTAAGGTCAGATATGCGACTTAAAGAAACTCCCTGCTCTGTAAAGTACAGTATTTACAAAATGTACATGGTATACTTCTTCTTTTCTATCCACAGCCACTGGCTTTCTTGGGGATTGCCCACATGCTCCCAAGCCAACTGTAAGATATACTTTCCCCAGCATGCCCTGGGTCAGCCCTATAATCTCAGTCCAGAGCAGGATAAAGCTCTAGCAAGAGCAAAACCTTATTTAAATCATATAGCCTTAGAGCACACAATACAAACCTGACTAAACATTCCAAAAATATAAAGTTTCCAGAACTTAACCATTCTGGTAACCTAAATTGTTTAGATCATCAATGCATGTTACTTAAGCTTATTTTTTTTCCCCTAAACAAGCTTGTAATTTTAATATTATTATCACATATTTCTTGTTCACATATTTGTTCACATCACTTATTCATGCAGTTCTCCTGTCAGTTCCAAGTTGTCTATATGTTATTGACTTAATTAGGCAATAGATGTTGAGATGAATGAGATACTTAAACTATAAGTGCTAAATGTTATGGCACTGTAATGAAGATAATAATAAAATTATATATAATATAATATAATTATATATAAAGCAATTATAGCCTTAAGAAATCCTAGTTAACAGTAAACAAAATGGATCGCTGGTGTTGATTTATTCTATTACTTAAAGCTTAATGAACAGCTGACTAATATATTTGTTATGGTTCTCAGTGACCCATCACCTGGAAATAAATTATTACATGACCTTTATTGTAAATTATTTCCATGTGATTTCCTTCTAAATAGCAAAAACTACAGGGATTGATATAAGCACACTCAAATAGAACCCTATATGTGTGTGTGTGGCATTTTTCCGCTGCCTCCATCTACAAGAAGTTAAAAAGCGTATAATAAAAAGAAAAGCAAATGCCAGTGCATGCATAATGGAGAGAATGGAAAGAGCAATTTTCCTACATGCACGCACACACACACACACACGCGCACACACACACACACACACACATACACACACAAACACACACACTCAAACCCATACACACAGGTGTGCATGCACACACATACACTATTTTCCCATATGCATCCTGCACCCTGCCTCTTGCACTCACATTCAATTTTTGTTTTTCTTTACGCTTGGTGTAAGCAAAAGTCTATTCAGCAGAACTGCCAATCATGCAGATTGTATCAGAGAAACCTATTCACCACAAAACCGTTGAAATGAATATTATGTTTTTCTCTGATGCAGTCAAACCTGTTAAAGGAGCCAGCACATGTCTACTTTTGCAACTTTCTGCAAACTGGCTTTTTAACTTTTTCAAAACATAAAATCAGTGGCCAAATGCACGTACAAATAACAGTCCTAAATCAGAACACATGATTACATGACTTGGACTCATATGGAGAGATCAGCATGACTTCGCATTTACCGAGAGAACAGTGACTCCTTAAAAAGACCAAGTGAACCTACAGTTTATGTGAAGGTGAGGTAATAAAATGATTTTCAGAGTGTCTTATATTTTTTTTACAGAATGATTAATATGTTATGTAAACAAAGCAATATAAATATAATGTTATCTTAATTGACATATTGGTAAATATAGGAATAAAAGCACATTTTTCCCTTATTGTTCTTCTTCAGAATTAACTTACTCTAGGAAGTGAAACCAAACATTGACCAAGTTTTAAATCACAGAACAAAATTATCTAAATAAAACAAAAGATATTTAAGAGGACTTATCTGAGAAGTGAATTCTAAGCATAGATAAATGCAGCATGCAGATGATCATGTAGCCTACATAAGGTCAAAAGGTTTTGAGACTAGCATGCCAAAGATCCGGTCAAATGTCCTCTCTCAGATGCCTTAAAACCTGGCAGTAGAACTTGCTACTGACAGTCTACCAAGAACTCCGTCATCTTCAAGACCTGAAAAGATAGAGGCAGGTCTACCCTTTGCACAATGCCGCAAATGAAAAAAGACAATGAGCGTGCAGTCGGTCAAGCTGTGGACCTGCCTCTATTTTTTTAGGTCTTGAAGATGACGGAGTTCTTGGTAGACTTGGACCCAGTGTTTCTTCTGCACCTGGGTCAGCAGCCTAGGGATGAACTGCAACATGGCGCATGTTCAAATCACACTTGAGGATTGCCTGGACTGTTCTGTATGACACACTGACAATAGCAGTAATGTTGTGGATTGTTTTCTGGTGATCATCATGCACAATTTGCTGAATGGTTTCGACATTTTAAGGGGTTGAGCTTGCTGAAGGTCTTCTTGATCTCTTGTGGTTTTCCATTGATGTTCTTCAAACTTGCCGAATCATGTCAAATGTCTCTGTGGCAGATTTTTCCAATTTTACGCAGACTTTTATATTTGCTCTTTGTTTTAACCTGCTGTCCATGATCAAATCGCAGACATGGCAACGTAAATAGTCAGAACAGAACCAGTTGCACAGCTCCCAATGTACACAGGAAAATGTCTTTTGGCACACTGACCTATGCTGGTTGGTGCTCCATGTGACTGTGCTTGCAGCCTTGTGCTGCCATTTGTTGGTGTGTTACAAAACTAGACTCAAAATGTTTTTATCCCACCTTGTAGCTAGTGCTTTGTAGGCATGCAAACTAATAATAATTGTGATTTATTTGTACAATCACAAATCCATAAAATTGTTACTTTAAATCAATTTTTATTGGAATGTATTGTATATTGTAAGCCTAGAGTGATGAGTATACGTTAGGTACATTGTGTGATTATCCTGTGTGAATTGATTACTACAGACAATCCCTGGAACATTACTCAACATGCATAAACAGGTGGACAAATGCACCACAATGGCAAAATATTAAGCTCTTTTTGGTTTTAAGAACAAATCAAAATTAGCAGGACAGAAGCAATGCACTTCTGAAACCTTGTGTGTCACCATTTGATTGTTTAGTTTTGCTGAGGTGAACTTTTTGTGAAAAAGCAAGTAATAAGGACATTTTTATACAGTGAACAGTATTTATGTGACACAAACTAATTTCCAAACTAATGATTTTATAACCATTAAAGGCTTAATACTAGTCAAAACTACTATCTAATCTGAATAGCAGATAAGATGAGCTTCAGGTCTGTTTAGGGAATTCGACTGAGGGCAACCTGTTGTATGGCAGAAAGGAAGTACATTGCTGTGATTTTCCATGACAGCAATATTGCCATATTGGGTTGGGGTGAACAAGCTTGCCTTTACAATAATATTTCTCTGTATGACTAAGTCTGATAAAATGACAGGATTGGTTGGAAAATAGCCATTTCCATGTCACGGTTCACCCAGAATTGGATTTCCTGTCACCCATGTGCAATATGATTTTTAGACCTTATGGGCTACAAGCTGTAGCTCTGGATGGAAAAATAAGTAAGACATGGATTTTATTAAAACACAGCATCATGTTAGAGCCTACACCCTTAGCACATAGCAAATGGAATTTGGCAAGCTCTGATATGTGGTTGCAATTTATTTGAAATAACTTTAAATCTTTTAAATCAGCTTAACTGGTGGATCACATCTGCTTCTTGTCCCACTTCTGTAGAAGCAAAAGAGACACTTCATTTTTTTTTTACTTTTTGCTTACTCTGGCTTGTTAAACTATTTTAGAATAAATCTTATCCTCTCAGATTAAGTTTACCTTGCCTATATTAACCTTCATTTTGTCTGTTTAATAGATTATGATTTCAACTGTGAACTTTTAATTGTCTCTATTGTCTTTGCGTTTTCTAAGAGGGTGAATCAGACTGGCCTTTAGCCCCTTCATCCTGCACTTTCTCAGCAAACTCCCCGGCATTAATCAGACTTACGCTGTTAGCACATTTAATTAAACGTAACTATGCAGACGAGAATTTATCAGCCGATTTGACTGTGTGCTGTGTGTTGTTAAAGAGAGCTACTGAAAAGGTCACGTGAAATTACACACATGCATAGGCTTACAGACAAATGAGGTGAAGCGGATTTAAATGTCTTACTGGAGCCCAACCGGTGATAACAGCTGACCTTTACACTTCACATGCACAAAGCCGCTGGCAAAAAAAGGAGGAAAGAGGGTGGGTGTAAGTAAATTAAAAAAGCAGGAGAAAATTACTTGGTTTAAAGTGCAAGATAAGAAAAATACAACTACCTTATACAGAAAATTTGTACACAAGGAACACAAAGAGTGAAAACAAAAGGACATAACTCACTCACTGACTCACCGACTCACTTACTGTTAATTCACTCACTTATTCAATCACTTACTGACTCACAGACTCATTCACTCACTCACTCACTGACTCACCGACTCACTTACTGTTAATTCACTCACTTATTCAATCACTTACTGACTCACAGACTCATTCACTCACTCACTCACTCAATCAATCACTTACTCACTCAATCACTCACTCACTCACTCACTCATTCAAACACTCACTCAATCAATCAATCACTCACTCACTCAATCAATTAATCAATCACTTACTCACTCAATCACTCACTCAATCAATCAATCACTCACTCACTCACTCACTCACTCACTCACTCACTCACTCACTCACTCACTCACTCATTCAAACACTCACTCAATCAATCACTCACTCACTCACTCACTCACTCAATCAATCAATCATTCAATCACTTACTCACTCAATCAACCACTCACTCACTCAATCACTCACTCACTCACTCAATCAATCACTTACTCACTCACTCACTCACTCACTCACTCACTCACTCACTCACTCACTCACTCACTCATTCACTCACTCACTCACTCACTCAATCAATCAATCACTCACTCACTCACTCACTCACTCACTCACTCACTCATTCAAACACTCACTCAATCAATCACTCACTCACTCAATTAATCAATCATTCAATCACTTACTCACTCAATCACTCACTCAATCAACCACTCACTCACTCACTCACTCACTCACTCACTCACTTACTCACTCAATCAATCACTTACTCACTCACTCACTCACTCACTCACTCACTCACTCACTCATTCACTCACTCACTCACTCACTCAATCAATCACTTACTCACTCACTCACTCACTCACTCATTCATTCACTCACTCACTCACTCACTCACTCACTCACTCACTCACTCACTCACTCACTCACTCACTCAATCAATCACTCACTTACTCACTCACTCACTCACTCAATCAATCACTCACTCACTCACTCACTCACTCACTCAATCACTTACTCAATCAATTACTTACTCACTCAATCACTCACTCACTCACTCACTCACATACTCACTCACTCACTTGCTCACTCAGTACTTACTCACTAACTTAATCACTCACTGACTCAGTCACTCACTCACTGATTTGTTTACTCACATATTCACTCACTGTGTCACTCACTCACAGACTCAGCCTCTCTCTGACTTTTTCACTGTCATTTATTTACTCATTTACTCACTGGCTCAGTCACTCACTGACTCACCTAATCAGTCACTCAGTAACTCACTCACTCATTCATTTGCTAACATCAACTGACTCAGTCATTCACTCGTTTCTAATTTACTCACTCAACCACTATAATTGTAAATGATAAATGTGCTCATAAATCATGTGTGTATGTAATCAGTGCACTCTATACCCTGCATTAATTAACCAGACATCTACAGCTAGGACACGTTCTCCCATTACTAATCACAAAACTCTCAGTCACCTAGTCACCTAAATGTAAATATATATATATATATATATATATATATATATATATATATATATATATATATATATATATATAGACAAAGAGACATAAATATGGTGCTATACAAACACACAGATGAGGGTGATCAGTGACACGTGACAGACAAAAACGACTATAAATAGTCATGATGATTATTAGGGCACTGTTATATTTCCGTCCAAAGCGATGCTTTTGCCTAATATGCTTATTCACTATATTTTACTCTAGCCTTTTATGCAGTCTGTTGCCTCATTTTTCTTTTCCCATACAAACAGGGGTCATTTTTGGTTATGAAATTACATTTAAGGTGCTAAGTTATTCATTGGCAATGTGGTATAATTGTATATTGGATCCAGATCTACTGCTTCCCTCACCAAAATAAAGTGGTTACTGGAGATGAGGATGGTTTTCCTTTTGAGTCTAGTTCCTCTTAAGGTTTCTTCATCATACCATCTCAGCGAGATTTTGCTTGCCACAGTCGCCACTAGAGATAAACTTTCAGTTATAAGGAACGACCTCTTCTTCTTCTTCTTCTTCTTCTTTCGGCTGCCCCCATTAGGGGTCGCCACAGCGGATCATCCGTCTCCATACCACCCTGTCCTCTATATCTGCCTCTTTCACACCAACTACCTGCATGTCTTCCCTCACCACAATTATAAACCTCCTCTTTGGCCTTCCTCTTTTCCTCCTTCCTGGTGGCTCCATAGGTACTAAACGTACTGTATACATTCTTTTATGCAACATTATAGCCTGAATTGAAGATGAATGGTTGAACGAAAGGTATTGTCGTATATTGGGTCATTGTAATAGTAGAGAGCAGGAAGTTACCTCAGCAGTAGTAAAAAAACACACTATTTACCGATAATTTGTCCTTTGTTTGTTTAACACTGACTTTCAAGCTGTGCTTTTAGCAAATCCCCAGCAGCTTCATGAGTGGCTATATTTAAATGTTTAGTATTTATTTATCAGGTTAATTACAGTTGCGATTTACATGGTTTTGCTTTGGAAAATATTTCCTGCACTAACAGATTTTTGGCAAAAAAATATAAAACAGATTAAAGTGGAAGTTTTTTTTTTGTTGATGTTAATGCAAAAACAGATAAACACCTTATTTTGCTCAATGAAATTTCAGAGCCAATTTTGATGTGTAAACAAAAATAGACAAAACTGCAACACAGCTACAAATATACTTTGCATTGCATTCAGTGATGTGTTTCCCCTTCAGGAACTCGAGCTGCGTCAATAACGATTTGAGAACACTCCCCCGTTGCCCACGCTCTAAAACACATCTGTAATCAGTCCATTGGAAAGCGTGGCATCACCTGCAGAGTGACGTCATGACCAGGAAACTAATAAAGCACATAGAGTGAAACCAGCGCTTGCTTCTGTTTGTTCAGGAAGCGCTCTATGTGTGTTTGTCTGCAATGGTAAGTGGAAAATAAATTTTTTTAAAAACAACTGTGGCAGCGGAGGTGTGGCTGAGCACTGTTTTGTGAATAGAGGGCAAGGCCGGAAGCAGAAAGGCGTAGGAACGACACACCTGAGGGAGATCTTGACTAATGAATGTTCTCTCTCTTGCAGTGATCAGGGGAAGCGCATAAAGAGGAGCGAAAGTGTGTGCCGGGGAGAGAGTGTGCCTGCGAGCGTGTGAATAAAGCACCGATCGCTTAAATAAACCAAGTGGTTTTCCTTCCCCTGAACCGTCAGCTCTCCCACAACAACTAAGAAGACGAAGCTTTGTTTTCGTCCATGCATTTCTCCCTGACCCGTCATATTACAGGAGGATACGCACAACCTGTACTGCAGGCCTATCCAGCTGACCTGCTACGGGAGCTAGACATGGGAGGCACCTCTAGTGGTCAGCAAGTCCGTGAGCTTTCGTGTCACGACTTGCACTTCCACTACTAGGAATCCTGTGTGATGCTCGAGGCCGAAGCCCCTGGGAGCTGATGGATCTGAGGACAATCATCTTTAATAAATGGGTTTAGGCTAAAAAGTCCTTATATAGGACTCGGTTTCTCCCTGGCACCGTAGCAGACTTGGGGGGTCTGCCACCTCTCAGGAGGCCCCTAGAGCTGCACCAGGGCATTACTCCAGTTCTAAGCTTACGAGAGGTCAGTCTTCACAGACAGATTCCCTTAAGAGACTGTCTAGCAGCCTGGAAGGCTCTGCCAGATGTGTCTCGAGGGGTCCTGCGCACTGTAGACAGAGGCTATACGATTCAGTTCCGGTTCAACGGGGTGTGCACCATCCTGGCAGGGCCCAAGGAGGCTCTGGTCATGGAACAAGAAGTAGATACTCTCTTAACAAAGGAGGCCATCAAGGTGGTCCCTCCATCAGACAGAGAGTCCGGGTTCAACAGCCGATACTTCATAGTTCCCAAAAAGGATGGAGTGTTGCATCCTATACTGGATCTATGTCCACTGAACCACTCACTTTTGAGACTCAAGATGTTGGTCCCAAATCAGGTCAGAGGACTGGTTTGTCACAATAGATCTGAAGGATGTATACTTTCAGGTATCCATCCTTCCAGCTCACAGGAAGTTCCTGAGGTTTGCTTTATGGGCCGAAGCTTACCAATACCATGTCCTTCCACTTGGTCTTGCACCTTCACAAAGTGTGTGGATGCAGCACTGGTCCTGCTGAGACTTCGGGGCATCCGCATTCTAAATTATTTCGACGATTGTTTGATATTAGCATAATGAGAGAAGCTGGCGGTCCGGCATCAAAATGTTTTTCTTGCCCACATGAAGGAGCTTAAGGTTAAGGCAGAACGGCAAAAAGTTTGTGCTTTCTCCATCACAGAGAACCACCTATTTAGGCGTAGTATGGGATTCGACCCTTATCTGGGTGCAGTTGGCTGCCACACTGTCTGCATCCCTGCAGTGCTTACTTTCCTTTTCAGAAGCTAGCACCGGTTTCACTCCATATGCTTTTATAGCTTCTGGGTTGTGACGTCAGCCCGCTGGTGACGCTGCGTTTTCCATTGCAGTGATTACGCGCGTGATTCTGAGCATGGACAATCCAGAAGCATTCCCAAAGGGTTGTTGATGTAGCATCTTGTTCCCTTGGGGGAATCAAGGTTACATACGTAACCTACTTTACCGTGAAGGCCACAACTTCTGTACTAGGAGTGGCAGAGACAGAGGTTATGACTACCTTAGGCCACATCTACAATTATGAGTTTTTGTTTGAAAACACATTTTTCTCTTTTAGCCTTCTGTCCACATTAAGACATCGTTTTTATTCAACGGTAACCGCTTTTTGAAAATGCTCTCTGACTGACGCATTTTAGTCATGAGACAATGCTTTTCCTTTACATTGCTGCAAAGTTTCACAGAGCCGGAAAGTAAAAAACAAACTGGTGGAAATGATGCAGGTCGAAGCGTCTTAAGTTTTACAGTTCATCCGAAGTACAGGGGGGTACGCATTTTCAGAAGTTTTAGTGTGGATGAACTTTTTGGGAAACGATTAAAAATTTTCACATTTATTTGGATTAGACTGCCTGAGTGTAACAGAACCTAATTTACTAGGATTGACATTAACAAAGACCAGTTCCCATCAATTCCACCTTTTTAACAGTGGAGCGTGAATTCTGTAGATGATTGCGCACACTTACCCAAATGCTCATTTCAAGGTAAAGAAGGAAGACACTTCTTTTGGGCTTAGCTGCATTATTAATGTTAGGCAGGATTTTTTTATGCATGAGTTGTGGTCTCATGTGGTATGCCAAGCAGATGTTTGCCAAGGAGCATTTGTGATCCGTAAAATAAAAAGCTGAATAGGAAAGATGACCTATGCTTTTTTGCTATGCTCTAATGCCATTGGCAGATCTACTGGTTGCTTATTAGTTGATATATCAACACAGAGTTAATGTGAATGTAGAATTGTAATTATCAATGTAACTCAATGTAAGTATGATGCATTAGCTTTGTCACATGATTAGAAGTTCATTACATTGTGTCTGGAACATAAGGCATCTCAGTGGGCATCTCATTTACATTTACATTTACATTTACACTATTTGGCAGACGCCCTTATTCAGAGCCACTTATAACTGAGCAGCTGAGTGTTAATGACTTGCTCAGGGCCCAGCAGTGACAAACTTATGGTGGTGCTGAGGTTTGAACTTACAGCCTTCTGGTCTCAAGACATTGTCATCTCAGAATTGCAGCATCACAGCTCCTGGGTCAATGGGTTAAAGTCATTTGAATAGCTGATAAATTGGCTAAATACTAAAAGGATATTAACTATCCACTTTAAACTATTTAGAACAGGGGTCCTAAGAAGTTAACTAATCCTGAATTAAATTATTTTACTGCTAAGTTTAAACTTTGGTAACAGTTTAAACAAGGCCTACTTTAAATGTATTATTCTGCTACCTGTGTGGGTGGTAATTGTAAGAACTCCTGCTGGGCTGATCTTGTTTTTAGGGTTGATTGCCATGTTACAACAGCATTACTTTGAAAAAGTGATTGGACCTACATATAAAACCAACCAAACCATAAAGGCCACAATCAAGCCTAGATTCATATTAATTTATGTGAGTGAACCAGCTGCCCCCCTTGCTAGGTGCTACCACAAATTATGGTTTGCAACACATTGCACATGTTCGGCTTGCAGGGGAAGTCAAGATGAAATCATTAAAAAAGAAATTGCTCCTGCAGTTTTGTCATATTTTACTGAAAATACAGGGTAGAGGAGTAGGACATACAAAAGAAAATAGAACTGAACAGATGAAATAACGCACCACCAGGATGAAAATTTTTTTTATATATATTTTATAAATATGTTTGAGAATAATGAATAGGTTGATATCCCAAGTAGGAAAGGGGGTAGAGGGTCAGGTCTAAATGAGAATTACAGTTTTAAAACAAAGCGGTCAAAAAATTAAGCAGGATTTGGCATGTAGAATATAGGCCATCAGGGTAAATGATCTATTAGCTTGTACTGACAGCTTTTTCTGTTTTAAATGATGTTCCAGCTGGGTGGGCGGATTGGCATCTCCCTATCTAGAGGCATTTCTCTACTTTTCACAAAATTACAGATGGTTTAGAACCCTGGCAGGAGACCCGCAACACAACACCACACCACACAAATGCATGTGAGGTGGCACTGGACGCTAACCCAGACATTTCAAGGGCACTAATTGCACCAGCGTTCCCTGGTTGGTAACCTTGGCAAGAAGGCATAGAAATGCTGACAGAGGAATGCTGAGACACCAAGTGTGCAGCTATGGCAACCATTTGCTCGCTTTTTTATCATTTGCTCAAGTTTTTATTTTTCAAAGACCCAAAAAACTGTCTGAGGATCGCTGCCCTCCAGTGCAGCTGTGTGCCTGCGGCCGAACTTTGCACTTCACCCAAACAAACTGAGATCTACACAAGCCAGGTTTTATTCTGCCCTGTATAAAGCTTCCACCTATCTCGTTTGCCCACACTAACCTGACAGCAAGACCACCAGAAAATGATGGAGAATAAATCATTTAAATCTTGCTTCACAATTCAGCACTGAGAAAACATTTGTAAAGCTTGCTATGGACCAGAACTTACAACCAACCCTATTTTAGGGCTAATGTTATGCCATTTTTATCCACAATTCAAAAGCTGTGAAAACCTTAATCATGTTTGCAGCAATACATTTGCATTTGTCAAAATAAAAGTTTATTTACTATACCTAAAGTCTTATCTACCTAAAATAATTGCCTGCTATTTGGACACTATACTAACACTCTTCATCCTACAACTTATAAATAAACATTCCCTTTGGGGTTTAACCTTGATGATTCACCCCACACCCCACACTCATGTTCATCACATTATACCTAGCATAAGTTATCGCTAATTAATGCTGTTGAATTTGCTAGTGTATAACAGCAGTTCTAGCAATAGTTCTGGCTAAAAAAAATAAATAAACCACAGGTATTATAATGCAGCTAAACAGCTAACTCAAAAGGGACATATGTCAAACACTCTACAAAATCCAATTTAATAATAAACACTTTTTTTTTTAACAAACAGAGCGTTATGTACAACAAATAATTTTGTGACATGGTCTAAAGGAGATGTTTATAAAAATCTTAGCATTGTAAGTATTGGTGAACAATTTTATGAAAAAACAGGCAAACAAATCCAAATTAGCAGGCAAAACTCATGAAATGCTATGGTTGGGTGATAAGCAAATAAGAATACAAGGGCATTAACGAGAAAGTGAAATGAGAAAAAGAAAGGTCATTAGGAAACCATGAAGCTTGTTTACTTAGCTAATGCAAAGTAAACAAATGGTAAATCAAAAATGAATGATACCATACACTTAAGACTCGAGAGTGAAATGGCAAATCACAAGACAGGGTTGGAAACATAAATATGAAAATAAATGTGACACAAATCAAAAGCACGTGGCTACATCAACAAGCAAATAGTGCAGCCATTATAAGATTAACGAACATTTGTTTCACGCTGCAGCGAATAGAGCAAGAGGGGAATATACATTGGGCTGTATAGTAAATCTCATCTTAGTGCAAGCTATTAATTCAAGTATGTAAAATAAACCTTTCTATTTGTACACGCTGTTCAAAATGACACAATGACACAAAATGATAGATTCATTGTTTATTTACTTCCTGTAGTTAGCAGTTGTTTTACTAAGTGAACACATTACCAAGCTTAATTCGAAAAACATTTTAAAAAATGTAAAGCAATCCAACAGCATTTTAGCAGTCTGTTGCTTAGGCTGTGTACTGTAACAAACTGTGAGGAAAATGCTTTCGGTTCTCTTCTGCATATACAAGCTCAGCCAAAATTTGCTACCTTGGCTTCGAGTCATTGATCAAACTCACAATCCCCTGACCACAGGGCCAACACTTTTCTGTTTACCTGTAAGTTCACCTTTTTCGTTCCTGAATCCATGCAAACGCAGAAAATCCCTCCTCTAGCAACAGTCCCACAGTTCCTACAGTACAGTAGAGTTAGTGACATCTTCAGCAGACATGGCAAATATTAAATTTTACAGTGAACGAGGCTTCTTCTGGATCTTCTTTTTGATTGCGTAAAACAAATATAAACAAAATACTTTGCCATATTGTTTCCAAAAAGTTATTGTTATTGACATTAAGCTCTTTTTTATAAAACTGTCTTAAAAGAGCAGTGTAACAATTGTATGAATGTTCTGAATGTTGACAGGGCTGCAGGTAATTAAATCCAGAGGTCATCCTTGTGATTCATGTTTCTGAGACTAGAAGCAGCTGATTTTTGGTCTGGAGGATCACATTAATGAATAGTGGACAGTCTAATTGGGTTAGAGATGCTGAGAATAGCATTATTTTAGCAATTTATTAAGAAAAAATACATGTTTAAATGTTTAAAATGGCACAATTGCAAAAATAACCCCAAAAGGTCTAAAAACAAAAATACATCATACACAGCATGCTAAAAAGTATGTGCAAATTGGACTGTCCAAAGACATTCTATTTGTCTATTAAATAATGCTGTCTGTGTGGTGTGATAAATCATATTTGAGTGATCATAGTTTCCACATGTAAGAGTTGTACTCTCCGGCCTCAAGGTAAGATGGTGGGACACTTAAAACCTCACCAGAACAGTTCATTGTTATGTGGAGATGGATTGCGAGAATGCATGTGTATGTGCTGAGGTAAATACAAAAGCAGGAGAGCAAAGAGAGATGCCTCATTTATTTATCCAGCACTCCAAGAACAGAAACATCAGCAACAATTTCCTCATGACTCTGCAGCCTGCTTCTCTCTTCTCAGCCCTGCCAATATCCTGATATTAATGTTGTCTCTATACACAACCCACATGACAGCATCTAAGTAACCTAGAAGAGGTTTGTGTGGGTTTGTGTATGTGTGTGTTTGTGTGTAAGAGAGAGGGAGAAAGAGAGCTAGCTAGATAAAGATAGAAAGCTTGATTAAGATAGATGGATGGATGGATGGATAGATAGATAGATAGATAGATAGATAGATAGAGAGAGAGAGAGAGAGAGAGAGAGAGAGAGAGAGAGAGAGAGAGAGAGAGAGAGAGAACGTAGTAGCAAAGACATTTTTTTTCATCCTTCTCCTAAGAAACATACTTTCTTGTCTGAGCTTTTACAGATGCACCTAAAGTCATTAGACATCATAATGATTAACATGTAAATATGTTGAAAGGTGAGTTTTCCAGCTATATGAGCATTTTCTCCAAACTGTTACCACAAAGTTGTAGGCGTGAATTGTATAGACATGGATGCACTGACTTTTTCATTCACTTAAAACAACAGTAGGAGACCTAAACCTGTTCCATAATGACAATGCCCCTGTGCACAAAGCCAGCTTCATGAAGATATGATTTACATGAATCTTGAGTGGCCTGCTATAAAGTTTTGACCTTAACCCAATGGAACACCAGTACCTGACTTTACAAATAACCTTTTGTCTGAATGGGCACAAACCTCAACAAGGACACAAACATTGTGTGAATCATCTTTCAATAAGGATTAAGGATATTATCACAGAAAATGGCGTCCACAAACTTTTGCTCATCAGTTGCATCAAGAGAGATGCCAATTTATATACGTAACCACATATTATACATACAGTATAAATGTATAGGGTCATTATAAGACATCACATTGGAACTGAATTAAAAACATTAATGCTGTGTTTGTAAAAAATAGAGAGTAGAGCAGGTAGTTTTGCAACACAAATGCAAAGTAAAGACCCCAGTGTATGCATCTATCCCTGTAAGGCTTGTTACGATTCAGTATCAAGGGCCTGATGTGTGTGATTAGCAGTATGAAACAGTCTTCACACCAATATATCACCCCAAAATATGTGCGAAACATCGCCATGATGTGCATGATTGGTACTGACGCACGCACTGCAAGTGTGTGAAATTTTTTTTCTTTTTCCAACTCGGCATGTGCTAATGGGTATGCAATGAGATTTTTTTTTTAATTATTAATGAGTTAAAGCATAGTGTTTTAAAAAGATTCAGTAAAATGTATGTAATACAGAAGTATGTAATCCTTCCAGTGAGGCCCAAAAAATGATGGATCCTCTCAGGACACAATACAGATTGATTTCATGAGCACGTTTTGTAATCTGTTTTAATATTTATTCATCAAGGCAAAGAAATGTGCCTTTTAGCACCTTCCTCCTCGGATTTATCCTCTTGACTGGAAGCATGCAGGTGGATTCGGCCTGGATCCAGGCACTTAAGGAATAGCCCTAGCCCTCTTCTTGGAAACATGGAGGTTCCTGTGGTTTGGCAACTTTTACAAATGGTTTATCAGGGGTTATAACTCTGTTAAAACATGTTCCGGCCTTTTCTGAGACCCTCATGCCTATTTGTGGTGGAGGTGGACACCTCTGATGAAAGGGTGGGCGCAGTGTTATCTCAGAGGGGCACCATTGACCACCCGACCACTGGAACATAAAAAGATGGTTAAGCAGGCATCATCTGACCAGCCCGTCCATGCAGGCTGCCCCCTCCCAGGAGATTTTTCGCTCCTGAATATCTATGGTCTCAGGTACTTCAATGGTGCAACTGTTACCCCCTGTTTTGTCATCCTGGCACCCCGTGAATTTTAGCTCTCCTTATGCCATGCTTCTGGTGGCCCACCATCCAGATGAATACCTCTGACTTTATTGCCGCCTGCTTTTTCTGTGCCCACCACAAAAACCTCAAGAGATGGGCGATGGGGCTACTTCAGCCACTCCTGATACCCAGGCGGTATACCCACCCGGCACCCTCCTTCCAGCCGTCCAGGCATGCTTGTTGTTAAAAAATGAAAAGTAAAGTAAAAAGTAGCCATCACTTCTAACTGTGTTAGTGTAATGCTGATAACCTCATCATATGTAGAAGACCCTTGATATTAATAAAAGTACAAATCAATCCTCAAAATTCTTGAGTTGCTAAGTAATTTCATTGATCTTTAAGCTGCAGATGTGGAACCATCCATGCACAGGGTGGTCTCCCATTGAAGAGGTATGGAATGTTGGGATAAATTGAGCAGATCTGAAGACAAGAAAGACAGGACACTTGTCACTGGTACCTCAGGAGCATCTTTAACTCGAAAAAGAGGAAGAGAGAGAGAGAGAGAGAGAGAGAGAGAGAGAGAGAGAGAGAGAGAGAGAGAGAGAAAGAGCAAGAGAGAGAGAGAGAGAGAGACAGAGACAGAGACAGAGAATAGAAGGATGACAGGGAGTGAGAAAAAATCATTGTTAAGAATCTTACGGTCAGGTGTCCACTAACTTTTGTCTATATAGTGTAGCAACAACAGTAAAATTAATTGGCGAATAATGCTCATGCCAACATAAAAATCAAACTCTAACTTTCTATATGTAAGTAATATTCAGGCAAAGTAGCATTTCTATGTTAAAGAGGTGAGAAAAAACAAAAAAAAAACATGGGTTATAACGATGAAAAGCTGAGCTTGAGGTCTGCAAAACATTTTTCTTGTTTTATTGTCTTATTCCTTGCTCTGTGACTTCTCGTAGATCTTGTAGATGCTAACACTAGCACATTGGACGACTGAAATATACTTGATAATCTCTCTCTATCTGTGAATTGTGAATACCAAACTCCTTTTTACATAGCTTGACACATATCTTTGCAATGCATTCATCTATTATCTGAAAGGTTAAAAACTAAGAACAAGAGCAAAAATCGAATTATATAGTTTGTATCCCAGCAAAGTAGCAGTATAAAGGCGTTAACCAGAAAACTAGACTTGCATCGGGATGAAGTCAGAGCCATAGACTTGTATATTTAGTTAGTATTTAGGCGAAGTAGAGTATTTATGTTGGAGCTAGGTAATATAAATAGTGAACATCCATAAAGCCAGGTTGTAAGAAATGCGACAAGACCTGCAATTGACGTCAGCAAAATTCTGTTGTATCCTTGCGTCTACATTACGAGGTGAGTCTCGGGAGAAAAATAGGTTCGAAAAAACCCTGCGTCAGCAGATTTTGAATGCCACTATTACATTTGCGCTTCTCCACCCATGTCACTGAGGCAAAATAATTTATGATGTAGACAATAGCAACAAACAAACAATGGTGGACAAAGTATGTCATTCTTTGCTTTAGTAAAAGTGCACATTTACAATTCTACCTGGTATGTATGTATCAAAACGAAAAGTACTAATCTATTAGAACTCTATTTGAATCATTTATGCAATTTGATGTTTCATTCTCCTGTGCATCATACCCTTTTAAGGGAGATTTTTTTATTGTTACAGACACAGTAAGAGTAGCCTTACACACACTTTCACAGGAACCGTGCTTAGAGACCTGCACTTCCGTGGTAATATTAAATGGTAAAATACTCCTAGAATCATTCACAGGGCTCCCAACAATGGCAACTTAAATACAATAAAACGATCTACAGACACAAGGTTAAAAGCTATCTCTCACGTGTTTCATGTGCGGTAGAGTACTAGAGCACACCGAGGCAAAATGTCTGAAGCGCAAGACAGAGGATCGCTGAGTGCTACAGCACATACATACTCCACAATACAATATATACAAGGGAACATACAACACAACGAAACCCTGCCATGTTTTTTTTTCTTAAGATGTTGTTTAAAGTTCTGAAAAGTTCCTTGTTCATGTCCATGTTGATCATTTACACAAACAGTCAAACTAAAATAAAAGGAAACGTTTGCTAATTTTCCGTTTCTTTTGACTCATTTTCAAAAGTGAAGCAGGAAGATGCAGTCAGTGCATTTAAAATAAAACTACTTATACATTTTACATGCGGGCTTTTGCGGGCAGTTAAATATTGCGGGTGGGAGAAAATGATATATTTTTTGCAGAAGTAGGCAGAAGCGGGACTGTAAAATCCGGCTTGTGCAGGTCTCTAACTAAGGGCGGGAGTGTGACAAAACTTAAATATTGCGCCCAGGAGTGGAAGAAAATAACATATTTTTGTGGGAGCGGGATTAAAAAAATCCGTCCTGTGCAGGTCTCTTCTGTGCATTTACAGTTGTGGTTTCAAAAAAGTTATCTGTCAGGTCAAAATGCAACTCCTTTTCCAAGCAAACATTGCAGACAGTCATTCAGCTACTGAGCATACTGTATTATACTTAATTACACACATTCACACCCACTGAACCCCTAATTATAATAATAATAAAAAAATATATTCCACAAATTTATGAAGTATATGTTTGATCCTTCTGCCTCTGTACTAACCAAGCCGGGATTTTTCTGTTTGGCTAATCCTAATCACCTGGTTGTCTAATTCAGTCTATCCTGTTTTCTGCAGACCCTTTGCTTGTTTTATTTCTATACCTAGATATGAATGAATATCATTATTTATTCACTGTACGAACCTGTATCTGCACCTGTCAGGAAATCATTATATAATACAATTTATATATTTGTATTTTTACACTTTAAACTAGCGTGTTTGTGAAATATAGATGGGTAAATAAGAAATTACACATTCAAATGAAGAGAAGTGAAGTTTCCAAAAACAAACATACTTTGATAAAAGTACAGATAAAAAAAAAAAAAAAAAAGTACAGTAACAAAATAAAAATATTACTTTACTGTCCATTGCTGCGAACAAACAACCAAAAACATCACATTAGTGTGAAACAGAGACAATTGAACAGACAATGGAGAATTTTGTGACAGATTTGTATTGTTTGTGCACAACATGTACACAATGGAATTGCACTTAAGCCCCATAGAACATATGTGATGTCATTCTTTCCATGCTTGTGTTTGGCCCAGGAAAACATTTTAAAGGAGAGATTATATAATTTTGACTGATATTGGAGCATGCTCATTTCTTAGGGGAGTAGTTCTTACAAGTGTGTTGTTTTTCTGTTTTCTTTTAACCTTTATTTGAATGGAAATCACACCTTTTATGACTCTTGTTCTTTAACACCCGGAGCGACAGCGAGAAAGAAGTGAAAAAGGTGACGACGGAAAAGATTAAAGCAAGATTAAACGGTACTAGTGTGTGGAGGACCGATTAGAATGTGAGAATAGACCTGCCTCAGCACTCTTTATCTATCTACTGTATCTACCTGTCTATGTACTGTATCTACCTGTCTGTATGTCGAGCTATCTATCTGTTTGTCTACATGTCTATCTATGTCCATCCATTCATCTATCTATCTATCTATCTATCTATCTATCTATCTATCTATCTATCTATCTATCTGTCTGTCTGTCTGTCTGTCTGTCTGTCTGTCTGTCTGTCTGTCTGTCTGTCTGTCTGTCTGTCTGTCTGTCTGTCTGTCTGTGTGTGTGTGTGTGTGTGTGTGTGTGTGTGTGTGTGTGTGAGAGACTGTCTGTGTGTCTGTCTGTCTGTCTGTCTGTCTGTCTGTCTGTCTGTCTGTCTGTCTGTGTGTGTGTGTGTGTGTGTGTGTGTGACTGTCTGTATGTCCACCTATTTATCTGTCTGTCTCTCTATCTATCTAAATGACCTTTGATTTAAGTCAGTGCGCATTAGATTTTTCGGGCCGATTACTGAAATGTTCAAACTGATCAAATTTCATGTAGGTTTGAGCTCATATATACAATAGATATGATACCAAAACTAATACTACAGTGTGGACTTTCTGAGAATAAGAACGGGGAAGAATAATGTTGAGGATTTGCTTCTGAATGCAAAACAAATGCTGCTAAAAATACAGTGTAAAGAACAGTTTATATGGTGTGTGTATGTGTGAGTGTTTGTGTGTGAGAGAGAAAGAGAGAGAGATTGAGCATGGATGCATGGGGCATAACAGGAGGGGGCTGTTTTTTTTTTTTTTATTGCTGCACCTAACAGATGGAAAATAGCAAGCATATGTGTGGACCCGTTCTTCCAAACATTTATTGACGCATTAAAACATGATTACTTCGAGATAAAGCAATTGAATGGATTTATAATGTATCAGCCCATAGCATTCATTTTCCCTTGCTTGTTCTCAGGATTGCCCATAACTATATTCTCTTTCAGCACCTGCATTTCCGAAAATCACATATTTTTTATATATTAATCATACAATTATAAAAATACCTAAATATTTACAATAATGGTCAAAATAATGAATGCAACAATTGATATAACAGTAAGAGAAAGCTGATGTGAACAAGTAACGTAAGGAGCAAGTGTGGGATGTAGAGCACAGGGCAAACATTGACCAGCTGTGATATGAACATGATGGACAGCTTGTTTACAGCCCAGAAAATGCCTGACAGCAGAGATGTTAAGAAACCGGCAGTAACATCTCACACATCAGGAGCGCTCCATATTCCTCCACAGCGTGTGTGTGTGTGTTACAGATGTCCATCAGCCGCAGGAGGAAAGTCCATCATTGACTCATGTTGAGAGCACAAATGGCACATGGCATATTCTAAATTATACTAAAGTGATCATTCTTAACACTGAGAATGTGTAGATTGGTGAAGACTATAAATATTTCAAAGTGAAATAGAGTTATTAAAAGACATTTTCACTAATAATTTTAAATGTATGAAGATGAAGTTTAGATTCGAGTTAGAATACCAATCAGTTTTGGCACAACATTTTTAAACTTCTTCTAAAACACTAATGAGGGTGAATAGGAATTCATCCTTTCAGCATGACAACTCAAAGCGCACCTCCAAAACAAACAAAGGAATGTCTTCTTCAAAACAAGATCAAGGTCTAAATCCTAATGAAAATCTGTAGAGTGACATAAAGAGGGCTGTGCACAGGCAATGCCTAGCCAATTTAACAGAGTGGCTGTGGCCCGGGTTTGTTTCCCGGTCAGGGAACCAACCCCAGCCACTCTTAGTGCCGGTCCCAAGCCCGGATAAATGTGGAGGGTTGCGTTAGGAAGGGCATCCAGCGTAAAAACATGTGCCAAATCAAACATGCGGATGATCCACTGTGGCGACCAATAATGGGAGAAACCGAAAGAACGTTTTTTACAATGAAAGAAAGAATGACAGAATATTACAAAATCAAGATGTCCCAATCGGATTGACTCTCACCCACAAAGTTTGAATGCTGCAATCAATTCTAAAGGTTCTTCAACCAAGTTTTAGGTTAGGGGGGTGTGCACCTATGCAACCAGGTTTTCTCCCCCTAAAATTATACTTTTGTTTTTAATATCTTTTTCTTCTTCTTTCAGCTGCTCCCATTAGGGGTCGCCCCAGTGGATCATCCATCTCCATACTACTTTGTCCTCTACATCTGCCTGTCTTTCCTCACCCCACCCATAAACCTCCTCATTGACCTTCTTTTTTCATACTTTTTTTAATATATTGGTAATTTCATAACAAAGGTGAAAAGGTTTCCGACATGATTGATCTTTTTTCACATCACAAAACCTGCCTGTACATTTTTTATATCCACTGTAGTCCTGTAAGATGTTCTTATAATCATGTTCTTATTAAGAATACAGTCGCTGAACAACCGGAGGGACAATATGCTGTGTTGTTGTGTGTAGGTCATTTTAATGATCCATGCTTTAACTAGAACAATATTGAAACTCTACATTATTTAAATATATATTCCTGCATTAGCCATCTGTTGGCTGTTATGTGCTAATTGGATGTTTGATTTGGCTCCTACATCTTATGAAATATATAACACCTATTATAAAAACAGCTAAGGCAAATCTCTATTGTTCTGGGGTTTTTTTTGTTTTTTTTTTACTTTTTTGACATTTTTGCATAAACTTTAGAAACACAACACTACCCACACCTAATTTCTCTCATGTTCGCATGACAAAAAAACATCCAGCAATCAGTTGTATGATTTAGAATTTTCTATACAATATATAAACACTTTTGACACAGTATATCATCCAGCTCATGTTTTTTGAAAACCAGACTATATTATAGTAACTATTACATTATGTGCCTGAAAAAAGATATTGTGGTATAATTATCCACCAATGATCTTTATGCTTCATTCTTTTCATCTGCACTCATTTTGTTTAGCCAACTATGAGCTCATGTGCTGAAATATTTCTCCAAATGTGCAGTGTGTGTTGCACTCAACAGGTCTGTATTGAAATGCTTATTATTAATTGTTTTATTGTTGTACTGTGGTTCTTTTCTTGGTTTAAATGCGTGACAGTGGTGGTCTTGGCTGCAGTTTTAGTGAGATGGTGGGCTAAGCAAAGAAAATGTCAAAAGGCGAATTGGAGGACACTTAACTCCATCCCATGGACTGTTAGTTGAGTTTTCCAGCTTTATGACCTCAGGTATGAGTGTGCTGTGACAAGCAAAAACAACTTTACCATTTTAGTGACAGGTATCAGAGGCCCACAGTTTGTCAAACAGTGGGTTAGACAAAGTAAAGCTCAACTACACTATGTGGTCAAGTGACAGATATTTGTGGCACAAAATCTTCCAATCATTCTCTCAAAGTTGTTGTTTGGTTTGCAGGCTTTCTCACTTTAGTCTTTATTTCAGAGCTTGAAATGCAAGCTCAGTAGAGCTGAGAGCTGGTGAGTGGCTTTGCCAGTCTAAACCTTCCACTGTTTTCCTCTGATGAAGTTTATTTTATGTTTTGACATGTCAAACTGATGAAGAGGGATGCTTTGGCTCTGACATGTCATCTACCCAACGTCACATTTAATTCTCCAGACGACATTACATATGCAGATATATAGAGTGGGTGTGTGACCAATGCTGCTTCTGCACATGCACTAAAAGTCACATGTCAGGTAAAAAACAGGCCACTTTGCTTTTTGTTAGGTAATAGACAACACATGCGCACACACACAGACACACACATAAACGGTTTACATTATTTTCCCATAACAACACAGCCCATCATGTTTTATTCATTGGTTAGGGTTTGAAGCTGGATGTGACAATGGAAAGAAATGCACCCTTTCAAATGCACCACCTGGATTTCTGACAAGTTGTGTAAACAAATCCATGTTTCCCCTTCCTACTAGACTTGTAAACCAGTGCAAAAAAATATTTTTGGATTTAAGTCACCTCCATTACACATACTGTAACTTCCTGACGTCATAAAACGTTTGAATGCGATAGCATTCCTGTGATTCTGGTATAAAAAAAACCCCAAAGTGGTCAAACAATGTCCATGTCGGGGTTGCTTGCCTTTTAAAGACCGACACTGAATATGGCCACATGCTTGTTATATGTTTTGCAGGTTGCATTACATAAAAGCATCTTGCAAAGAAATCAGTGAAACCTGGGGGTAGTGTGAGAAATGAAGAACTCCTCATAAAAACATTTAGAATTCAATTACCTCCATTATGAGTATTTTTCCAAAAATCTAAATCATTGAAATGATTAAGGAACAATTTAACACATTTTAGAGTTATAAACTACCCTATATATACAACCTCCACTCTTATGGGAAGATGTTCATCTTGATTTTGGAATGTGCTTGTGGAGTTTTGTGTTTATTCAACCACATGGGTGTTAGTAATGTCAGGTACTGATGTAGGGTTATGTGCAGTCAGGGTTACAATTCATCCCAAAGGTGTTCATTAGGGCTGAGGTCCGAGCTGTATAGCAAGCCACTCAATCTTCCACTTCAACCCATGTGACTGTTGTATTTCAAATGAAAGCATTTCAAGGCATCCTTTTCAATTGTGTGCCTACATCATTGTGATAACAGTTTGGGTAAAAGCACCATTCAGCTAGAAAAGTCAACTATCCCAATACTTTCAATAGAACCTGATTGTCAGCTATGGAAAAGAAGGAAGATTTGGATAACTACTTCAATATTAGACATTAGTTTGGCACACTAGTATTACTTTAACTCCCTTTTTGACAGCAGATTCATATTGGTCCTCTGTAAATGATTTTATTGGACATGACACAGCTCATTAAACAAGTGTGGACATGGGAGTAAATTTAATTTAACAGTAAGGGGGGGACAATAAATATAAAATTTCTCATGAGCAATTTATGAAGGGGACACAAATAATACAGTCAAATTGTACTTATAAAGACACAGTGTCCCCACAGTGAAAAACTTAGCTTTTATTATTATTATTGTAGCACGGAGACTGCGTTATTATGGTTATTTTCAAAGTTTTTCTCAGGTTCAATGACAAAGCAAAACAAGGAATTAAAAAAAGGTTTAAATCTTTATTTAAAATTAATTGAATTTTGTATAATTTGATTATACAAAAAACAACAGTGGGGTCAGTTTGGACGTAGCACAGTGTTTATTTAGTAAATGCACAGATAAACAATATGCTAATTGCTAATTGTGTGTTAATGTTAAGTTAACATTATGCCAAGTCGTCCCAAACGAAACGCTGCATGGGAAACGGCTTTGGCGTGTTAGTGTCAGTGCACTATGCTACAATATATTGTAAACAAGCTAACATTCACTAGATAAGTCGTATTTTAATCGCTAATAGAGCAGATTCATGGAAAATTACATCGCTAATCAGCATTTTTGCCGCAACTAATTTATGAATGAGTAACTACATTAAAGAGAATCGCTTTATTTAAAGTGAATAAAATACCCTAGTTAATGGAGTTGAACATTAATTGAGCCGCAGACACACACCTGCCTCGTGTGTGTAGAGTAGGTGAGATGAACTGGGAAAGCAGGAACGGAAGGGGGAACTCAACTGTTTCTAAATGCATTTTTTGCGTTTTTTTTTCTACTTACAAAATTATTTAGGTATACATACATATATTTTTCACAATAGAGAGTGCGATATTTGTTTTTATAATTTTTTTGGGGGGGGGGACAATCCTCGGATGGGGGGGGGGGGGGGGGGGGGGACATGTCCCCGAGATTTACGCCCATGAGTGTGGAGTACTTTTGAGTATTTACGTATTACTAATTAAGTAATGCTATTTGACAATTTAGCAATAAAGATTTGAATATATGATAAACTGAGCTGAAGTGTATATTTCCTAAATTGGTAAGTTTATGAAAGTGAATTTTGTGTTTGCAGACATGTTACTGTAAATGTAAACACAGCAGATATGTTAAATGTAAAGGGCAAGCTCCAAAAATAAACGTAAAAAAAATACAATTGTAATTACAATTTGTTAAAAGATCAGCTTATAAACCAAATAAATAAAACTTTCTTTTGGCTTCTCCCATTAGGGGTCTCCACAGCAGATCATCCGCATGTTTGACTTGGCACATGTTTTTACGCTGGATGCCCTTCCTAACGCAACCCTCCCCAGTTATCCGGGCTTGGGACCGGCTCTAAGAGACTGGGGTTGGTTCTTTGACCAGGGATCGAACCCGGGCTGCAGCGGAGAGAGCGCCGCATCCTAACCACTAGACCACCAGGGGACCTTTATAAACCAAATAAATATGCTGCTTTATTAAACTATTCTTTTTATTTAGTTTGCAGCCTAAAATGACCAATCCTCATCAAAGTATAATAGAAAATATTGTATTCTATTCTGAATTTCTGAACGAAACTATATTGGACCTTAAATGATTGGACCCCTGATTAGAATGAACCCATTAATATATACCTGATAGGAATTCAAAGCAGATGGCAGAGCTGCTGCAGAATATTCATATGTATTAATTTATTGATCAGCATCTTCCGATGAGGTTAATTTAAGTATTCTACAGCACTGTGGAATAAAAGTTATCTAGGAGGGCTGCTTCTTTTATTGCTCAACATAGTGCCTATACTTCTGTTTACCTTTAGGAAAGTGTTGTATTTTTATTTGAGAAGAACCTTCAACTAATCATTTTTATGAGACCCTGAACATATGCTGCCATGATGGAAGACTTTAAAACAACTCCATAACATTGCAGAACATTGCAGTCTGTTTTCATTGTATACAGTAGCTTTTGGGCTGTTTCTCTTTATGCACCGTTGTGACATTGATAAGAAGAAGTCAGGTCAAATCCAAACATTATCTGTAGCTCTGAGCACTATGACATCTTTTTGATCGCCTTTTTGTTTTGTTCTTCCAGCTCGCACTGCTGTGCTGTCACACTGTGAAATGACAGGATGACATTTGATAAACTCTGTCCATCAAGCTGTGCTGCATTTGGGTACACACACACACACACACACACACACACACACACACACACACACACACACACACACAAACACACACACACTTGCAACCCTTTTGCTTCTCACACTAACAGCCTTCCCACATAAAGACTCAGTATGATATTGGAGTCACGACCTTTTCCAGTAGAAAGGAAGCTAACCCAAGCAGAGCTCAGTCTAGAGTTGTGTTGAAACATGTCCCATTATATTTCTTTTTTTATTATGGGGATTATTATTATTATTATTATTATTATTATTATTATTATTATTATTATTATTATTATTATTATTATTATTATTATTATTATTATTATTATCATTATATTTGTGTTGTTGAATTCCCAAAACTGATTGGTTCACTATATTCTTTAATTAATTAAACAGCAGCTCTGACAATAATTATAATTCAGTCACAGGTTATTATAAATTATATTAACAAGTCATTTGAATACATTACCTGTCATTATACATAATACATTAGTTTATAGGAACAACTCATTTACAGAGATTTTAATGGCAGGGGACCTTCACTTCAAGCCAGAGGTTGACATATATACGTAGATTAAATATATTCAGTCCCATTTTTCCAACGAGCATCAAATCTTTTCACATTAAGGTGATTTTATTTGTCAACTACAGGCTTCAATTTACTTTATCTGAATTTCTGTGCTTTAGCATGTTTGCCTCACATCTCTGGGGTGGGATTTCTGTCTCCACCCCTGCATGTACAGATTTTGCATGTTCCCCCTATGTCGTTAAACACCATTCTGTTTACTATGCTGTAATCTTTTGATCGAATGATAGCTAGCACACTATAAATGCGAATAATATATACAATTATAATTTATTATAGAATCAATTATATTATCGGTTCATACAAGTTGGAATGCTTTTTCATCTTTCCAAATAAAAAGAGTGGCTATTAAATATGGCTTAAATATTAATGCAAATAACATGCTGTGTAGAGAAAAAGAAAAAACTTAATTAGAAAAAGATTAAATAAAAATATTGTACATGTATACAATGTTTCAAACTGCCTTTCATTTGGTTTTTGAATTTATTTAGATTAAAGTAATAAATCACAAGATACCTATTTAACTTTTGTACAGTAACCATGACACTGAACAGTAATCACTGGGCTGCTTATAAAATGATTTCATTTTCTTAGTTCCTTTCTATTCCATAAATCTACAGTACAACTCATAATACATCTAGCAGTAGATCTAATCGTACCACTATCAATACCTTCAACAATACCAGTAACAACATGACGGTGGGAATACTGTGCAAAACAACAAAAAAAACTATTATCACTCACTTATAAACTTTTGCATGTTACACTCACTGCATAAGAGTTGAAATCTTAATTGTACACCGTATAATATCACAGAAAGTCACAAATGTACAGTTGGCCCCCGACCTACGAATGCCCGGCTTACAAATTTTCGGAGATACAAACACGACCACGCAACCCAAAAACAAAGAAACAAAGAAAATCTAAATATATTTAGGAAAACTTTCAGAATTCACATGCGCTATTCAGATTCGACAAAGCCGCAAACAGAAGGAGAAGAAGAAGAGCGACTGGCGGTCATTGTGGGGCCCAGACACGTAAGTATCACTCTTCATATGAACACATCTATCTTGATAATTTTAATAGATATCAATCAGTGTTTGACTCCTTAATATCATTCTATTAATAGATCAGTGTGTTAAGAGTAACATGAGAGTATTTTCACATAAACAAAAATTACAAAAATGATAATAGGAACATTATAGCCATAATAAATCATAGTACTTTGGATACTGAAGTACATTTGAAGGCGAATACTGTACTTTTACTCAAATCAAAGTTTAAAGGGAGCACTTTTACTGAAGTAATATTTTACCTACCGTATCTCTATCATTCACCACTGGATACATGAGCATTTGTACCATGTGGTAACTTATGATATATTTCGTTTCTTTTGGTTCAAAACATATAACGTTAGTAAAGTTACCTATTTTGCTGCACTGCATGGAGAGCCTAAAATGGAAAAAATAAAATGTAGAGTCAGGCATGTTCAGAGAAAAAAAGTAAATTACTGAAGGGAAGTTGCAAAAAGGTAACGGTGCTAAAATTGTGCTGAAGAAATAAAATAATAAAAAAAAAAATAAAAAAAAAAAAATATATATATATATATATATATATATATATATATATATATATATATATATATATATATATATATATATATATATATATATCACCAAGTGCTGGTGCACTCTTACAACACTGACAGGCTTAAATAACACATTGCATATACACCTACAAATATCTATAATTCTGAACAAATGGATGACATTGCACTGACTGAAGTTATGTATACTTATGAATATCTCTGAGAACCTGTCAGGTTAGAATATTTTAATTACCTGATGAGCAAAATGTGTCAAAATACATGCACATATAAAGCATGACATCAGCCACATCTCTCACCTACAGATATTGACTCAAAAATGTGCTTGATGTGGTAGCATGTATGCATGCAAATAAAGACACACACAAAAAAAAAAAAAACCACACACACACACACACACACACACACACACACACACACACACACACACACACACACACACACACACACACACACACACACACACACACACACACACACACACACAGGCTTGGATTAATGAGGATCCTGGATTTGAGATCTCTGGAGTTCTTAATGATGAAACCACCACAAGCAGGAAACAAAACTCCCCCTTTGATGGAGGATTTCCATAATCTGCAGAGTAATTATGATTTCACCGCAGGAACATCTGTATTTCAAACAACTCAATCAGAGACACTGAAGAGAAGATTACGGCAGTTTGTGTTCTGACATTGGTCGCCCGTAAGGATGTAACGCATGCGGTTCAATTACTTATTTCTCCTCGTTCCTGTCAGTCAGCATGTAATGTGGAGGAAAAAAAAGTGGCATACAGAAGCAACATAATGACCACACACACTTATGAGTACTGCCTTCCTTGCTTTCTCACAGTCTCACAAGAAACGAAGCTCTTAACCTCTTAAAGTGCCACTCCAAGTGGGAGCGATTCTCCATTTAAACTGTGCTTTTAGTTCTCTAAGTGCCTTCAGTGGAACTACAGTAGATAATGCATACTGGACTGCCATTTGTGGAAAGACTGTTGAAAAAGATAAAATTTTCTATTAAAAATGAAACACACACACACACACACACACACACACACACACACACACACACACACACACACACACACACACACACACACACACAGCCATTATTGTCTAAATAGCTGGCAACAAAAGTGTATACACCCTAAATGATAACAGCTGCAATGCAAAGCCTATTGTCCTATTTATCATGTTCATGTTTTTGTCTGCTTGACAGAACCATACAAATTTGTGTATCTTGTATTAGAGCAGTTAACATTTGGGGCTTTGAGTCGATTCTCTCATATTGACCACTAAACAACATGACACTTTATGGCAAAGAACTCTCTGATGATTTGAATTAGAATTGTTGCCCCCCACAAAGATGGCAGAGGCTAGTGGTGGGCGAAGTACACAAAGCATGTGCTTGAGATAAAGTAGGTAAAATATTACTCAAGCCAAAGTAAAAGTGCTCCGTTTAAACTTCTGCTTGAGTAAAAGTACAAAAGTTTTATCTTGCTTGCTTAATCAACTCAGACTCTAATGTTACTCTCAGCACACCGATCTATTAATAGAATGATATTAATGAGTTTACTGATTTATTACTGAGTTACAGATTTATATCTAATAAATTATCATGAGCTCAAAACCTTTTCCATGACTTCAAAAAAATTGTGCATATAAGAACACGTGCTGTGGCAAGTTAGAGTTAGGAGTTTCTTCATCATTTATTACTGTGTAATATATTCTGTTTGCTGTTGAACTGATACTGAACTGTATGTTCGTGCTAAGTAGATACCACCAACCTTGAATGATGCCATGGGTGAACCTTGCCAAGACCCAACGTTTCCCCCATTGGTAAGTTTGAGGTTTGAAAAACTCCTCTCTGCTTTAACTACCATCACTGAATGAGTAAGACATATTCTTAGAGCAGACTTCAAATTTGGGTACATTTCTAAAAGGTCCTTTCATGTATAAATATCACCCTAAATAAATTTTTTGTACAATTAAATACACGTCATTGCGCACAATTTAATATACATATATAAAATATGTCTTTTAAATGTAAGACTTTTAAACTAGCACTGGAGCACTTAAAGGTAACCAAATCAATAAGTGCCAGTTTAACTACAATCCAACTTATTTGTTATATAAGCTAAAATAAATATTATTGCTCTATGCATAAAAGAATAACAAGCAACATACAGTAGCATAACCTAAACATTATTTATATTTATTAGCCTATTTTATTAAATGCAGCCGAAACTATCGTCATAGCGAGATAAATGATAGAGCTGCATACACACCTTTATCTTCTGCATGCTTCTCCCCGACTTCTTTTCTATTTTTTTCTAAATTGGGCTCCTGAGAGTGTAGACCTGTTATGTCATCCATAATCTTAATTTGGATTCAGATCTACTAACTGACATGACGTCACTCTAGGTCTTGTTAGTTCTCCCACTGGAAACCCTGAAGGCTAGGGTAAAGTCACCCAACCTATCTCAGTGTATGAGTGAGGCAACTTCTCCTGGTGATCTGGTTTATTGACCCTGACATGAAATAATGATTGATGAAACCTTGCAAATCAGCCTAACAAAAAAAAAAGATTCTTTGGTTGTTGTCTTCTAGTTTTACCACCTCTTCTTCTTCTTTTGACTGTTTACATTAGGGGTCGCCACATTCATTAACCGCCTCCTTTGTCTTCCTCTTTTCCTCCCTCCTGGCGGCTCCATCCTCAGCATTCTCCTAACTATATACCCCATGTCCCTCCTCTGCACATGTCCAAACCATCTCAATCTCGCCTCCCTCACCTTGTCTTCAAAACGTCCTACATGCGCTGTCTCTCTAATAAACTAATTTCCAATCCTGTCCATCCTCGTCACGCCCAATGAAATTCTCAACATCTTCAGCTCTGCTACCTCCATCTCCATCTCCTGTCTGTTAGTCAATGTCTTAAAACCATACAACATCGCAGGTCTCACCACAGTCCTATATATACTGTAAAAACCTATATCTTACTCTGTCTGGACCAGTTTGGGTAAAAACGGTGTGCAATAAATCTGTTTCAATCAATTTGATCTAAAACATTGACAAGTGAACACACACATACACACAAACACACACAAATATGTACAGACGCCAATATGCCCACACCTACACACTCACACACGTACACAAGCACACACAAACATACACACACCCACGCACACAACCAGATCTGAATCTAAATCTAAAGTTTTAAACCTGAAAACTGCCTTTCTAAACAAATGAGCTGTGACGACTTTCAGCTTAAAACACACAATCATCAGATGAAAACACAATAGAACACTTGTAATACAAAATTTGTTGTAGGAAAATTGAACAGAAACACATTCTGTATAAAATATGGCACTCTTTTTTAATATGGATGTCCAAATATGTAAAACAAACAAAAAAAGAAAATCTAAAGAAAAGAATACTATAACTCTAGCATAAAGCATAACAACAGCATAGGATGACAAACAGAAGACAAACAGTCTGAAAGGTGAGATTTATATTCACTATATGGACAAACGTACAATGGCATCTGACCTTTCTAGCCATATTAAGTTCTTTTGTGAAGAGGCACACAGTTATATAGGATGTCTTTGAATGTGGTAGATTAAATCTTCCCTTAACTTGAACTAGGAGACCCAAACCTGTTCCAGCATGCTCTAGGATGACAAAGCTGGCTCCATGAAGATACTGAAGAAAGTGAAGAATATCTTGAGTGGACTACTATAGAGCTCCAACCTGAACTTTATTGAACACCTTTGGAATGAACTGAAATGCTTACTACACCCCAGGCCACCTCACCCTACATCAGTACATGAATCTCCACAAGCACACTCCAAAATCTAGTAGAACATCTTCCCAGAAGAGTGAAGATTATTATTATAGCAAATAGGGACTAAGTATGGAATGGGAGGTTCAAAATCTTATGGTCAGGTGTCAGTGTGGGTATTACAAAAGAACGGAGTTTGCTTATGGTAATACAGTAAAAGTGTGTATGTTGTGTAAAAGATACATAGATAATAGGATAAAATAACACATTATATAACAGAATAATTTTGTTCCTATTTACACATTACTGTCACTGTAAACAAACTTCTTGTTGCATTTTAATTTGTATTAATTCATTCTTTAATCTATAAATAAGTCATAAATTCACTTAAATACTCATGATGCATCATAGAGGTTCCATTCATTCGCCTTGTTTGCGGGATGAATTCAGTAGAGCAAACTGTCACAAAACTCCTCCATTGCTTATGGAACTATATTGCTCACAGGATATATTAGCTAAAAAAAAGTGTCCATGGATCCACACATTAAAATTCCACCAGAAATGCAGTAGTAGACCAAAGTTTAAGAAATTGAATCTTAACATATTATGGTTTAATGATTTTGCATTCAATGCTTTGAAAGTGTAAACCAGTATAAGATATTTTGTTGAACATGTTATAAACAATTGATTATAAATAATCAACAATCAACAATCAAGTAAATCTATGTACCAAAGCATTCGCAATTTGTTCGAAAGCAACGAGAAATTCTATGATATGCACAAATGACTACATGTGTAGGTTGAACAGGTAGTTTTGAGAATTTCATTTTTGATCTGAGAAATGCTCCAACACAACTGTAACACAACAAAAAAAATATAAGAATAAAATCTACATTCTAAACTCTAATGGTAAGACTTTCTAGAAGTAAAGTTAACAGCAATAAGGAAAACAAAAATATGGAACAGTGTGTTCAGCAAAAACATCTAGATCAAGTTTGCAAACAACTCGTATATATTTTTATGTTATGTTATATTTAATTACAGATTTGGGTCAGAACTCCTACAGTAACACTCCTGTCACTGGATTGACTTGCTAGCACTCCAGCTGGATAACCAGCCAGGGAGACTGAACAACCCTTTTAAATAAATAAGTAATGTCATTTTTTTTTATCTTTTAAGTGTAAAACCATGTACAGTTTCCACAGTAGCTGATGCCTATTTCATATTTAATGCAAAAAAAATGAATTATTGAGTATGCAAATCCTAAAAAGTGGTCATTTCGGCAAAGCTGTATTTTCCATGGTACTATAGAAACATTTGCACAGAGATGAAGTTGTGTGGGTTTTCCGGTGGTGCACTGACCCTTTATGTGTCATGATAGATAGATAGATAGATAGATAGATAGATAGATAGATAGATAGATAGATAGATAGATAGATAGATAGATAGATAGATAGATAGATAGATAGATAGATAGATAGATAGATAGATAGATAGATAGATAGATAGATAGATAGATAGATAGAATGCATGAGCTGCATGATACCCCTTTTCAATTTTCATCATAAAAATGGTCAATCCAAAAGAAGGCAGAAACTCAGAGTAAAAAAGCAGGGTCAGGCAATAAGCAAACAAGGGCAAATTTTATAATTATGCCTGACCAAGTCAAATTCTCAAAGTCCCAAAGTTTGACTAAAGGACAAAATGCTTCGACTGGTCACCGGGACAAAGCAGGAGCAAGATTAAACACAGGTGTGATGAATAATAATTGTAATAGTAGTGCATGAATAGTAATCAGCACTGCATTCACAACAATTAGAACTAATATTACAACACTAGTTGCAATGCTTGATAACACAATAAGCCATGAGGGGACATCTGTTACACTGATTGATTCATTATTTCTCAGTGTTCTTAGGAATGATGCAGATCAAAGCTGCTAATTGCTGAGGCATTTTTCTGGAGGGGGGATGGTAACACAAACAATATAATTTAATTTAGTTTTTCTTTGAATAGCATTTTACAATGCACATCGTCAGAAAGCAACTTTACAAAAATAAAAATGTTAAGAATATTAATTTGATAATGAATGAGTTTGTCCCTATAGGTTTAACTCTATAAGTTGATCCCTACATGAGCAAGCCAGAGGCAATTTTGTAAAAATTTTTGAATGCCCTTATCCAGAGGGACTTACAACTGAGCCGCTGAGGGCCTTGCTCAAGGGCCCAGCAGTGGTAGGATTTGAACCTGTGATCTTTCAATCCGAAGTCCAAAGCTTTAACCACTAAACTACCACCTCCAAGGCAATGGTGGTCAAGGAAAAACTCCCTGAGATGATATAAGGAAGAAACCTTGAGCGGAACCAGACACAAAGGAAAACCAAGCCTCATTTAAATAATAATATTTAGTTTTCAATTAACATAAGCAAGACAGTTGTACCGTATATTAATATGGCTGTGAGTAGGTCAGAAGATTCTGGACTCTCTTTAACGATCAAACAACAGATTTATAAACATGATCTGATATTTTGAACAAGTGACATTTCACTCACCAAACACTTGCATTTTGATAACTAATGATAAGTGTCATAACAGTTTAAACATAATGAACAGCTGCTTTGAATGAAATTTTATATTCAGTAGGAACACTGAGATTGAACAAAGAGTAAAAAGTACCTAAATATCCGCACTCTTAAAACACCACGAGTCCAATCACTTAATCAAAAAAAACTACAATAACTGTTGCATGATCATTGGATTTATTATTACTCATATTTGTAAATCTTTTTTTTTACCACTCAGTGCGGTGTGCGGTTGTATCTTTGGTGGTTGCCAAGTAAAATAAGCAATTTCTATAAACTCAAATATTTTTTCAGTGTAATGTATTGATTTAAAACTTGGAGCATCAATACAGAATTCATTCAATAATTGTAATTATTATCCCACATCACAGGTTTACATATACAGTAAAACTTTAAAAGCAATACAATTTTAAAGATTAAAATACTTGTCTATTTTATAATAAATTATAAACTATTATATTTTATCATTCAGATTTTCTTTTGCTTTCTTTTTAATTTTTTTGTGGCCCACATCCAATACTAGACGGAAAAAGTGGATCTTGGATATGGTC
This sequence comes from Silurus aristotelis, assembly GCF_946808225.1. NCBI lineage: Eukaryota > Metazoa > Chordata > Actinopteri > Siluriformes > Siluridae > Silurus > Silurus aristotelis. The sequence continues at coordinate 23,743,882 of NC_139583.1, forward strand.
AGCACTATGCTGTGCTCAGATAAACAGTTAATAGAACACATTTTCCACTTAGTTCATGTGGAACCAAAAATTATTTGCATGAGTTTGTTTCACTAAATAAAAAAATAAATCAATCAAAGTACAATCAAAATTGTCCCTCACAGGAGGCGTAAGCCTGAAAGATGAGTTCTTCTGTGCAACTAAAAGGCAGAGTGAATCAGCAAGGATGATTTATTCCACAATCTTTTTGTGTCCTGTGACCCTTCCATCTCTTGTAATGTTTTAGTCAAGACTCCCTGAAGGCTCTTACCTTCTGTTGGCAATTCCACTATTTCCCCTGCAAGCTCATGGCTCCGAGTCTTGACATCTGAAACAGACAGAGACACAGATACCTCTGTCAGCCCACTCTGTTTGCATCATAGCTACATGTACACTTTCTTGTTCACTTAAAAAATGATTCAATTTCAACAATGACATATTGCTCCTGTGAAGGAACATGGTAATGCGTGCCATAACGTGTAGAACATCATTAATATGGCATTTATCAACCATTTCCAACATCAGAAACCTTAATATTATCATTATCATTGTTGTTGTTCTTACTGTTATAATTACTGTTGTGATTATTACCTAATTTTTGTAATACTGCAGTATTATTGCTGATAATGTTTTAATTACTGCATGCTATTATTATTATTATTATTATTATTATTATCATTATTATTATAATAATTAGTATTATTATTATTATAATATTATTATTATTATTTAAATTATTATTTTTTATATTATTATTATATTATTATTATTATTATTATTATTATTATTATTATTATTATTATTATTATTATTATTATTATTGAAATTTGTTGTTTGCACACCATTAAATCTTGTCAATAAAAAAGAGGTAGACAGATTAAGATGAAAAGTAAAAAGAGACACTCACAGAAAAAAGAGATTAAACAGAAAGAAAGAAAGAAAGAAAGAAAGAAAGAAAGAACGAAAGAAAGAAAGAAAGAAAGAAAGAAAGAAAGAAAGAAAGAAAGAAAGAAAGAAAGAAAGAGAATAAATAGAGAGAAAAAAGAAAGAAAGATTTTGCAATCACTATGGATTTGAAAAAATGTCTTCGTTTTCAAAAAAAAAACAGAATTAAATAGAAAAAACTAATTGTTTTTGAAACAAAGTAATAATAATAATAGTAATAAAATAATACTAATAAACCCTGAAGAATATATTGAATAAAAAATATAATATAAAAATATTAAAAACAGAAATAATAACAAAAAACATGAAATAATTATACAATTTTAAAAAATTATAACAATAATTAATTAATAATGAATGAAATATTTAATATTTTCTTTTAATAGAACAACATCGTTTTTTTACCAAAAAACTGAAACCAAAATAAATGCTGCACATTTTTACATATATAATTTTATATATATGGAAAAATGAATAAATAAAAGAAAATAAATTGTGACCCCCTAAACAAGAGGAAAAAGGAAATCTGTAACTCTGTATAGCTTTAATTACGGTTATAGTTGATAACAAATAGTTCTTATTTTGTTATTACATTATAAGTAATGCTTTTCTTATCAGTATTTCCTTTTTTAATGTATTGCTTAAATGCTGTCACATAAAGGAAGAAAGAGAGAAAAGGTGAGAAATAAAAAAAAAAGAGAAATTGTAGTGTTTGATAGAGCCGAACAAGAAAGATAAGCAGAAAGAAACCAGAATGTACCACAGACAGAAACAGAACATGCAATTCTGTGGAACATGTTTTTGTCCTTGTGTCTAAACCCTAGTCATTGGTCAAGTTCTCAGTAAGAAAACGTCTTTATAATTTGAGGGTCAAACGTCTGACAAAAACGGTCCTTTTTACTAAGAATGTGCCAGCCGAGAAACACCCAGTGTGATACTGCAGATTTTCAGGCACCGTATGTGGTACGGAAATGAATATTTCAAGAAATGCCTGGGGTTTTCTGAGAGCACTTACAGTACACATACCAAAATTATCTTAGTTCTCTCCATCTCTCTCTCTCTCTCTCTCTCTCTCTCTCTCTCTCTCTCTTGCTTCTTTTCTCACACCTTTCCTACACCTCTTTCCATCCTTCCTTCCTTCCTTCCTTCCTTCCTTCCTTCCTTCCTTCCTTCCTTCCTTCCTTCCTTCCAACCTTTTTTCTTTATTCCTTCTTTCATTCATTGCTTGCTTTGTTTCTTCATGCCCTTCATTTCATTAGTCATTTCTTCCTTCCTACTTTTTTCTTTCCTTCCTTCCTTCCTTCCTTCCTTCCTTCCTTCCTTCCTTCCTTCCTTCCTTCCTTCCTTCCTTCCTTTCTTCTTTCATTCATTGTTTGCTTCTTTCCCCATGCAATTTCTTTCTTTCCTTCCTTCCTTCCTTCCTTCCTTCCTTCCTTCCTTCCTTTCTTCCTTCCTTCCTTCCTTCCTTCCTTCCTTCCTTCCTTCCTTCCTTCCTTCCTTCCTTCATTATCATTCTTGGCATCAACACACACTTTATATTTTCAACATATACTGTACACATACATTTTCATATGCTTGCTTTTTTTCTAACGCCCTTCCTTTTATCTGTTAATTCCTCTTTCCTTGCATCTGTCCATCCTTTCTACTTCTTTCATTTATTGCTTGCTTCTTTTCTCATGCCCTTAATTTCTTCTGTCCTTCCTTCCTTCCTTCCTTCCTTCCTTCCTTCCTTCCTTCCTTCCTTCCTTCCTTCCTTCCTTCCTTCCTCAGTTGCAAACAAAAGCAACATATCATCTATGTATTTGGAATTTTAAATACATTTGTATTGAATAAAAAGAATAAAGGTGATAATAGAGTTTCATGTGGTGAAGAGACTTTGGGGACAATTTGAAGAAAAATCTTTAGCCCACTATTAAGCCTTTAAGTAGTCAAAAAGTCTCTGTAAAATAATATCCATCCTAATTATTATTAAAAGCTCAACAAGAATCTATGCATTTTGATGGAATTCCTCACTTTCAAATTCTGACCAATCTGTACCTGAGATTCTCAACCTTCCCAACTTTTCACAAGTAAAGGTGTCATTTTGCACAGAAGGGGTTTATAGGAAAGTGTTGCTAAGGCATGCAGAAACACTCCCAGGGGCTGATGTGCATTTTTGCATGCACTTCCATGTGTTAACTAGCCTACAAGAAGGTGGATACAGTATGAGAAGATTTCTTAACCTGGCATCACTTTGTTTCAGGATTATTGAAAGGACAAAGCAGCCCAACAAAAAGCTAATGCGTAGCGAAATAACACCTTGAAAGAACTGTATCATTGTGTGCACTAAAGGGAGCCTCATTATACCTGTTTATAACTAGCACATTATCTGGGGAAAGTGTAAGATTTAATTTCAATGCAAATTGGTGTATCATGAAAGAGTACCTATTTCACATGCAGTGTGCATTCAATATTCAGAATTACAGTTTCCCTTGGTTTGGAGTTAAATCAGTGCTGCTGTGATTACCAGAGTATAATTTTTTTTTTTTTTTTTTTTTCATTTTTATGTCTTGTATGTGTTTGATATTCTAGTTTAAGTTTCATGCTCACTTATTATACACATATTATTACAGAATAAATTTGCTTCATAGTGGTGCATTGTGTATTATTATATAATAGTTATTATATACATTATATGGACAAAAGTATTGAGACACCTGACCATTATACCATTAACCACTATATGTGGTTCTTCTTCAAACTGTTACCACAAAGCTGGAGGCACACAAACATATTGGAAGTCTTTGGATGTGGCATTTTTTCATTTACAAAGCCAGCTTCATAAATATATGGTTTACATGGTTTGGAAAGGAAGATCTTGATTGGCCTGATATAAAGCATTGATCTCAACCCTACTGAACACCTTTGGGATGAAGTGGAACACTGACCACACCCCAGGCTTCTTCGCCCTACATCGGTTCCTGATTTTACTAACACCCCTGTGGCTGATGAACACAAACGTCCACAAGCATACTCAATTATATAGTGAAACATCTTTCCAGAAAAGTGGAAGGAATAATACGAGCAAATTGGGACTACGTGTGGAATGCAATATTCAAAACACAAATACCATATTTAAGACTAGGTGTCCGCAAACTTTTGGCATTATACTTTAAACACCCTTCTTATGGAAGTTTATCAAAAACGTTTAGATAGCTAGGCACATGCACAGTTCCTCATACTGTTCTTATATCCTATTACTCTGGTGATTTTGGAAGCTTTTGAATTAGGCTTATATTATTAATTATTACCTGTGGCTGGGAACTGCAGCTGACATCCGTCTAGTGTTGACTGTCTGCGCTATGCTTGACATGAAATTTACAGGATGCATTTAGAGGCCAACCAAATACACTTTGGAGCTAGCATGAACACAGATGACTGAAATTGGCTAACATTGCATTGATGTCATGCCTATTGAGCAGAACCATTTTATCCATTATGTTCTCTTGGACACAGAGCTACGAATGACTTCAGCAGCATCACTGTGATTAAACCCTATGATCTGTTGATGACAGAGTAAATCCTCGCACAGTTGTACCACTCAGCAGCTCACTGTCCACAGGAACCCACGGTCCTGCTATTTATAAGAATGAATCCCTATTGTAACACACAGTAACTACAGCTGTTCACTGATCTCACACATCCAGCGAGTGAAGTGTGATGCTGAAACCGTCTGCACTGTAACACTCTGTTCTCACTGCTATTACGGAAGTGTAAATATGGCCTGAAAGATGTTGGGAGGGAAAAAAAATGTATGTTTTTTCCCTCCCATTGACATGCTAATGTTATTAGCATGTCAATGTTGATGATGTACTGATATTAGCAATAATAATCTATATTGACAAACATTGTTGCCCACATATTTGATGGGAAATTATGTATGTATGCACGAAAAGTTGCTCAAACAATGACATTGTCTAATTTCTTGATCATTTTACTCATAAAAATGCTATTTTCTGCAAAGAACATGATGCAGTACAATACAATACACTGCAATAAAATATTTCTTAGAAGAGTAGACAACAACTGATTACAGCATCTACAAAATAACATCATTTATATGGTGAATGTATACGAAAAAATCAGTTATAATAAATAGTTAAGTAGTAGTGAAAAATAAATCCACACACAAATCTGTTACAAGCAAAATAACGTTTTTCTTTTGTATTTTGTCAAAAAATAACGTTTTAAAACAAAGAACAAAGAAATGTGCTTATAGTACAAACATTGATGATCAGTGATCCGTTAATAAAACAATTGTTTGTATGTTTGGTTATTATTATAGATCCTGTATTGTCTGCGTAGTCTTGTATACTCTGTATTGTATAGTGTTGTTATTTATTTTATAAAAGTTGCCAAACATCTAAAACGTGGCAACAAGTGACATTTACACTGACAAAAAAGTTCAGTAATTTCTACAATAATACCAGTATAAACCAGTATAATGCTGGTAAAAGTTATGTTTTACTATTTAATACAGCAGCCCAATTGATGGAAAGATGTTTACAGTGCTTGCAGTGTCCTTCAATGTGGAAGCTGTAACACTGCTGTAACTACTGTATATTGCATTACTATATGGTATTATTACACATACAGTATAATTAACTTAACTGTAAGACTAAACACTGATACTGGCTCAAATTGTTTTTGTAATATTGTAATAAATCATCATACAATGTATATATTGCATATTGAAAATGTATATACCCTTCATTCTTTATACATATTGTGCCTTACATAGATCTGCACTAATATATCACATATGTGTATGGCTGAATGAGCACAAGTCTCCACACTCCAAAATCCAGTGGAGATTATTAGAACAGCAAATTGGTACAAAATGTGGAATGGGATGTTCAAAAAGCATATACCAATCTTATGGTCAGAAACTTTTATCCATATAGTCGACGTGTGTTCTGTATTGTTGAAAGATTTATGATCAAACTCTTGATGTCACCCAAATGAGGATGGGTTCCCCTTTTGAGTCTGGTTCCTCTCAAGGTTTCTTCCTCATAACATCTAAGGGAGTTTTTCCTTGCCACAGTCGCCACGGCTGCTCATCAGGGACAAATTCACACCATTCACCTTAACTGTTGATTTGTGTAAAGCTGCTTTAAAACAATGTCTGTTGTGAAAAGCGCTATACAAATAAACTTGACTTGACTTGACTTGACGTATATTGATGCCTTTACAGCATTAGTTGTAACTGCTTTCAGTCCCCCAAACATTAACCAGTTATCAACTATCCATTTTCTGTTTGCCACTGTAGGGACAGACACAGTCATAGTTATTGGCTGAATAAATGAAGCCCAAATGGTTATCAAGTCATGAAGCCGATCCACCATGATTTGATCTGTTGTGCATTTTGAGATGGTTTTCTGCCCACCACGTTTGAGTGATGAGTGCTACAGTAACATAGCTGTCTTGTCAACTCAACGCAGTTTGGCTATTCTCTACAATATAACTGATGTAAATGTTAATCACATTAACAGCTCTGCTGTCAGTAAGAGTGTACATGCTTGTTTTTGCACAATATACACAAGGCTACTTCAGAAAAGGATAAAGGATGGTGTCTTTAATACACCGAGTGTATTATCAGTCTGTTCTCTCCAGTCTTAGAGAATAAAAAAGGAAGGCACTGTTCTCTGCTGTGCCACCTTGTACACGGACACTGTCGGATCCATCGTTCTTTTTTCTCAGATTCTCTGTAATTATTTTAATCCTTTGATCTGTGAAATGGCTTTCCCTCCCCTCTGCTCATCCACTTCAAAAGAGTTTCACCATGTCCTCTATGATGACTTCAACTCTACATCCAAAAACGCACAATGGACCAATGCAAACTGAAATAAACTTATGCGCACACACACACACACACACACACACACACACACACACACACACACACACACACAGACAGACATGTCACCCTGAGGAGGCATCTCTGTTGTCCGTCATTCTGAAAGACATAGGCCAGTCACAGATGCAAAACTGGACATTGTGTATTTCACTTAATTATATAGATTTGGTGGGGAAAAAACTGAATGGATCATGCGTGCAAAATTAAAATATGGCAATAATAGAAGAAGTAATATAAATTATATGTGAGGGTCTGCTCTGGTGGTCTAGAGAAAAGTAGTCCAAGGTGGCTGTGAGCTTTTGACCTTTCAGAATTAGATACTTCAAAGTTTCCATTCAAAAGTGTACTTTCAATTCACTTTTACAAATTTTTACTTTCACTCGTTACATTTTTACACAAATATCTGTACTTTCCACTTTTTACATTTTTAAAACAGACTTGATACTTTAGTTTTTATCTATTTTGGTGATATGATCAATATTTTTTCTTCTCACTGCGCCCCGTTTTCAGCCCATCAACCCTTTTTCTGTCATTGCAAGGCTTTTTTTTATTTATCCTTGGTGAATAATTTTCTGGTGCTCACACACCACAGACGTACAGTAGGCTTGTTGACAATTTACAGAATGGAAGGCAACAAGAAGTGTGGAGAAGTTCACCATCATCATCTTTTCTCTGCTTCTGTTCTATATGGTGGATGTTAAGCTTGGATACATTTATTAGGAAACAGAATAAAAAATTTGTTTTGTACTAATATATGAATTAGGGCTGTCAAAATGCAAATTAAGTTTAACGGCACAAATTTTATTAACACGCAATTAATGCAATTCTGTTTGACCATTTTTCATAAAAAAATTAACCCTCTGGGGTCGACAAAGGCGCAGGTGCGTTTTGTGGAATTATTTCCTCATAACGTCAAAACAAATTTTAATTACTCTTTATTTTTTGATTGTACAGATAAGAGCACTACATTATTTGAATCTGTAAAGGGTCTACTTTTATTTGTATACACATAATAACAAAACGCTGCGCTTTTGTAAAATAAAGGAAACAGACAGGGGGCGCTCTCTGCCATCTCTGTCTGCTCTTTTACAAGACACACAAATAAAACAACCTGAATCTCAGTGAATACTTGCATCGCAGACATGATAAATATATAAAGAGAAAGCTACTGAAATGTCTAACAATGGTGATTTATTGTGTGTTATCTAACGACAATTGTGCGAATAATCATGATTAAATATTTTATTCGATTGACAACCCTAATAATAATGTGACGTGAGATCTAGTTACCAGCGTGACACTAAAACAGGTATTAATAATGGCTACTTTTTACTTAAGTATATGTCAGAGCCCAAACGTCTTCACTTCAACTTAAGTAAAAAAGCATAGTCAGTACTTCAACCTTTAACAGAGTATTTTAAAACATGAGTATCTGTTCTTCTACTTAAGTGAAGAATGTGTGTATGTTTGCCACCTCTGGATGTTACTACACTATACCAAACTACAAAAAAAGAACAATATAACACTGAAATTGTATAAAATAGACAAGAATAGTGGTTGATGAAATGTCAGAGATTGGTTGACCAATTTGTCAGTGTGAATGATGCAGACCTTTCAGGTTCACAACTTGGATTACTGGCTGTTTTTTTGGAGTTTCACATTCTCTCTGTGTCTGCATTGTATTTCTCCAGGTTATTTGTTTTCCTCCCAGCATAAATTGCCCTAGGTGTGAAGGAGTATTTGCATGATGCTCTTCATGATGACATTCAGGTTGCATTCCTACAGTATCATAAACCTGGATTTTGAGGGATAAAATGCCGATTATTTTAAGAATATAAAGTGATTCTGAAAGATCAATGAATTAATGAATGAATAAAAGAATAAATAAAGGAATAAACTAGAATAGCACAAGACATAAGCTTTGTTTTTTTAAATAAAGCCTTGTTTTATTAGTTCCATATTACATGCCTCTCCAGGTGTGAGCTCAGTAATGAGCTCATGCACGTCACTTTCCTTGTGATTTGGATCGGATCCCTTAAGTGACATCTATCCCTGTTTAGTATGCGACGATGAGCCTTCCGATAATCGTACTCCATCCGCTCAGCCACAACATTCATTAGAAATGACCTTTGGAAGCAGCAATTATCCAGGAAAGGCTTCAATGTGGCAAAACAAAAGCCGAATTAACAGCATTTAAGAGGATATCAGCCCAAGAGTGTATTAGTGGCACCGAACACTATCAACTAGATTAAATATAACATGGCAGCGTCGTTCATTAAAGAGCTAATGATGCGCCAACAATGATGAAACAGAGCAGCATACAGCATCCAATTCTATTATAAACCTTTTGGAGAACTTCATAATGATACACAAACACTGACTCACTAATAAATATGGTGTTGTAATAAATAATAATAAAAAATGGTAAGACATCCTAATAATCTTGATCAAAGATAATAAAAAGATTTGTATATCATTTGGATCTGATGTCATTAGAATGAAATAAATTAATTTAAATTATTTTACAAGTAACAAAATGACAGGAATCTTTGTTTTTTAAAAGCAAATTGTAATACAGGAATGGCATAAAAAGGATGCAGCAGTCATAGATGATGATGTTAACAGAAAAAGAGTAAACTCTTAAAAAAAGACAAAGACAGAGGAACAGAGAGACCATGGGCATGAAAGACGTACTGATGTTTTTGTATAACAAGGATGCAAGAAGTTAAAATGTCAAACAGGGAATTCTCGTTATCACTATTTATCCTGTAGGCTTTAATTTAAAGCTGTCAGTTTAACTCTTAAATTGAAGTCACATAGCAGTGTAAACATACCTGGTTACATATAAATACAAAAAAGTTGTAAAGATTTAGCTTGTTTCTGTATCCCCGAGAGATTATGTTAAACACAAGTAATCCTGAGATTTATAATATTATTATTACTATTAATTATTAAATACTTTCAATATAGTCAAATATATTATATATAATTAATTAATCTTTCACACATGGTACTGAAAGGTATCATACAATGATTATTATTCAGATATATTCAGATCATTAATGATTAGAATTTGTTCATGGACTGAAAGATATTTGAAGAATTAGAGGCAAATGCAAATGCGTTCAGTTAAATTATACATTTCATAACAAGCCCAAGAACAGGTCAAAACCAAAAAATGACTAGAACTACCAAAAACAAAAAAGACGATACATTACAGCAGATATATAACATATACATATAAGCTTTTGCCTAACATAAGCTTTTGTCTAAAGTAGTAAAACATCTTAGGACCAAAGAAATAATATGAAAGTTCGAATGAAGCTCTAGGTGGGAACGGGGACACCAGTCAATCCCAAGGCACTATAACAGACACAGTTATACCTATATAGAAATTGTCTATATAGGTATAACTGTGTCTGTTATAGTGCAACCAATCCACCTACCTGTGCTTGTTTGAAGAGACAACTCAAACTTTAATATACATTAAATGCAAATAAAACTCTACACACAGACAATAAGTTAAGCTCAGAATTGGACCAGGGACCAAAGTAAAAAATCGGAATCGGAATTAGAATTTCAGTTTAATTATTCAATTAAGTTTTATTTTCATAGTCACCACTCTATAGGACACTTTCTGAAGAGCATATGAAGCCTTTTTACCTGAAATGTCCTGTTTATTTTCAGAAACTTTGCATACTATGGAACAGATTTAAACAACGATTAGAGTGAGCTGTTGCATGACAGGAGCCAAGCTGGGACATTCAATGTCAAAAATGTAATACAAATATTAGTTCATACCAAGAGAGGTTATATATGGATATCTAATACATTAAAACTTTAAAAATAGTGTTCATAAGTTAGTGGATTTGTACTGAAGGCTAGTAGTTTGACAGAAAGCCACTATTGGGACCTATTCATTTTATCTTCATCAACTCTAATTGTTCATTGTATTTTTGTAAGTCACTTGGGAAAAATGCTTCTGCTAAATTATCACATAAATTAAACAGTTTCATGAGAAAGGAAGTTAAAAGCATGGCCTTAAACCTTAAGATCATTATATGTCAACTATTTTTAATATAGGAGATAGAAATGTTCACCTCTCTTATTACCGTTATGATTCAATTACAATGAGAGCTTTATAGCAGGCCACTCAGGATCTTCCACTCCAACCCATGTAACCCATATCCTCATGGAGCTGGCTTTGTTTACATGACCATTGTCATGCTAGAAAAAAACATGTTTGAATCTCTTAGTTCGAGTGAAGGATAAATGTAATATTACTGCATCCAAAGACATTCTATACAATTGTGTGTTTCCAATTGTGTGGTAACAGATTGTTGAGGAACCACATATGGCTGGAAATATGTCAGAAAGAACTAAAAACACATGAATTTCTATTGAAACTAAAAAACCTATGCTTATAATGCTTCATAGGTTGGTAAAGATTCATTATGAGCATTTTATTTTACATGTCATGATTAACCAGTTGTAATTCTAAGAATTAATTATAATGGCGTCACAACACGTCACATGGCATTGATGAATAGCGTCACTTGTATTACTGTATTTTATTACATTATTAGACTTGTTTATAATTCCTGAGACATTATTATAGTGTAAAGAAAATTATAAATGCAGTTATGGTGATTTATGAATATGAAATCCGTGCCTGGCTGTAGTCGAAACATAGTTCTCAATAAGGAATCCATGCATGGAGAGGAGCAATGAGGCTAGTGTGTATCTGTCTCTCTGTCATTATAAGCTCATTAGTGTTGTCGTGACGATTTAATGAGCAGAGGCTGGTCTGCCTCTGGCATCTTTAATTAGCTCGACTTATCTGATGTCTGAGTCGAACCAAAGCGAATGCTTCAGCAGGCAAATCTCTGGACACCTAAGACACAGAGCAGGATTCATTACATGTATAGGCATGTGCAAACCATAGCCAATGCTTAACAATGGAAAGTAAAGATCAGTGGTATTTAGCTATTTTGTAAAAGTCCAGTTACATTAGACTTGACTTGAACTACAATTATCAACGACAGGGTATAAGGTCATTAAACCCAGCCATTATGGTTGCACAAGCAGTCTTAGTGCTGGTCCCAAGCCCAGATAAATGGAGAGGGTTGCGTTAGGAAGGGCATCCAGCATAGAACATGTGCCAAATCAAATATGCGGATCACAAAAAGGGTTTTGGAGAAGTATGATCCGCTGTGGCAACCACTAATGGGAGCAGCCGAAAGAAGAAGAAGAAAAAGAAGAAGAAGGGTATAAAGTCATTACATGGATGGTTGTTATTGATCATGTTTGCTAAACTTTTTGCTAGTATACAATTCCCAGTTGTTCTCTAATGCAGCTAGCTAGCTAGCTAGTTGATTAATTAGCTAATATAGGCTCGAGGCAGCCTGACAGGAAGGATCTGCTATATTCATTTTTGTTGAAGATTAATTATATGCAGCCTCATGTATAATGGCAATCGATTAAAGGGAAATTAATCGTATTAATGACAATGACAATGAATTTTGATTCTTTCTTGACAATGATAATTACATAATGTCATTTGATACATCAGAACGTAGTACTGCTTTTAATAGTGTTGGTCCACTCGTAAAAGTAGGCATCAAGTGCAAATCCTTAAACGTTTAAACATAATGTTCCAACATGACCAGTTATGTACGTTAAGATATTTTTGATCTGTAGCTAAATGGTTCACTATAATTCAGATTCACTCTTTTGAACTTATAATGAAGTGGTGATGAAAGCTAAAGGTCCATATCTGAAGGTGACCCTAATTAGAGGCAACATTGCTCACTTTCCTTAAACACTGTCCTGACATGACTCTACCTCATTTATTATTCCATTAGGCTCTGTGATTTCTTGCTCTCATTTGGCTTATCTTCTCTTTTAGTCAGACACAGCGTTTCCTCATTCACAATTTCCCCTTAAATCTTTCCAAACATCCGCTGTGGCATCTCTCTCTCTCTCTCTCTTTCTCTCTCTCTCTCTCTCTCTCTCTCTCTCTCGCTTTCTCTCTCTCTCTCTCTCTCTCTCTCTCTCTCTCTCTCTCTCTCTCTCTCTCTCTCTCTCTCTCAGCATGGAAGGCCGGAGCGCATTAAGCCCTAATGGCTGGATTAGAAGCTTGCCAAGAGCTGCGCGTCCCATTACCTCCTCCTTTCTCGAAGATATATTCAGTAATAACCAGCATTTAGTGGTCATTAAAGCACCTGCAACCTTCCGCTAGCCAGATACGATGTCCAGTGAAAGCGCCTGATTACTGAGTGTTATTTGTGCTTTCACAGAGTGCACACTTTAGGGACGTGCAAAAAATTCTGGAAGACAGTTGTGTGAAAATTTGAGTAAAGAACAGTTCAAATAACGTAAGGATTTATGCCATGTGAACATCTCTCTTACTCATGGTTAGGAAATCTTTATTTAAAGCATTCAGTTATTGTTACTTTTAGAGTTTGAACAATTTTTTTGAACATTTCCAAACACTAGACTGCATCAGAAACTTGATGGCCACTTTTTTCAATTTTACTGAAGTATAGCCTGAGTGGAAAGGTACTGTATGCATTATCCAGCATTCATTATCAACATTCATGTTTTATACATAAAACTTTGCTTAGTTTATAAATGTAAGGCATATGGTCTAAGGTATGTGGACATCTGACCATCATACTCGTATGTGCTTGTTGAACTTTTTGTTCCAAGCCCATGAACAGTTACCCTTAATATAACCCCAGGAAGGGCTCTTGAAGTGGCTGTGAAGAGTGGTTCCCCTCCAACCATAGCATGCTCAAGAACTGATGTTGGCTAGAACATTTCAAATCATGCATTTAATGAAGTTGAGGCCAGGGATTGGTGCAGACCAGGCAAGGTTTTTCCACATAAACTTTTCTAAAGTCTATATGGACCTCATGCATAAGTACTTAATTTAAAAATATAAACTTAAATATATAAATAAATAAAATGAAGGCCCATACAATGGAAGACCACATAAATGAACATAAATGTACCATGGTGCGCAGTCTGGTCAAAGTATTAATGGTTTAAATATGGCTACACCTTTATTTATATTCTGGGAAATAGAACTTGTTAGGGTCCCTGGTGGATCTGGAGCCAAAAGTAACACTTTCCACAAAGTAGGAACTTTTTTTCTGGATGGGGTGCCAGTGCACTGTCAGACTACTTATACAGAAGGCAATTGATCCATTCCTTTCAGTTTGTTCTTGTGAATCAAATAGTCAAGAACACTGTAACCAGGAATGCAAGTACATAAAATGACTTGAGCACCTACTTGTGTCCAGAATAATAACGATTACGCGTACATTTATCACAAAGCAGACGAAAGAAAGAGGGTGAAGGAAAACCTGGGACAGAATGTTACAGAGTAGATTCATATTACTTGAGGGCAAAATGAGCCTAGTTTTCTCGGATCTCATTTATCAAAAAGTGTGTAGAAAGTTATAGATCTGTGCGAAAGAACCACCAGTTAGCATTGCATAATTTTCAATTATCACATAGATATATGCAATGGATGCTGAAAAATTCAACACATTCTAAATTGCTCAGCCAGCTCACAAAGCACATACAGCAATGCCACCCAAATCAATAAAAATGGTGAACAAGTTTTATTTTATGGCTGTGTGTATATCTATTGGCAATCATATTTGAAAAAACCTCTGATAGTGTAATATGTTTTCATTAATAGGGAGCAAACATCAAAGGTACATAGTCACCCTATTGTTATTCTACATTTTCTTTGGCTTCGTATTCCTTCTTTTGGCAAGCTTGTCTATGGCAGCCCTTTGAATCTGCTTAAAAAAATTGACGACCATGATCTGTGACTAAGCAATAGATTTCAGTACAGCTAGAACAGCCAACTAATTAAACTTTACAATAAAATGCACAAAATTCAGCTTGTCCAGTCTTTACCAGATTTGACTCATGCCATCAGCTCGGGGTCTTTCCTCCCACAGTCAAAAAATTCCACCAATGTCTGTGGTCAAACCTACATGCCACTGTTAAATACCAGTGGTGGACATAAACGAAGTAAATGTAATTTTTTACTATACTTAAGCAGCTTTTTTGTGCATCTGTATTTTACTAAAGTATTTCTATTTGGGAAGACATTTACTGTAACTTCACTACATTTCAAATAATAATTTTTATTTTTTTTTTACATTTTGCGATATCAGTTGTTCCTTTTAAGATTTAGTGGATAAAATTCAACGGGTCAAACAGGCAGCAAACCACCAATCGTGAGCTTGTTTTAATTGCTGCTTGGTGGTATCTACTTAGCACAAACATACAGTTCAGCGTCAGTTCAACAGCTACTATAAAATTTTAAGATTAAATGTTGATGGAAGAAACTCATGCCAATTTTTTTAAGTAGTTGAAAGGAAAGTTTTGGGCTCATGGTAATATTAATAGACATCCATCAATGTTTGATTAATTAGTGCCATTCTATTAATAGATTGATGTGCTAAGAGTAACATTAGATTATTTTCACATAAACTGAGTTGATTAAGCAAAAGCCTTGTGACAATATTGATAATAGGAACATTATAGCCATAATACATCATAGTACTTTGGATACTTAAGTACATTTGAAGGCAAATACTTTTGTACTTTACTCAAGTAAAAGTGTAAAGGGAACATTTTTGCTTTTACTGGAGTAATATTTTACCTCAGTGTATCTCTACTTTAACTCAAGTACATGGTTTGTGTACTTCGTCTACCACTGTTAAATACCTAAAGTTATGGATCAACCTTCCTGTGATTACTTTCCCAACAGTTGTAGTTTGCCTGTGAATGTGCTGCTCAGAGAGTCTGGGTGCTTGGCCCAGAAAATGCAGCTTTTAATTATTCTTTTCCACTGTCATATATGGAAATGTGTAATGTAAAGTATAAATAGTGTCAGTTATATAAATGCATGAAAAAAAAATATTGTTGGGCTTAGAAAATTCCGTCTCCAATTATTTGTTAAAACACTGAAAAGCAAGAAAGTAAAAAAAATAATAAAATAAATAAATAAATCTCAAATAGGAAATGCTCGAGTGTAAATGTGGATGACGTTGCCTACAGAAGACACACTAATCAGGTCCCTGGTTGTTTAGGATTCTTATTGAATATTGCATATAGTTCTCGTTCTTATTAGAGCAACGCTTTTAGTATAACGTTGTGTTGGCTTTTATAGTCTGGCATCTTCAACTCTATGAAAGTTTAGTGATGTGGGTAGCTGGTGTGCAAGCAATGTAGAGTTGCAGTCTTATTTCAATAGTCAGGGAATGGAAAGTTTGATTGTCTTTGAGGCAGTCTGAGTGATCTTTTGCAATTTGATCTTGTTACTGACAGCATCCAGATACCATAGAGAAACAGTGGTTCAATTATGCTATAGTATGAGAGCAGCAGGAGATAAGGCTGAACAGAGGGATTGGTCTTTTCATATTATCAATAGTCTTTGTTGGCTTTGTTGTTTGTTGATTTATCTGATGTTGGTAGTGTGTTAGGTAAATGCCAGGTTATTGTTCATTGGACTCTATAATTTTAACCTGTAAAATTCTGGATAAAAGTTGTGAAGTGATAGATGGTGTCTGATCAAAGCCATTGCCATTCAGTTGACAGTGCTAGGATGACTGTATTAAAGAAAAGTGGTGAAATGGGAATTACTTACCTTTCATTCAGTAATGCTGCATTTTGTGCTTCAGCCTGCTTTATAGGCAAATGGGTGGTTGTCCACCAGGCAAACCCGTAGTTGTGGCAATGGGAAAGAGTCAGATTTGGCAAGGTAGTTATTACCAAGTCATTAGTATAAGCTTGAATTACACTGAGTTGTCTCTACACTCCAAAATTTTAGATTGACTTCACCCAGTTAGGGGTTACTGGTATCAGATCTCACTCTATCCCCTGGACCTTTGCTTCTGCAGCAAAGCTTAATTGAGGTAAAAGGAGTACATTTTCTCCTTGCCAATGCCACATATTTGGTGTTTTTGCAATATTTCCTTGCTTGTATTTTATTAGATTATTTTAGACTAGATTAGATTAGATTCAAATTTGCTGTCATTGGGCAAAGTACATGTACAGAGAACTGAACTGACCTCAAATGCAGTTAGCATCTAACTAGAAGTGCCTATTGTAAGTGGTCTATTGAAAAAATAGCAATGTGGTAAATGAGGGTATGGGTCCATATGTACAGGCGTAAGAGTGATTAATGTACATAAGGTGCAATAGATAATAAGATTTGGTATATATAGTAATATACATTATAACTGGGCATAGGATTTGCAGTGAGACATTTCAAGAAGACTAATAATAAAATGATTTGGCATGTAAGTTTGCTTTCTCTTTTTATGTAGTGGATTTATTGTGACATTCAGTTTTGCTCCTGAATTTGGACCCGTGTGTTTTTTTTGGACCAGATGTTCAGAGTTGTCGGAGACTTTTATACACTGGTGGCCAGGGATTATTTTGAGATTGCAAACATGGAGCACATCCAATATCAAATACATTGCCTATAAATATTTTTTTACTGTTCCATCTTGTCTCTGTTTTCCATTTTGATTAGAACTGCAAGCTGTGCTGGCACTGATATCAGTTTAATTCACAACATGACTCATCTATGTTCCAAAGCTCCACAGATTTTATATATGTAAGATATTTTAGTGGGCCTTACCTGAGGGAAATATGAGATTTATCAATTAATGTCCCATCTTAAATACTTGTTCAATGTACCCCAATAAAGCATTTGCTTTATGCTGAAGTGTGTACATTTTGAGCAGGTAATCATGTTGCTCAGCCATAACATTTACTTAATAAGCTGGGGATAAATTGCAGGCTAAACACAACTCAAACTCAATTTCAGAATTTAACAGAAAACAGAAGGAATTACACAAAATCATAAGTAAAAAAAAATTGTTTTGTGCAAAATCTAATTTGAGTCAGATGGTAGAGTAAACTGAATTATTTGCATTGTATGCATCCTCTATAAATCAGTTTAGGTATATTTGCCTTTCCTGTTATCATGAATATTTTCTGTTTCCAAAAGTTGGGTAAATCTACATGCTTTTTATGCTTAATATTTTCACGTGTTCACCTGAATTTAAACTGCTCTCTTTATTGAGCTTCAAGTTACAGGTAGACTGGCCAGCTATACATAACTTTTCATCTATAAAGTACATGTCTTCATCTATAAAGTACATGTCTTCACTGATAACAATTTTGCAAATTCATTTCAAAGTATTGCAGTGAAACTATTTAATCAATTCAAGTGGCTTTATTGTCATTTCGATCATATACAGTACTGTAGGTGCACTATGCAGTAAAAATGACATTATAGCTATGAGCTATGAGGCAATTGAAATTACACTGTTGCTTGGTGTGTTTTCTTGCTGCTGCAATGACCAGTATAAAAACTAAAACAAATTAACATAACATCACAATGTTTTAGCAAAGTGATTTTTTTGTGCAACTATTAACATAGCAAAAAGATGTTAAATATAAACAATACTGAAAGACTATTTTATTTGACACTTTTTAAATTACAATACTTTGATAGATTGTAAAAGTTTCATGAGCTTAAAAAAGTATCCAAGTCCCTTGAAAAAAGTCAAAGAAACTACATGAGTGAAGAGCTTGTGAGATTGTACGGAAGGGACAGAGCTCTCAGGAAAAGAAAAGCTAACCATTGAATAACTACTGAAATGTAATTAAGTTAGTAGCCATGTTTATAGATTCAACTTCCAGATTTAGGCTTGTGAATATTTAGTGCTATCATGTGCAGGAAAAAACAAGTGAAAATCAGGCAGTACAATAAAACAGTAAACAAATGACCTCTGAGACACACATATCAACACACCATCTGCTATTCACCTCTCTAGTGACAGTTTCAATATATTCTAGATTCTAGGATGAAGCAAACAAGGCAGTTTGACTTTGCTAACCGATGCAACACCTTCTCTATTTTCAAATTCATAAAATGATGTAAAGTGAGTTAAGTAAGTAAATGAGTTAATGTAAAAGTAAAACAAATGGGACAGCAGTATTTCTAGTACGGATTTACTAACTTACTGGCCCATTTCATTAATAAAACAAACTCATTTTGCATCTACAGTATCTGTAAAATAATAGACTATAATGTAATTTCTGTAAATTTGTTTTTAAAGAAGCTCTTTAAAACAGATTATTAGACTCTGACAAGTGAAAACATTTTATATACACCAGAAAATCTTTCTCTTCAAATATTCTTGAAGACTCCAGACACAAATGTAAAGACTTTTAGAAGCTTTTGATTGACAAATAAAATAATTATGACTTGGGAGAATTAGGAGTATAACTATGTCTTACATATGCTTTTTTGGGCCTATCTTTATATTCTATGTCTTTTTTGCCATCAATACCATGGGAAAACACAAACAACAATACCATGGGAAAACACAATCACAACAAAATCTCAGAAAATTATTTGGGTCCTTCACAAGTAGGTAGGTAACAATGACAATCTAAGTTGTATGCAAATTGAAACTCTCAGGGCCATAGACACATTGTAAGGTTCAACAACAAAGGATCTGGTTGAGGAGTTGGAAGCATCAAGCAGGTACATTCACCATTATGTGAATTGTCTATCACTATGGCCTGAATGGTTCTAATGCAAGGAAAACCCCTTTTTACCAAACCTGGCATTAAAAAATCCAGACTGTGGGTAATGATGAATATGTATCAGATGACCATCACAAAGCACTGAACTGAATCCAAATGAAAATTTGTAGCCTGAACTGTTAAAGTGTGCTAATGAAAGAAGGCCCACAAATCTGCTAGAGTTATTTCAGTTCTGTTAGGAGGAATTAACCAAAATGTCAGCAATGTACGGAGAGAAATTTGTGAAAGGCTACTTTAGGCATTTGAGTCATGTTTAGCAATTACAAGACAATGCAACCAAATGCTACAACTAAGTATATATAAACTTTTGAAAAACCCACTCAAAATCTGATATTGTAAAAACGCTGAAATAAAATGAAAGACTCTCAGATGTTATTCTGAGCTTCCCTACAAGAAAAATAAAATGAAGACTTTGATTAACTATATGTAAACATTTGTCCACTTTTGCACAAGGCCCTTTAAGCCTTTCTTAACCTTGAATTGTACACCGCCTCCCTGTAGTACATTTGGATACGGGGTTCGACAGCATTGGTAAAAACATTTGTGATATATAAGTTTATGTAAATTTTTTTTATCTTTGATATGTTTATGTATGCATGAAATACATTGTCTGTATACTTTTTCATCTATTAATTTTCTCTACATATCTTTGTTTATGACTATAAATGCATCCATTTCTGTTTATATTTTAGATATAAAGTCAAAAGACATTATGTTTGTACGCTAATATAACTTAAAGCACTCATATGTGGTTCTTCCTCAAACTGTTACCACAGTGTTGGAGGCACACAATTATATAGGATGTCTGTGAATGATCTCAGGTCTCTAGTGAAACATCTTCCCAGAAGAATTTGTGGAGGCTGTTAACAGCAAATGGGGACTTAACTTAGAATGGGATGTTAAAAATCACAAACAAATTATATGGTCAGTTGTTTATAAACTTCTGTGCATTCAGTGTCCGAATACTTATTTCATTTCACTGTTTAACAGACATGATTAAGAAACTAAAACTAAACAAAAATGTGGGATGAGAAAAAAGTGGAAAATTGTTATATAGAAATTATGAATACTAAGATAGGCTGGTTTGCATAATTCAAATCTTGCTTACTATTGTAAAGAGCCTAGTTCAGGTTTTAATGTGTTTTTTGTAATGTCTATTTATGGTAGTAATTTAGTGTTAATGTGCAGAATTCAAGCAAAATCCCTGCATGTTCACACTCCAGTTTTATCCGGGGACTAATTTGCACTGATCAGCAAAGGAGTGCAAACAGCATTTTTTTTTATCATTCTATAGTTATCATTATGATCAAATAATTTGTAAAGGAACAGATTTGACACTTCATTGCAAGCCTTTCTATTTTAAATATGTGTCTAATGTCAGCTAAGTCAAACATACATATATAGATTTCATTCCACATTCATTAACTCAAAACATGAATTGTGTCAAATCCTTTACGCAGTAGTTTCTGAGGAGATTGACATGCCATTATTTCTATTAAATACAAACCCGATTCCAAAAAAGTTGGGACACTGTACAAATCGTGAATAAAAAAGGAATGCAATAATTTACAAATCTCATAAACTTATATTTTATTCACAATAGAATATAGATATCAAATGTTGAAAGTGAGATATTTAGAAATGTCATGCCAAATATTGGCTCATTTTGGATTTCATGAGAGCTACACATTCCAAAAAAGTAGGTACAGGTAGCAACCAGAGGCCGGAAAAGTTAAATGTACATATAAGAAACAGCTGGAGGACCAATTTGCAACTTCTAAGGTCAGTTGGCAACATAATTGGGTATAAAAAGAGCCTCTCAGAGTGGCAGTGTCTCTCAGAAGTCAAGATGGGCAGAGGATCACCAGCAACTTATCTCCACAGTCCCCAGACCTTTGCAGACTGTTATAAAAAAAGAAGAGGGGATGCCACATTATATTATATTATTACTGAAGAACAAGTCATGTTATAACAAATATTATCTAACTTATATAACATGTAAAAGAGAGTATTTTGTTTCTATTTTTATAACTCTTGATGATGTAAATGTTAATTGCTTTATGTTAAAGAATAACGTTAGCGAGTTGTTAGCGAGGCCATACTTTCCAGATGTAAACCAAACAGCCTTTTGGTTAGTCACATCTGGCAGAGGGGTGCCTGTAAAGATTTGAGACATTCAAAAATAAACCTACTAGAGGTGTGATTTATATAATATAATATAATATAATATAATATAATATAATATAATATAATATAATATAATATAATATAATATAATATAATATAATATATTTCTTTTTCAGCATTGTTTTGCTTATCAGAAGCACCTGACCTTTCTCATGCCCCGGCTAAAGAATGTTTGTGCTGATTTGCACAAATGCTTCTGTTAATATTGTATGGAAATGTAGGACTCATCTTCAGCTGCATCTTCAGGTCAACTCTCTCAATGGAATGCTACATAAAAATCACTTGACAGACACTAAGCAAGCCAAGGGAGGAAATCACTTAATGAAGGACATATTATACAGGTGAGGTTAGTATTTGAGTTGTTGACGTTCTTTCTCTGAATATTTATTAAACCTCTTGCTCACTTGCATTCCTTGACCATCAATCCTAAACACTCAAGCAAACACTGAAAAGGTTGGAGGGGTACAGACTATGTGACAGAAAAGAGTAGAAAAGCAGAGATAGCAAACAAGGTAGAGGCAAATGGCAATTTATTTTCGCTTGAGAAAAAAGCTATCACATTACCGCCTTTCAGGGTTTCAAACTAATCTGAGAAGAAGTGCGGTTGATGCATCTGGACATCTCTGCTCACAAAGGTTTGAAAGAGAGAGTCATCTGTTGGAGTACTACAGGGAAATACTACAATCATCCCATTTGATCCCACAAGATATGTACAAACATGGCTTTCACAACATGATGTTGGGATTTTCTTTTAAACCTCAGTGATCCTATTTTTGAATTGAGATAGGGTTATAAAGAGTTAGCAGTAGCTCTACACTGTCTACTATGATTCCAGGTTATAGTGCATTTATCTCGTCTGTGTTAATTTATCTGAACATGGTGCCCTGTAATGGACTGATGTTCTATCAGGTTCAATTCCTGCCTGGCACCCTGTGTTTCTAGAATGGGCTTCAATTTAATTTACAAATATAACCAGTATTTCAGGTGACTGAAAACAAATGAATGAGTAAGTGGTCAAGAGTCAGAACTGCTAATAACATTAATGGTAAATATTTCACTAAAATGTTCGGAAATAAACTAAACTCTGTTTCTTTTTTTTTCCCTAAAGCGTAAGATTACACATTCGAATGTAATTTGTAGTAAAATAAAGCGTACATTTAATTGTTTTAATCATTCTCATCTGAGCCTTTCGATGGATGTGTTCATTAATTGCAAACTGTAACAAGTGACAAGGTGAGGCAGTATAAATGTGTGTACATAGAGTGTGAGGTTTATTAGAAACATTCCACAAATCATTAATATAGTTCATGGCAGGGGTCAATGAGGGGGCAAGCCGCATTAAAAGAGGGAAATACGTTATTGAAATCATGATCATGGGAGTGACACAAATCATCTGCAATAGTGCCTTTTAAGCAGCTCTAGCCTTCTCTTTTGTAGTACCACAACTACATTATTCCAAACAGAATTACTTGCTAAATGTGGACTGAAATCTTACAATAATTCGTCTAGCAAATACCAGCATTTGGAATACACACAGTTTTTTTTTACCTTTCTATTGAGACTTGCATAGTACATTTTCAATTAGCTCTCAGTCTGCTCTTCAGGGTAGTAAAATCAAGTAGGCAGGAACAAGTGTGTGTACAGTGTGTGCAATGGTCTGCCTGGGGAAAACATCAGAAAAATGATGTAAATTAAGGTCTTCTAAATAATTTCACTCAACCTTGTTAGCTTTTTGAAATATGCCACACATTCTGCTGGGTGTATTTGCTGTGTGTTATTAATATTTATTTATGTATACATGCAATATCAGAGCAATACCCATCACAGACTTTGAGGGTGAACACTCACCCAATGATCTGATAGTCAAATTGCTTGAAATTATTTGAGACATATCATTAAAAATATTTGATACATTGAGAAATCAGTTACTGTTTTTTTTTTTTATTTAAGGGAATTTAATAAAAAATATATACATGAATTTTTTTCAATGTTAAATTAGCTTGTCAGAAATTTGAATGTATTATCATGCCATTAAAAGATTTATATATCAAATAAGCTGTGACATTCAAGCAGTGGTTGTTTGGTATTAATCAAATAAAAACATTCCTCATACCATTACACCACCTCCACCACCCTGGACTGTTGACACAAAGCAGGTTAGCTCCATAGATGCATGGTGTTTGCAACAAATGCTGACCATACCATATCTGTGCATATGAAGTCAAGATTACTCAAACGAGGCAACATTCTGATTCTGATTTGTTTAGTCTCCTGTTATCTAGTTCTGATGAGACTGTGCCAACTGCAGCCTTAGATTTCTGTTCATGGCTGACAGAAATGGAACACAAATTCATCTTTTGCCATTGCAGCCAATCTTAAGTCTGCCCATTCTCCTTTGACCTCTGTCCCAACAAGAGGTTTCCAGAATTAGAGATCACATTTTTCCCATTCTGATGGTTGGTATAAATACTGCACAAAGCTGCAGCCCAGTATTTGTATGATTATATGCATTGCACTGTTTACAAACGATTGGCTGATTAAATAATTGCATTAATGAGAAGCTTCATGTTCCTAGTGTTCCTAGTAAAGTGTTTAATGGTGTATTTGTTTGAATTCAATGCCAAAGAAAAGCCAAAGTTCCATGCTTTACTGTTGCTCAATTTTTAATCCAAGTGGATCCCACCACAACAAATACCATAAAGATGCCAACTCTACATCCTTAACCATACTCACTGACTAACAGCTGTCTATAAATCCCCAACATAATTTTTTATCCCAATGGCACACTCTGCCACTGATGGCTGACATCCTCTGTAGTGGGCACTTCAGCACTTTCACCAAGTACGTGTTTCAAGAGTCTTTGCTAATGCTAACCAAGGCTTAAGGTATGCATGAATAATTTTCCCTTAGTCAAATATTTCAAGTTCATGTGTATTAATTAACTTGCTCAAGAAATTTTTTAGTTATAATATTGTGGCTACTTTTTTTTTTCTTCCCCACTGTAATATTTTGGCCTGTGTGAGGTGCGCAAAATAAATAAAAGCCATTACAATTTCTTTTACTGAATTTTTTTATTAAATGCCTGTTTATTGATATCTGCCAATTTAAATAATTTGTTGTTATCTGGTGTCATTAGCTGAAAAACATCTAGGTCATTAAAGTTCTCTAGCAATTTATTACTTCTTTGTGAATCTGAATTATTCTATTCAATTTAACACTTGGGATCTAGAGGATGCTGGGTGTTTTTTTTTTGTTTTTGTTTTTGTTTTTTAATAAATTCATATCTACAGTATCTCACAGAATTGAGTACAGCCCACACATTTCAACAACCATTTTATTATGTCTTCTCAAGGGACAATACTACAGAAATGAAACTTGGATATATGTTAGAGTAGTCAGTGTGTAGCTTTTATAGCAGGACAGATTCACTTTCCTCTAAAAATAACTCAACATATAGTCAATTTTGTTAAAATAGCTGACAACAACAGTGAGTACACCCCAAGTGAAAATGTAAAAAATGTGCCAAAAGTGTCAATATTTTGTGTGATTACCATTGTAATTAATCCTCCTGGGCATGGAATTCACCAGAGCTGCACAGGTTGTTGCTGGTATCCTCTTCTACTCCTCCATAATGACATTACGTAACTGCTGGATGTTAGACAAATGGTGCTTCTCCACCTCCTGCTTGAGGATGCCCCACTGGTGCTCACAAAGGTTCTGGTCCAAAGACTGGTTTATCATGATTGATCTGAAGCATGCATACTATTAATGTTTCCATCCTTATGGCTTACTGGAAATTCCTGTTCTGTTTGGTCTTGCCCTCTTACCCCGCACCCTGAGTCTTTGGGGCATCCGCATCCTAAATTATATCGATGATTGGTTAATACTGGCGCAATTGGTGCAGCTGGCAGTCTGTCATCAAGATGTTGTTCCCGCCCACACGAAGGAGCTGGGGTTAAGGTTGAATGTTAAAAAGAGTATGCATTCTCCATTACAGAGATGGGATTCGGCCTTTATGTGGGCACAGTTGTTCCCCACTCTTTGAAACTATTCTTATGGCCATCAAGAGAGTGAGAGAAGGCTAGTTACTCACTGTAAAACAGTTTCAAAAACTGCTGGGTCTGATGGTGGCAGTATCCAACGTGATTTCACTTGGCCGAGGCCCGGGGAATGGCTTCTCTTTCCGGATGTGGTGGAGCAAATTTGGTGCCCCTCTAGAGCTGGATGGCATGGTACAGGCGTGGCCGAGGCCTTTCCCCTTGTAGCACTGCTTCTGGAGAGAGTTTGCCAGGATGGAGCCCTTTTCCTCCTGGTGGCCAGGCAGACAATAATTTGCGAACCTGGTAGCCTTTCTTGAACAGAAGGGATCTTCTTTCTCAGGCAGGAGGCACAATGGTTAACCCCCATCAGAGCTCTGGAGGTTGTGGCTGTGGCCCCTCTGGTCTTCCTCACAATCTAGACTGTGTTCCTCTTGGCCATCTCCTCGATTAAGAGAGTAGGGGATCTTCAGGCTCTCTCTGTGTACCTGTCTTTTCTTGGAATTTACTCCAGGCATAGCCAATGCCTTCCTCAACCCTAGATCAGGGTATGTTCCCAAGGTACCCTTGGCCATCCCACGACCTGTTGTGCTCCAGGCATTCTTTCCTCCTGCTTTATTGGCCCCATACCAGTAAAAGCTTATCCAACTGTGTCCAGTGCGAGCATATACATCCATAGAAATGGAACTGTGAAAATAGTTGGAACAGCTGTTCGTCTGCTATGGCCGTCCTACAGACAGCCTGTAGTGAGAGAAAGAGGGGGTGAGAGCCGCCATTTATTGGGAGCCCAAGGTTCTCCAACTCACTGTACTCCCGGCTGCCTTTCATAAGCCTCGCCGGGCTTGAAGACAGTGAGGAGCCACCACTTCATTTAAGCTCCAGCCTTGTCTTGTAAGGATGCCAAGCCTCCTTGTTTGCTGTGCTGGGCTGCGCCGTCCTTCCGCACCCTGCTGATGGTTGAGTTTGGAGCGCTTGCCCCTTTTGGTGGAGGCCTGTCATATTATATATATATATATATATATATATATATATATATATATATATATATATATATATATATATATATATATATATATATATATTTTTTTTTTTTTTTTTAAACCTGTAAGTGTGTTCGCCTGTGTGTTTGCCTGTCCACCACATATAAAGTTACTCAGTGACACATCTTTTACTCACCCTGAAGCAGAAGTACAGCACAGCAGGTAGGTTAGTTTTCAAATTTTTGCACAGTGGCTGCGGGAAGTGGATGAAATTAGGTCTGTACTCATTGCCACCTTTAAACAAGAATAAGCTTAAAGAGACTCCCTTGGTGTTCTGGCAGTTCGCCTAGTCAAGCTGTTTACCAAAGAATTACCACAGTTCTTGTCTCAACATTGGACAATTGGGCCAAGTGTAAACCAAATTCTGACTCATAGTCCATGTTGTACCATATTTGTCCTATTATGAATGTTAAGAACAATGTCAGTTGAAGCCTTGGTGACCTACTTGTCAAGTGTTCTCCAACAAATAGCTTCAAGTAAAAGTCACTGTACTACATGTGTATATACAATGGGTATTTCACTCTACAAATCCAACTTACACCAGAGCCATGTTTAACTTCCCAGACCATTGCACTGCACTGCACTGTCAGTTCATTCCAATTAAATTATGTACAATAGGTGCTTGTCAAACATTATATCATTCCCTTATGTTTTCTCACAAGTACTCTTCATAGTGAGTTCATAAGCTTCTTTGTTAACACCCAAGTATCTCCTATAAAAATTGTTTTTGAACTAGCCTGGCATGGGGTTAACATTCATTCCTGAATGTTAGTAGAAATATAGATAAAATCAATGCCTGTGCACTAAACACCAAACCACTATACCAGTGGCCTGTTTTTTTATTTTTTTTATTACATTATACTAATGTAGAGCCGCTTTTTACAAAATGTAGTCAAGTCAAGTTTATTTGTATAGCGCTTTTCACAACAGACATTGTCTCAAAGCAGCTTTACAGAAAACAACAGTGAAGGTGAATGGTGTGCGTTTGTCCCTGATGAGCAGCCGTGGCGACAGTGGCAAGGAAAAACTCCCTTAGATGATATGAGGAAGAAACCTTGAGAGGAACCAGACTCAAAGGGGAACCCATCCTCATATGGGTGACATCAAAAGTTTGGTCATAAATCTTTCAACAATACAGAACAATTTGTGATCATCATAGATCCAGCATCAGCTTCTCCATGCCAGGGCCTTTAAACACTCGGCATCTACTTCTCCATGATCATCCATAGGTCCATAATCTTCACGAGGTGGGACGTGACTGGAGCTGGCCAAACCTCAGGAAGCCTCGGGATGGGGAGAGAAAGAGAAGCAGTGGAGAGGAATTAGCGTAGCTGCTGTTCATGATATTAACAGCACAAGTTGATAATGTGCATGTGATCAGATGTTCTGGAGCACAAGGTTGTGATGTGATGTGTGTGATGTGTGTTATGTGTAGGCTTTGCTAAAAAGATATGTTTTTAATCTGCACTTAAACTGGGAGAGTGTATCTGAACCCCGAACACTGTCAGGAAGACTATTTCAGAGTTTAGGAGCTAAAATGTAAACACCTATCAAGGTCTCAACCAGATAATAATCAAGATTGACACTGATATCCATTGCCAATTGTTCAACAAGCACAGTTATAATCATACATCGCAATATTGGATCAAATGAATACGTCTCCTTGTTTTCAGGCTTCTGTTAATTATATAGTTGGAACATTTTATTTTCGTGGAAATTATTATACATGAAAACACTATCCATGCCAAGAATATACTTTAGAGACTCCTTCAGATGCTACTAAAAAAAGTGTTTTTTAGATGCTAATTCCATATCTAGAGAGTGGCATTATTGGCATATATAATAAGTAAGTGTAACCCTCTTATTAGTTATGTTTCTTTTACAAAAAATATGTGCATATAAAAGCTACAGTCATACTTATTTAAAAGCTTATTTTAAATAACTGCCCCTATTCAGATATTTGTGGCTGAGAAGGTTTGTTTTATAATAATGTTTAAGTACACTATTCATTAAACTATCTTGTGTTTGAAGAGATTAACATTTTTTTATGTGTTCTGAAAAAATGAGTGTGTATCCCTTTAACTCGTCCATGACTGTGAGTGATCACTGGAGCACAGGTACATGTTATGGTTTTTTTTTGTTTGGCTCATTTGAGTGAAGAGGCCAGTTTTCAAAGTTTCAAAGGCCACAACGCACTCAAGCAATGACACAGGCCTGCATCGGGGGGTTGTGTGAGTGAGTGTTTGCTTGTGTGAGTAGGCCCACTACTATTTTATGTTGAACACAAAACGAGTGTTTAAGTATTTTCATTTGAGTGCAAATTCATTGCTGGGTAGTTGTGTTTTACCATATTTGAACTGTTTATGTTGTGTATTTAGTAAGTGTATTGGACAGAAATTTATTTTGTTATAATTCCTATTGACTATCGTTATTCATACCTATATTATTATACATGTCACCTTAATTACTTAAATATAAATATCTATATATTTTATAATTCATATCTCAATATATTCTACATAGCAGAAAAAGAAATAAATACAAAACTGTTTTTTTTTTTGTATGACTGTTTCTCTGTGTATTTTAGAGTTTAGGTATCAGAGTATTCTAATTTCTATAGTCGAGAGACCCCAAGTTTTTGAACCCGTCGCCCCACCCTAAAGAGATTAGACTTGACACAACTAAGTAGGGGGGCGCTACATAAGAATCGCATAGTAATGGATAATGGCATGAGGTGCAGGCAGTTGCTCACCAAGAAGTGCCTCAAATATTCTAAATACTCCATAGGTTTCTAGGCTTTGAAAATGTCCTTAGAAGGTTCATTACAGTCTTAGAAGGTCAGTTTCTGCAACGCTTGCATGACTGTTAAAATGTTTGAAAAGGAAGCTGGAAAGGCTTTCACTGTTCTCAAATGGCATTCAGCACAGTGACCATCCTTAACCCCCGAAACATGTAGGACATTCTAGGATTAAAAGCATTTCAGCACATTATTATCAAGTAGGACAAAAGACACAGGCACAAAAGTTTTTTTCTGCACAAAGCATAAACACATTGACATCTCGATTTGAAAAAACTCAAAATACTATTCCTAATAAACTGTGATTTGCAGCAGTGGATGTGTTTGTGACTCGTTATTACAATACATTTTTTATGCATGTTGTTTGTGTGTACTGCTTACACACATTGAGCAAATACTTTCGTTGTACGTTTTCCATTGAAAAACCAATTAAAAATCGCTGTTTCGGGCTTAGACCTTTAGAATGATGTAGTTAGTCATGGTTACTCCTCCCTTTTTATTTAATCTATTGCTTAAACATTAACACCTGTGAACACTACTACTACTATTACTACTAGTACTGCTACTACTACTAGTACTACTACTACTAGTACTACTACTATTACTAGTACTACTACTATTACTACTAGTACTACTAGTACTACTACTACTATTACTATTACTACTAGTACTACTACTACTGCTATTACTACTACTACTACTAGTACTACTACTACTACTACTACTACTACTACTACTAGTACTAATAATAACCTTTTTTGTTGTGATTAATACAGAGCACACAAATGTAACACAATATAAAAAACAAGCAATATGATTAAAATCCAAGTAGAACCAAACAAAAGAGAATAAAAAAAAAATGATTGCAATATTTAAATAATAATAACCATTTTGCTGCACAGGAGCATGAAGATGTTTGAAAATGAATATAAGCCTCGTAAAGATATGGGAAGTCACTGAAGGATTTTAAGTGTCAGTGTAATATGATCTCTAATATGCTTGTCAGGATACTGCCTGCAGCATTTTGAACATGAACCATTATGTGTCTCATTTCTTAGAACCTCCATTTCTGTTTTTACATTAAGGAAAAGACTGTGGCTCTCTTATGCTGTCAGTGCAGTGCTGAGTCCATTTCAGTCAACCTTTAGGCCATTTCACTTCATAAAATCAATATCAAAGACATAAAACAATACCATTGAATGAACTTATTGTGATATTTCTATACATTGTTGTTGCTAAGGTTTGTTTTAAGCCAGTTACCTAAAATCTCATGTTTTGCTTGTCCGCTATGTTTATATTGTGCAGAATGTCATGTTACAGACGGTGTACAGCGTCCAAGAACACTTTAAATCTATGGACCGGCTACCTAGTATCTGTTCTATGCAGTGCATACTACATATCCCTAATGTATTACTTTTTCCCCCTCTATTTTTCTTTCTACTTTAATCAGTTTCCATCCACCCGCCAGCTCACCACAGCTGAATTGTGAAAGCAAACATGTGCCTCCTCAGAGACACACACACCTTACATAGCCAAACACACTTTACACTGCATCACAGGAAAGCATAGCATACTCGAAAGGGAAACATTATCTACCCTTTTCCACATAACTGAGCTCACACATGCCTGTGATTGAATGAGGCCACTGTTGATACAGGGAGAGAGAAATAATCATCACCTATGCATAAAGCATCGACAATTTTTCTGGTCATAGATTGGTTCAAGAATAGGGCAAGCACTTTTCTGTTGCACCATTCAGGAGTGTTTTGTGTAAAAGCACAAGGAGAATTAGAATGCTAAGGTGATTGCATTATAGTTTTTATTTTATTTTTTATAATTGCATCATTGCTATTGTTTTAAATTGGTAATAATATTTAAATTGGCACAACATGGCATAAATGCTGGCCCCTAGTTGTGGTATGAGCTAGGAGTGGGGCTATAGATAGATAAGTGTAGATAAGGTGAAGACCAAAACAGGGGGCAAGTGTACACTTTTTTCCACTAGTAAACTGTTTAACTTGTGGTGGTACACTGCGTAAATAAAACATCTTTCAGATATGTGCTGTTGCACTGGAGCCATCTTTTCTACATTAATATAAAACTGCAGCAACCTTCTTAAGACCTCTCTACATTTTACATGAACTAATTATACAGAAACTCCATGGCAGAAATGATTATACAGCAACTGCATGCCAGAAGAAGAGCACAATGATCTTATAATGGCAAGGAAGTCAAATCAGGACAGATCAGGACAGAAATGAAAGCAATGAGAAGCGATGGCTAGATATATGAGAGGAAAGAAGGAACCAAAAGGTGAAATGAGAAGCTGTTGACCTTTGATTGACCTTTGGCTTGAATAGCCAAGGGGAAGGAAAGACCAGCTAATGATGTGTCAACCTGCATGATCCTGCATGGATAGATACGCAAAAAAAAGTACAGACTATTGTGTCTCCCTCACACACACACACACACACACACACACACACACACACACACACACACACACAAAATACCCGTTGCCCTTCTTGATTATTAAGAGGAAAAGATGAACACACAACAAATCAGCAAATTATGTTACTAAAAGGGTTGTCCTTACAAGGGCACTAGTGAGTGTGTATAATTTAGACCTGTCTTTGTCTACAGCTAAAAAAAAAAAAACCCACCCCTGCAACAGAATTTGCCATTAGAGCATGCACCTGAATAAATTGTGGTTAGACAGCTGCAAAATAAATCTTAGCAAACGATGTGATTGCATTACTCTTTCCTTCACATATAACACATGAATCAAATAGCAATGACTGATGTTCAATTTATGTAAATTTGTTCTGCCATCCCAAACTCACACACACATACACTTGAGTTGTGTTTGATGATATGATACACATGTTACTGTCTAAATATAGGATCAGATACCTTCACTATGAATGACAAAGAAGCCATGACTTTTACTGAGTCTGACAGACACCGAGGCCACACCTCCTTTACTGGGATTGAAAGTGTTGGTCACAATACTTAGTACTTAGTTGCATTCCAAAGTTCAAGTTTGGAGAACTATGACCTGTGAATTTGATTCACCTAAAAGTCATGTGACCAAATAAAGATCAACATGTCACAGTGTGACCTCCTAAGAAAACACAAAGGGAAGGACAAAGTTGCACTGTCTTGTTTTATGCAACACAGCTTTGGTTGGCAGTGCCTTTACATACAGTACAGCAACAGATGGTCTTTTTTAACAGTGGCATGTAATGTCATATCTGGTTTCTACCCATATTCTCTGAAGAACGAGTAATGAGTGGGTCTAGCTATATTCCCATCAACACCTACTGAGTCTAAAAAAGATTGCTGTCAGATGCTGTTGTAGATTACTACAATTACCACTTTTTCTACTGAAACCAGTTTCGCATAAGTCCCAGAGACATATTTAAAATAGTACCCATGCAGTCTGTAAATACTAATTAGTGAAAACTCCTAAGAAACATTAAAAAGTTTATTTAAATTAATGCCCAGATTTCTGTAAAGCCTAGCATATCATTATAAAGAGCTACAACATCTACTCCTCTGCCAAGTTGATGATGGCGTGTAGTTTTGTATCCAGGAGGGCTAGTTTTATTTAATGTTACATACGTATTATGTCTAACCCAAGTTTCTGGTAAACATAACTGATCAGCTACAGTTTCTTTTAATTCACTTAGATATAAGACTTTTAATATTTAGCAGTTTAATATACAGATCAAAGATGCTGGCTGTGATTGTGTCAGTTTTTGACTGTGGACATTATTACCTACAGAAGATCCTACAGTGGGATCCCGTTCATACAGTATGACAAGCAACAATTACAAAGGACTATAAAACTCGCACAGTGTGAGCCCAGCATAAGGCACCAATTAAAAATATGCTGCTCTGACACTCTAGAGTTAACTATTCTAAAATTTTCAAATAAAAAAGTACAATTATTTCAAATAACTAAAGAAAAGAATAGGTTAGGGTGTGAACAAGCTCAGTGTTAGCCAATCGGAAAATATTGCATGTTATTAAGCCTTGGTGATGATGTAAAGATTTCAGACAAAAATCTAAAATAAACTCCTTTTTAAACCAAAAATTATCTTTCAAGAAAGGTGTTGTAGTGTGTAGTGTTGTAATGAAAGTAGTGGTTGAAGAATAAATAAATAGAAAAAAAAAATTTTATTAGTGAAAAACACTGTCAAATATTTGTGTAAATTCCTGGATAAGTAAAAACATTATCTCATTTTGTTTGAGCTACTGGGGAAAACCATTGACGACAAGCAAAAAAAAACAAAAAACGAATGATTTCGCAAAATGTATTTGAGTAAAAAGTAAAATATTTGACTTTGAAATGTAGTGAAGTAAAAGTCTCCCCAAATAGAACCTAATTCAGTAAAGTGCAGATACATGAAAAAGCTACTTAAGTTATTAAGTACTTAAGTTGCTACTGTCGAGCACTGCCTAAAGCATACTTAAAATTTAGCCCAAGACTTTTTTAAAGCAAAGAAATTGATTGTTTTGCAATGGCCAAGACACTTATCTGACCGGAATTCAATTGAGCATGCATTTAACTTGCTGAAGACAAAATGTCCCAAAAACTAGCAGTAAGTGGACAGCTGCAGTAATGGTTTGGCAGAGCATTCATTAGCCCTCAATGACCAGAATTTACATGGGTTCTGGGGTTTTCATTTTATAGGATCAACTCTGTGATTTAATTACCCCTGTGTCGGGTGTTTTTCCCAGGCTTTCTCTGAGAAAATTACAGGCCAAATTATCTGTGTTTTTTTTTTTGTTTTTTTGTTTTTTACCAAACTCAATAGTTATCAGATCATTTTAGTCACGTTCAACTTTAGGTGTGTTCTTGCAATGAAAAAAAACAATATTTGACTGCTGCTCCTTTCTGTATTAAGGCTCATATCACATGTGATGCTTTTCCAAATATTAAACACTCGTTGATTCGCATAATAAAAAACAGATGCGTTGTATATAATCTGTGAGTTTTCGTTATTATTGTACATTTAAATGGTTTCTGAATTTTTGTTTAAACTGATATAATGTCCAAAGTTCCTTCTCTACTTTAGTACCTGTTTGACTGCTTGGATGCTTAAATGACCGTGATCATATGACCACATATCACAAACAACCAGGGGTGTAGAAAATGCAAACCACAAGAAAGTCAAAAATATTACTCACAACTCACAATTTAAATAGGTTCATTGACTGCAAATTAATGTGGAAAGAGTGCACATTGAGCAACTGTTGTATACTGTGGTCTATTGTGTATAAAAATAATAATAAATCTGATTGTATTCTTGCTTCCTGAGTCAAGCTAATATATATATATATATATATATATATATATATATATATATATATATATATATATATATATATATATATATATATATATATGCCCTTGTTAGTCAAATCTTCTAGCTTCAAAAAATAGAATTCCAAATTAGCACCTGTCTGTTGAACCGTTAGCTGATCAGAGTAGTCAGTTGAACAGTCTGAACCCCACATGAGAGAAGCAACATCCAAAAAGTCAGCAAGCATCTCCAATATTAATAGACATTCCTTTTAAGGAAACGTTTGGTCCCTAAGCTCAGAAGATACTCAGACTTCACAATTTGCTGGAGGCTAGGCAGTAGCATACTTTTTGAAATGAAAAGTCAGGATATCTGCAATACGGACACACTTGCCCCGCAAAGAGACACATTCCCTCATATCACCCAGGTCTTTTAGAAAACACAGACAAAGTTGCTTTGATGAAGCAAGCAAAACTAGATTTGAAGGAAAGGCAGTTTTTTTCTTTGAAATGCCAATGTATGTATATCCTATTAAATCTGGTGCATTGGACAGTTTTGCAGCATGTTTACCAAAACAGGTTGCACAATTTAGGTGTTTCGTGGAGATTTATCAACTTTATTATTTAGCGCAGTCTGAAAGAACAGTGATTGTGTGCACAAATATGCCCGACAGGCAGGTATTACATTTGCATATAAAACTTTTCCTAATTTTTATTTTAAAACTGTTGTGCATTTGACATCACCATTTAAAAAGCATGTGAAAAAGTTTCACGCTCCATAAGACTCAATAGGGCAATCAAGAATAGTTTGCACAGAACTTTTGTGAAAAAAAAAGACATCATGCAATAGTGATTGGACAAAATTAAATGTAATATAATTGGAAATGCTGCATATCTATTGATAAGGTTATTTACAAAACACCAAGATATTTTATTTGGACAAATACAAAAAAAAAGTGAAAGTGAAATAAAAAGAAAAAATTGGTTGACAAGTGATTGTATGTATATTATTTATAAAACACCAACATGCCAACATATCAACTTCCATTAGAAATTCCATTAAAGTTGGTTGAGCAATAGATTTCAGGCTTTGTTTTAACACATATACTGGCCCAGAGATATTTGTTCAACCACCTGAATACCATTATCAAAAAGAATCATGTTGCATGTCTTAATAGTATTTTTGAGCCCTGTTACTGGTAAAAAAAGAATGTGGTCCAAAGCAGGATTTAATAAGTACTTTTAGGTAGGGCCCAACCGGTCCATCTTGGCTATTATGGGTGAGTATTATTGCTTTAAAACTGCTAAAGTCAGTCACTAGAATCCAGTGTAGCCAACACAAATATGTGGTAATTGTGATTGCCTGGGAAAATCAAATAAGCTAGTATTCTAGAAAAGGTGTAGGGGTTTCTTGTAGGTACGATTAGCTGG
This sequence comes from Silurus aristotelis, assembly GCF_946808225.1. Taxonomy (NCBI): domain Eukaryota; kingdom Metazoa; phylum Chordata; class Actinopteri; order Siluriformes; family Siluridae; genus Silurus; species Silurus aristotelis. The sequence goes on from NC_139583.1 coordinate 23,780,201, forward strand.
AAGAGAGACTGTGACGAATCAGTTAATAGATTTTCAGTTGCCGCATTTGGCAGATGCTGTTGTACAGAGTGACTTACAGATCGTCGCTCAAGGGTGAGGATTCCAAATTACTACCTTTCTGATCAGAAGTCTAATGTCCAACATCGTACTGAGCTAGCACGTCCCTTATGGTGAATAGCAGTCCATAGCTGGTTTATTTACGGTTTGTAGTGTCTATAGCTCATTCAGTAAAGCGTTATCAATTTCTTTCTTAGTTTAAATGAAAAGAAGTAAATATCTTTTATTCTCTTCGTTTCACACTTTATATCAATTATTCTTTTTAAAGCACCAGCACAAACACAGTTACTCTTTGAGACTAAGACCTGGTTTGCTAGATGTTTCTGGAATGTTGTTTTGTTTTACTGTGTAAGTACAGTATATGGTTGGAATGAAAATAAAGACTACTTGACCTGGTGATAACCTAAATAGAAACTTTACACAGGCCTGAAAGTCTTAAATCTGCCTTACTTTGAGGGCAAACAGTGATCAATCAAACTCGAATACAAATGTTTTTATAAAATAAAATAATGTTCATTAGAAGTTCATTGCGCACTGACACCGGACTTTGAGAGTGGCTTGAATGTTTGTTTATTTGATTGTTCAATTAGTTATCTTTTGTCTAGTTTGTTTAGCTTCTTTATCATTTTATTCCCAAGGACAACCAACTGACTTCTTTTCTTCCGGACAGCCATAGATATCAATAATCTACAAAGAGAAACCTACCATTTCAGCTGTTGTTACATATCAAGAGGAAGAAGCCCAGTTTCTTTCACACTAAACTTTAGGTGACCCCTGTGACCAGCTTTCATTTTGCTCTAAAAGGGACATGACATTTCTCTGACATTTGATCAGTTGTTTTGTGTGCTTGGGTGTGCGTGTGTGTGTGTGTGTGTGTGTGTGTGTCGCTATTCTGCTAGTGTCTATACATAGTGCTAGTTCAGCACATGCTGTATAAAAACTGATGTGGTTAACAGCTTGTGTATATGTGCTTATGCCTGCAGTGTAACTTGAGCAGGATTTCATTGAACAGTATTTACCATATGTAGAGCTGTATACATATTTAAACAATAACAAATGTATTATTGTATCTGTCTGCTACAGCATACAGACATAGAAAGAATGAAAGAACAACATACATTCAGCTTCTATTTAAAGATACTTTCATCAACAAAAAAGATGAAGGTATAGGAATTACAGCACTTTATATTCTTTTGGGGACCATTGGGGTCAAGGAACTAATGGAGATTGGTCAGTCAGTGAGCAGAAATTTCCCCCATCCAGTAAGCTCGACAAGCGCTTTTTGTGACCTTCGCGCTGGGGTCTGCCTTTCTTTCCAGACCTGCACACTGAGGTGTCCAGGTCCTGGATTAAGCTGTTTTTAGCCCGCCTCTCTAGTTCTATGTCCTCGTTATACTCTAACATATTGGGACTGAAAGAGGGTGGTTACAGGTCGGTGCCCTGGGTTGAAGAGACGCTGGCTTGCTATCTCTCCCCGAGAGTCTTATTGTCCCTAAAGACCCCAACACTGCACACTAAGCCCCTTCTAAGTATGTCGATGCTAGTGGATAAGGCATATGCCTCAGCAGGTCAAGCCACTGCGTATGTGGCTGTCTGGCTCTTAATGCCACTAAAGAGAATGCTGTGGCCGTTGGCTGGTCTATGGCCACCCTGGTTTCCACTGAGACGCAGCTATGGCTCACCCTGTCAGCTCTTTTTTGACAGAGATAAAGCCATGCTGCTCGATGCCCCTCTGCTGAATGGCCTGTTTGGTGACTCAGTAAATACGGTCGTCAAGAGGTTTCAGGAGGCCAAAAAGCAATCGGCCGCATTTCAGCGGTTCCTCCCATGTCACTCTCATGGGGCTGCTCAGCAGGTGCAGCCCCAAGAACAACCCAGCACCTCCAGACATTGGGAGGTATAGAAGCAGAGTGTTGCAACTCGCACTCCCCCTACAAAGAATCCAGTAGGCCAAGGAGTCCTCACACGGGACGTTCTGGGGATCTCGCTGGGAAAGGACATGGCGCACCTCATTATAGAGTATGCTAACCCTGCCACAGCCAGCAAGCACCCTTCTCAGTTTCCACCTGGTTTTGTAGCAAACCCAAAGGACTCGCTGCCTCCCAGGAGCCCCCTAGAGCTGCACCAGAGACTCCACACTCAGGTGGTGGAGCAGATCTAGGAGAGATTCTACAGAGCTCATGTAGACTTGTTCGTGACTCAAGAGACGTCGCACTGTCCCCTCTGGTTCTTCCTTACAAACACAGCCCCTCTAGTTACATTCACCCTTAAAGTCTACGTGTCCACCATTTGGGCGTATCATGCCCCCTGTGGCACTAAATGGGTAGAAACCCGCTGGTGCACGCTAAAGCAAGTACTTGACTTAAATCACAGCTCCTAATATTACATTGAACAAAGCGCAATTCATTCTGCTGCTTTGCCAGCCATCATCAGTAAATAAGAGGAATAAGTTTAAATAATATTCATGCTGTACATGCCCACAACAAAGATGCGGTGGTATGCTTCCCTTATCCATGCTTTCTTCCAAGATTGTTTTTTTATCTGTCTATAGAGTGTTGTTCCAGAATTCTAAACTTTGGGGGGGGGTTTGTATCTTTTAGCAAACCCAAAACTGGTCTTCCTATTCTTTCATACTTATAAATGGTCTACACACTGTGGTAAACCCCTTGTAATAACTCCAGCAAAGCTTGCCCTTGATTTATGCCCATATCCTGGAGGGTGTTCTTTATCCGGCCATCTATTTTGAAGGGGTTTTTCCTAATCAGTCAAAGAATTCTTCTGTTATCTACCACGTTTATTTTCTTTGGTTATCCGGTGTTCTTTTTGTGTTTCTGTGATCACAATAGTGTAATGTATTAATGGTAAAGGATTCTTTTGGTCACACACTGTAGTCAAGTTTCTCTCCAAATATCTAGTAGATTTTCTGGAAAACTCATTCACGGATTATTTCGATAACAATAACACATTTTAGCATGCATCTGAAATCAATAAGCAATTTAAACTTGACATTGTAATCCATAAATTGACATTGTAATCCAAAGATTTACAGTGCATTCGGAAAGTATTCACAACGCTTCACGTTTTCAGCATTTTGTTATGTTACAGCCTTATTCCCAAATGTATTTAATTCCTAATTTTTCTCACAATATAAATTTTTGAAATCTTTGCAAATTTATTACAAATAAAAAAAAACTAAAAAGATCACACATTCATAAGTATTTATAGCCTTTGCGCAATACTTTGTTGAAGCACCTTTGCCAAAAAATATTTGTCTGTAAATGGTTTCATTAATCATTAATGTCATTTATTGGGAACATAATTCAGTTTCAATATGTATTAGAAATTGTGCAAACTAAAACATGCATCTGAGAAAGATCTGCCTAATATATCCTGATGTTCTATTGTGCTTATCATCACTTCACACATCCATGCCAATATTATTTCACTTCATTACTACAAACAGTTTAAATGCTGATTTTGTTTAATTACAATGTTCACTCCCGTACTCAGTACTCTTTCACACACTGCACTGTGTAATATACTGCAGGTTTACTGGCGGTGCTATTTTGTGTTTTGTGTATTTGTCCTAAACTGTCCTGTGTTGTCTTTGCGGTGTCTGTCTTGCACTGTTTGCACCAGGTTGCACACAATGCACTTTATGTGGCGAGGACACTTACTAGTCCTCAGCTTTGTGTTTTCTGTTATGAATCTTTATGTTGTCTATGTAACACCAGGGCTCTGGAACGTTGTTTAATTTCACTGTGTACTTCGTCAGCTATATATGGTTAAAATGACAATAAAAGCTTCTTGACTTGACTTTTCTGCTGTGGATCATCTCAATTGGGTAGCCCAAAAATAACATTAAAAAAATAAATAGAATCCTGGGAACTGCAGTTGTAATCCTGAAGATTGGCTTGTGCTCATCCCAGGACTTCTGTTCAAATTATACTTATACCAAAAATAATTTCAATAAGTCAATAAATTATTTTTACGACATGTAGGAGTCCTTGCCAATTCTCTGACCATTTGAATTGTCATAATTCTACTGCACCACTTTATGCCTGATTCCTTTTTAGGCTGTTTCACTTTGCCCCTGATCCATAAGTAAGCTGCATCATTTTTAGTTTACATATTAAAATCATCAGGGTGGGTTGCTGCTCTAGCAATTATTACTAAGCAGGACATTGCATAACTTAGCCATGATTATATATTATGAAACCCATATTTAAACCAAAATCAGCAAACTGCCACCTCTCATATTAATGTTGAAAGCATCACTGCAAGGGGATTAGTGGCTCTCAAAAAAGAGGAAAGTAAAAAAAAAAGAAAAGACCCTGGTGATGTGACAGAAATATATTGATGCAGTGGGAAAGGAGATGATGAAAGAGAGACAGAGAGAATTCTACAGAGTATTACTAAGACAGGATAGAGACAGAGACAATACTACTGAGAATAAGGACAAGAAACAAAGAAACTAAAACTAGAGGTAGAAAATGCTGGTTAAAATGGGGTCTTGCTGGGGTCTAACAACTGTGACTAGCAAGAAGATACAGTAATAATAATTACAATCTTTTTATAATCCCACAACAGCAAAAAATATTATAGCATATAATAATGAGCAAATTATATATTTTTTCATATATATGATTATTAGTTTTATTATAATCTTTTTTATTTATCTATGTGGCCATAAATGCCATCATGGTCAAATATTCAGGTCTTGGTGAAAGATTGTGACAACTCCTCTAAGTATAAAAATTATTGTCATCACAATCTATATCATTACTGTTTAATTTGTAAGTATTATGAATGCCTATAATATGCTCTTACGTTGATTTTTGTTGCTTTTATGTTCTTAAGGAGCTGAGATTATGCTAAAAAAAATAAAGTAAAAATGCTATTATTATCCATTATTATTTTGTGTACACACCATTCGCCAAGCTATATTATTATTGATTTATTGGAAGAAATTCAAAATACACAATGAAATTCAAAATGTATTATGAGGTTTCCAAATGTGTTTTACACAAGATAGATTTCTTTTTTTTTACCTCTACCTAGTTCAGTTATTTTGTTCATTTCTTAACATTTACCTTTTTATTTTTACCACATACTTATCTTTCTACACTTATTTCATACATCTGCATCCTTGTGTTAACTGTATGAATACTTTGAAGAGAACTTGTCACAATGGCTTTGTTTAGGGGGATTATAGGTTAAATACAATTAAACAATATATACATTTTTATGTTTATGTATTCATTTATATATATTAGCAAGATCTAAAATCAATGCAATAATCCTCTACTGTTCTGTTTCCGGATCTACATTATGCATACATACCATTATTGGAAGATTTAGAAGCCACTGAACATCTACGACATGTTGCATACCCATTAGTACACACAGACAAAAAGCACCATTAGGATAGGGTTTGAAGTACCACTTCTTCTGCACCCATTACATTAGGGCCAATGTAAACAACCCACTCTGAAATTCAGGTTGTTCCCATAACATTTAAACCAGCAAATGACCCTGCCCTAAATGTATATTATATTACCCAACTCAAAATAAATTAGTCAGTTAACATTAACATTAATTTTTCTATTACAATTTATCATTTAATTGAAACAATAAGCAATTGTTATTTTTAACCCAGCCATTAGGGTTGCACAAGCCAGTGCACTCTTAGTGCCAGTCCCAAGCCCGGATAAATGGGGAGGGTTGCATTAAGAAGAGCATCCAGCGTAAAACATGTGCCAAATCAAATATGCGATTCATGAATGAGAATTTCATACTGGATAGGTCGAGGCCCAGGTTACCAACAACCGCCACAGGTATCGTTAGCCAACAGGGTACTGGTGGAAATTGGGCTATTGTTGGCCAAAGGAGGAGAAGGAGAGGAGGAAGATGACTACAAAGACGGAGTAAGTGATATGAAGTCCCTGCCTAGTGTGGATGGGCACAGCTAGACCGAATGACGGACGAGCCAGCAGTGGCTCTAAGGTCAGTGGGGTAGACCAGCCCACATCGTTGAAAATGTCTTGAAAGGGAACTCCAAAGGACCAGGCTGCAGAGTGAGCTCTGACACAGAAAGGAGCGAGGAGACTAGAGGAGTCAGAGAAGAATGAAATGGCATCCACAATCCACCTGCTGAGGGTCTGCTTGATCGCAGGGAGCCCTTTTAATAGCAAAAAAATTGCAGATTGCTAGATGGTCTTTTAAGGGAATTACCCTTGCAGGACTTACTGCTAGTGTGCCTAGAGCCAGAGCTATGCCCCGGTGCAGCACTAGGGGCCTCCTGACAGGCATCGAACCTTCCAAGTCTGCTGAGGTACCGGCTGAAACGGTAAGGGGAATTAGCTGGAGCTGACTTGAAGCACTGGGTGTTGCAGGGTTAAAAGACCAGCTTGCAAGAAGGATGGATGCATAAAAGTATGCATCCTTCAGATCTATCATGACAATCCAGTCCTTGGATCTGATTTGGGACATGACCTGATTTAGGGTCAGAATCTTGAACCTGAGTCCCAAAGGTGAGCAGTTCAGCTGACATAGATCAGTATAGGATACAACACTCTGTCTTTTTTGGGAAATATGAAGTACCGTCTGTAAAACCCAGGCTCTCTGTTTGACAGAGGGACCACCTCAATGGTCTCCTTCCTCAAGAGAGTATCTACTTCTTGTTTTATAACAAACTGGGCACACCCTGTTGAGTGGGGTGGATGAGACCAGACCTGAATCAACTAGCCTCTGTCTATATTGTGTAGGACCCATCAAGACACATCTGGCAGAACCTCCAGGCTTCTAGATTGTCTCTTAAGGGAATTAGTCTCTCGAGACTGACCTCTGGTATACCTAGAGCCAGAGCTTGTGCCCTGGTGCAGCTCTATAGGCCTCCTGCAAGAGTTTCATGGTGGGCACCATATACCTGGGTGCACAGTGCCTCTTCCCAGGGGAGTCCCTAGATGGTCTTGTATCAGGATCTTTTGGCCCATTAGCCCCATCAGCTGACAGGGATCTGCTTTTTGCACCTCACAATGCCGGAGGTGCAGGGTTGGAGAGCGACGTTGGAGATACCAGGTGCCTTACAGTAGACACAAGAGTGGCTATAGACCGGCCAACGGAACTAGCGGTGTCATTAGATGCCCTCTGTTGCACAACGAAGCTCTGGCCTCCTGACCACCCAACCTGTCTCTCACGTCTAGCTCCTGTAGCAGGTCAGCCTGACACAGCCATGGTGTGCAGACAGCCTGTGGCTTGACCTGCTGAGGCATAAGCCTTGCCCACCACCGCTGAGGTAGTTTGAAGGGACTTGGTGGGCAGCGCCAGGGTTTTTAAGGGTTGACACAGCACCCGGGGAGAGATAGCTAGCCTGGGGAATTTGGGAGATCTATCTATAAACACCCTTTTTTTTTTTTTTTTTTTTTTTTTTTTTACTAAAGGGACAGGCCAAATAACGCTTCGCTCAAGACCTGGGCACCTCGGTGTGAAGGTCCAAAAAAAAGAGGTAGACCCCAGTGTGGAGACAGTGACGTGGGTTGCAGAAAGCTCTAGTTAAGCTTACTTAATGAGCAAGCTTACTGCTAATCGGCTGGCCAATCTATTTCAAGCATGGCTCGGCATGGATCACTACCTCTAACAGCTCCTCGTAGGGGACTGGGTGATGGGTTGTCCACCCACTACCCCCCTCAGAGGAAGAGAGGCAGAGCTGAGCACTCTCATAGCAAGGGGAAGAAACTGCTGAAAGGTGTGCTTCCAAACCTTGTGACAAAATGGTGGACCTGGCTGCGAGCACCAGGTCCTTAAACGTTGCTTTGCCTCAGTGAAAGCGAGGCCAGAACCACGAGGATTCGGAGCACTCTCCTCAAAGAGTGCTTTTCAGGAGAGGAGTGCTTGCATGTTTATCTGCAGAGTTGATTCCTTCAAGAAAAAAAAATCTAATCCTATATATTTAGGTGCATAATGTAAAGAAGAGAAAAATAGTATTTAATATGCCATTTAAAAAACAGCTTCTGAGTCATGAAAGAACTAAGCTCTTGATTGTGTTTGATGCCCACATCCACCCATAGCATCCTAAACACAGCTAGAAGCCATAGTGTTGTAGAGCTTCTTTTAAACAAGTGAGGCCCAGAGTAACAATAAAACAACTACTCGGATTCATACCATCTTGAGACTCTCTAAATCTATCTGTGCCTGAAGTAACAATAACACCAAGAGCACCCACAGCACTGCTAGGTCCAATTACGCCTGGTGAGCTCTAGGACAAAATAGTAATAAACTGTACAATTTAGAGCAATTTGGTCTGCAGGGAAAAAAACAACAACATATTAATAATAATAATAAAAATAATAATAATAATAATAATAATAATACAATTAGTTTTTTAGCTTGAAAAGGCAATCTACAGATGTGTTAAAGCTTTATAAATTGTTTAAAAAAATATTTATTTGTAGATTAAAATGCTAAATCGTTAATATTGTTTTTAAACTAACACATCTTTCACCTATAATAAAGAAAAAGAGAAAGCAAAAAGAGTCCAGTAAATAAGTGCACTGTTGGTACACAGTGGATGTACAAGGAAACTGTTTTATCAATTATCCTCTCTTCTAGCACAGCTGATGAAGGAAATTTGGCTGAAATCTCCATTTTCTCTGAAAAATGTGTGCACTTTTAGTGTCTGTCAAAAGTTTGGAAACACCTAGTCATGTATTGTTTTTGAGAGAAACATGCTTGATCATTTTGTTTATATGCAACAAACTAGGTAATGAAATTATTTATGAATATTTACACTGACTAAAGCAAATACCGTATTTTCCGGACTATAAGCCGCTACTTTTTCCCATGCTTCAAACCCCGCGCCTTATACAATGAAGCAGCTAATTTATGGATTTTTCCAGGGTTTCAATTTTCCAGGGTTTCCATTTTCTCCAGACCAATAAAATTGCCAAACGTGTTAAGGTGAACCAATGAAATTCTTTATATTAAATCGCACTCCCACTGATTTGGGCAGCACCACATCATAAATATGGATGAGGTTCCTCTGACGTTTGACCTGCCACTCATTTGGACTTTCTACAGGAAATGCGAATCATTCGTCACGCTGAAAAAAACCTGCCATGAAAAAACGCACTTCACCTGTGCTTTGAGCTGCACGGCATCGGGAGAAAAGCTTCACCGATGGTGATTTTTAAACGCACGGCGATGCCAAAAGATAAACTCTCGAGAGAAATTGTTGTGAAAGGAAGGAGGAAGACAGTGAACAATGACTTTCTTGGTAGGCTACTGTTTAGATACAAGCCGTGTTGTCTTTCGTTAAAGCCTGTGTAAAGTTCATTAGTTTTAGTGTAGGCATTTTTGGCTTATTTATGTTAAAAATAAAAATATTTGTCAAATTCAGTGGGCTTATATTTGGGTGTGCTTAATAGTCTGGAAATTACGGTATATAAATGTACAGATGTTACACTTTATTTATATTGAAAACTTCTCCTTAGCATGAATAACAGCTTTAAACAATTTTGGTTTTGGCTAGTTTGTTTTTCCAAACATTAAACTGAAATACTGCACTAGTTTCAGTTCGATTTGACCTTCTCTTTCTGACTTTCCAGTTTATCCCAGAGCAGTTCAATAGAATTTAGGTACGGTGACTTGGCATTCCCTTACATGAGAGATAACACTCCAGTGACTATTGGCTCTTTAAATAATGCTTACATATGCTTTGACATATGCTTCTGGTCATTGTCTTGTTGTATGGTGAAGTTGGTTTCAATTAGTCCAGAAGGAATTGCATGGTGTTGAAGTATGAAATAGTAGCTATGTTGGTTCAGTATTCCTTTCACCTGGAAAACGTCTCCGACCTTCCCTGCTCCAAAACAACCCCAAAATATTACACTTCCAACTCCATCTATGACTGTGGGTCTGCTAACATAATTTTTTTTGTTGTGGTAATCATTTGCTTAAACAAGCAAACAAAACAAAAAATATTAATTAACTCTAAAATCTATGGTAACATCTGGAGCAAGACACTACAGTAAGAATTATGAAATAAATTGTTTTTATGCAAAAGTAAATAAATGTAAAAAAAAAAGAATAAAGAAAATAAAAGATTAACATTTCTGTAACTCTGTAACTGGAAAAAAAATAAACACTTTTTTTTTGCACTGACTCAGTATTGATTTTATGCAGTTTTAATGTTAAAATAATGAAATGTATTAATAAAAATATAATTATTAATTATAAAATGAAGTAAAATATTAATACCGTACAGTACTGTATACATAAAATAGCATTTTTGGGGGTCGTTCTACACTGACCTTCAACATGTTTCAGTCTCCAGACCCTTTGCACACAAGATTGTTTTTCACATACTTCTGTCTAAACTCTGATAGGCTGTTGTGTATGAAATTCCCAGATGATCATTTAATTTGGAAATACTCAAACCAGCCCATCTGGCACCAACAACCATGTTTGATGTAAACATTATGGACTTGACCTGTTTCCGCATCTCCTCCTACATTGTGCAGCTGCCGGACGATTGACTGACTGGATAACTGAATTAAGTGTACAGATGTTTTCATTAAAATAAATGGTATTATATAACGGATCCACACATAATACTGCAGTTTTTATACTGTATTTTTGAACATATTAAACACATTTCTTTTTATTGCAAAAACCCTGAGCTTAGGTTACTCCCTGTGTGGGGGTTTCCCATGTTCTAACTATGTGTGGGTTCTGTGTGGGTTCCCCCACCTTCTAAACAACATACTCTACAGTATTTGAATAGTGCAGGCTGATTTAAAAGATGAGTTTTCATTTAGGTTGAAAATAAAAATTACATATGTCATATACATTTAAACAGAGTTGAAAAATCCATCTCAGTCAGTGATCAGATCATTTTTCAATCTGAATAAATATGTCTATTATACAAAATACAGTAGTTTTAAATTGGAAAGATATTGTAGCATGAACAAATCAGAAACACAAGCCATAGTGGGAAAAAAAGATAATTGGCTAATAATTGTAAGCAGCATTTAAAACAACGGCTGCTGTTGGAGCGGGTTGTTTATTTGCACTGCCTGCATTTGCTGATTACCAAGTAATAGACATAATTACTCAACTTTATGCTTGCCAATTGGCTACAATCTGTTCAATGTTCTTTATGTGCCTTGTTTTGTACAGTATGTGCCCCCATCAGTAATTCAGTTCAGAAGCTCATCTTTATTCTTCACAAGCCTTCCATGTGTTGAGGCTGTCAGTCTTGTCTACGTCCAGGCTGCACTCATTTATAACTCTTAACTGCCTCTGCTTCCTTCACTGCTGTTCTTCTACTAGCACTCATTGTCTGTGAAGTACCACAAAAGTTTAATATTCCAATGGAATTCTGGGAGAGGAGCCACTGCTGGCTGATCCTATTATTATCATTTCAATCATAGCAGACTTTGTCCATTGTTTTTTTTCACAAGCATTTTGATTTCCCCTGAGTGAAGTGACTTGGTTATTTTTTTGTACACCAAATCAGCAACATGACAGCTTCTTAATACTAATCTATAATTTGAAAATACTGAAATGCAAAGTACTAGTAGGAGGCTGGTTCCGTTTTATAAAGGGCTTAGCCATTAAACTCTGCTGGCAGCTGATGTTGGTCTCACTGCAGGTGAAAAGCTTTCAGCATAATAACACATCAAACAAACATGAAATGCATTTTTGTGCCACAATCCCCCCATGTAGATTACTCAGCACAGGTGTGCTGAAACCTAGAAAAAACAATCATCCCTTGGCCTGGGATCTGAAGACTTGAAAACTAGACTGAGGCTTATTGAAATAATATTTTGGATCTAATGTTTATTTGCATGATCAGATTACATTTTCTGGGATCCACATCAGATTGTTTGCTGTTAGCAAACGTTTTAAAGCAGATTTAAGACTATACAGTAGATTTATGCAGAGTGAAACCTCTTGATTTTATCTCCATTTGGGTTGATATTATTCTTCTCTTTTCACTAGCACATCTCTAACCTATCCTCTTCAGTTATTTAAAAGGTAAAATTAAATACAGTCATAGATGTGATGAATATAAAACAGCTGGAATACAATATTCTATCACTGTTACATATCATGTATTCAAATAAGAAAGTAAAAGTTGCTAAAACATTGAGTTCAAATCCAAGGTTACAACCTTCATCTTTATCATGTTTGGTGCTCTGAGGAATCACAAACCAGTAAAGACTGAAAGCTTGAAAAATAGAATAAATTAGAATCAGAATACTTTATTGGTCCCACAGGGAAATTGTAGGGTTGCAGTTACTTACAGCAAAATTTAAGTAAATATTTAGGTAAATATAAAAAACAAAAGAAATGTAAAATAAAAAAGACATGTCAAGTTAAATATTATGTATACAGTAGATGCTGTACAGCCCATGAATTTCCAATCTTACTGAAATATACTGTATGGAATGTAAAGCAGCAGTGAAACAGATGGCAGAAAAAAGTCAGACAACAATGATATAGTTATACAAGTTATTGCACATGTAACAATTATTATAATAATTATTATTGCACTATTATTATTGCACATAAATTGCCAAATAGTAATAAGAAAGAGACAATTGAACAGTAAGCTTTCAGCTTATATACAAAATTAACGTGAATAAAAATATAGTCATATGATAGAATGGTATTTTGGACAGTGCAGTGTCACTTTAAAATCTGTGCCTGTTTACAATCATGACACCTACTGCATATTCTGTAATTTAGTTTCAAAGGGAACAAGGAAATTCCTCTAAAGCTTTTTCATTGCTACTAAATTTAGTTGCCTTTGTCATTTCTTAAAGATAAACACCATATTTCAAAATTTTTATATGATTGGCTGAAGCATCAATGACAATCTCTGATTAATGAAGAATAACCCCTGGGCTCATGGAACAAAATGTAAAAAATGGACACTTATTTTTGCATTTATGAAGTCAAATTTTACACCAAAATGTAAAATCCATCAGCATGATATAGATAAGTATCTGCAAAGACAACCAATCTGAGTTCTCTAAAGACTGACAATCTAGATTGAAAGTTTTCATTAGATCCCACTATATTATAAAAGAAATGCCAGGCTTTTTTTGACAAGCATGAGAAATTCATAGCCATTTAACTTATAACATCTCCTCTGCTTTGTATTCCTGCTAGAGAATAGGGCCAATCAAGTAAAGACTGATGGTGAGTGACTTGGCAAAAGGCATCAATACATCAGTAGGTTCATCTCATGTGTCAGTTTCATTGAAACATGAGCTATTAAAAAAAAATCTCTGCACTTACATGTAAGTGCCTTGACTTCTCCCAGTTTTCAACCTGGTTCACATCCACTGTAGCGACAGGTGACCTTTCAATTGTCTGTGAACACGTGTGCTGCAGAGCTGCACTTTCAAGTTGCATTTGAATTGTAATTTTTCTCAATGATATGCACATTAGGTACGATGTGGTAAAGGGAAAAATTCAACTGATTGGTCCGAGTGTTTCATCAGACCAATCTTTGCACTGTAATTTCCTCACTCACAACTAATTACATATGTACACTAAATTGCCAAAGGTATTGGGTCACCTGACCTTTTCTGCTATATGTGGTTCTTTTCCAAACTGTTACCACAAAGCTAGAGGCACTCAATTGTACAGGACGTCTTAAGATGCACTGTAATCAAATTTTGCATTCACTTGAATTCGGAAACCCAAACCTGTTCCACCATGGCAATGCCCTGTGCACAAAGTGAGCTCCTTGAAGATCTGGTTTACATGCTTTGAAGCGGAAGATCTTGAGTGGCCTGCTATAGAGCTCTGATCTCATCCCTACTGAACACCTTTGGGATGGATGTGAATGCTGACTGCACCCCAGTTCTTCTCACCTACATCAATACCTGCCTTTCATAATACTCTTGTGGCTGATGAACACAAATATCCATAAGCACACTCAAAAATCTAGTGTAACAGCTTCCCAGAAGAGTGCTCGGTTATATATAATAGAATTATAAGAGCAAATTGGGACTGAATGTGGAATGCAATGCTCAAAAATCACATACCATATTAATGACCAAGTGACCCAATACTTTTGGAAATATGGTGTATGTTTTTATAATGATCTCTAATCAAATGTGTATAACCACATTATAAAATATAAATCTTGGAAAGAAGTAGCAAACCTCTGTTGTCCCTTCAAAGAGTGTGCATAGCTAGTATAGTTATGCAAACTAAAGCTTTGCTAATCTGGCAAAATAAAGCTAGAATGTAACAATGTAAATCAAACATTATCATATACATAATTATATAGTAGGCCACTGCATGCTACTGTTTCTCATTATAATGAAAAAATAACAACCTTAACTGTTACTACATCCTCACAAAAAAATGAACAACAACCAACATAAGCAACTCCTAAATGTGGTGTTCCTCTAAAAAAAATGTATTAGTAGGTCTGCGAAAACCTTTTACTATTTGGTGAAATGTCGTTATTTCAATAAAAAATTTTGTAGCAATTTTAACAGTAGACCTTGCCATAAAGCAGCTTCACAGGAATACATCTATACTGGTTGATCCATGTTGAGCAAGCCAAATGTGACCAGGAAAAATAATCTTTCAGGCTATATGAGGAAGAAACCTTGATAAGAACCAGATTAAAATGAAAACTGATCCTCATTCTGGAATAATCCCCTCTTATAACTGTGTGCTACTGTATATGGTCAGAAAGGGTTAGCTTGTGATTGTGTAACCAGCAAATTATTTATAGTTTCATCATGCGCATCAATTGTTCACTCACTAATGGAGCTTTGAGTGCAAAGGGTTATAAAACCTGTTAGTACTAATTGCATTTCAAAGCTATCTTCATGAATTCCTAGTGGTACCAGTACCCAGTACCCAGTTATTCTTGTGTAACTTTAGGCTGTCCATGTGAGGCCATCCACCTCAGCAAGTGGCCTCCAAATGATGACAACTCCATAAAAAGTAGGGCATTAGTGTATTCATGGTAGCATTCTTAAATGCATTCAGTTAAATACCTTGAATTGGATTTAAAAGCCTTTTTATGAATTGAAGTTTGCCTCTATTTTAAAAGCTTCAAGGCCCTCAAGGCACAACCCTGTTACATCACACACTGTCCACCCCATGAAACCTATTGAAGACTTGGGATTTTAAGTGTCTGTAACAAAACATTGGTAACTGTAGCAGAGCTCACATGCTTTCAAGAATAAACAGCAATAAACAACAACTCTTCTCAAATTAAACATTGCAAATCTTGGTGAGTTAACACTTTATTAATCAGCACAAATGTCTAACTTATTTACTGCAATTATGCACTTATAGGTAGGGTTTTAGATATTAAGTCATTTATATGAAGCAAAGGTGATGAAACAAGGGTAAAGGTGAGATATGAAATATTCATTTGTGCTTTCTGAAGATTTTGGTAGTGCTTTTGAAGCTTACACACCACCATTTGGGCTCCGTGGAGGGCTGCAGGGAGCAAAGCCTTGATGTCATCTCATGCTGAGATCCTTGACAACCGTAGCTGTTTATAAATCTCCGATGACCTCTAATGACAAGGTGTTTTTTTTTTTCACTTTCAGACCTAAATGACACCCTGGAACTAAAACAATGTTTTTTTAAAGAAAATGTTTAATCTGTAATTTTCCTTGGTTTAAAGCTGTGCTTTTTTTTTTTCATTTGAAATGCCACAGCTTAAAAGCCTAATTCATGTAATGAGCCTTGTGAAAATTGTATTCCATATAGTAGCTCTGACCCTGCGAAACTGTATGACAGAGTATAATTTCACCAAGCTGAAAAAATGTTACTACTGTAATTAAGTATTTTACTAAGATATTTACATCCCTGTTTACTCAGATTTTGCATGAGCAATTGCTACAAAAGTTCAAACCACAAACTTTTCAGTTATTGAGCACGTATTTATCTGCCATCTCATAGAAACTGCTTATTTGGGATCAAACCTGTTCACAGATAAGCACATTTACGGTGAGCTATTTGATGCGCACCACCTGTAGTTATGCTAATTGAGTTCTTTCAACTCCAGAAATCCCTTTGCATCGCAGATTTGGTCATTTTTCTCTGCTCCAACACACCCATTTAAACATCACAGAGGGCATCTTAATGAGCATATGGATTGAGTCAGGTATGCTACAGCAAATAAATCCATATCTAGAAAGCACTGCTTTAAACCTAGCCTTTTTAAGCTATGTTTAAGATGTGTAAAATAACAGGACTACTTTTATTTCTTTGAGGGAATATTTTTTTGTTAACTTGTGAATATCTAATAACAAAGCAATTCAGCATTATTAATATTGCTTAGCTCCTAACTAGCATGACCCAACATAGCTTAGAATCCAATGAAAACCTGAAAACCTGACAACCTAAGTAGGAGTTTTGCCATGGATATTATGTCATAGTACATGGTACATACTACTCAGAATTGAGGTAAATTATTTTAAAATCAATTCTGAAATATCTCAGTTTTACAGTGAAATTATGAAACACAGCAAGGTGGCTTTAAGCTGGAATATGGCAACGCTTCAATGTTCAATGTCAAACAAAGTCTGATGTGGCAATATTTAACCTTTATTAAAAATCAGACAACACTATACTTATAATAAGGGTTATGAAATGCAAATCTTGTAAATTAAAAACCTTGTGAAAACCTTGCGAATTAAAAAGCACTAACAACTACTGTAAGATTTTTTCAGCAAGTATAGAAGCAGGTCTAGCCAGGGATATCAATCAGTGATTGTGTGATTGTGTTTAATTAGTTGAAGGCCTGAATTTTTTTTTTTGCTCAAGTTGATACTATATATCCAAGCTCAGGTCACATAGTACTGTAGCAAGGTTAATAATATACCTGCAAGCAGCAATTAAGGGTCCAAGCACTCTCATTTCTAGCCACTTTAAAAACAAGTACAAATGTTATGAGCAGCCAGTTTGGATCATCTTCAAACTTGAGTTTAAACAAAATGTTCTCCATAGTCTCACAATGCTCTGAATAATATTTTTTTGGATATTGGAGAAAGGATTTTAGGAAAATAGGGGGAAAAAAATAGACAAACCAATATTGTAAAAATTATTATCATGAACTAAGCTTGACCCAAGGACTCAAACGAAAATGGAATCACATTTCTTCGGCATTCCATTGTGGCCTTATTTTGTAAAACCTTTAACACATTTGCCATTCTGGCGACACTAACGGGCTTGAGTGAAGTAAACCAAACCTGCTATGAAGGTAGCTGTGACTTAATAGAAGATAATCACTATACCAATTTTGGGGTGACATATATACTCCCATTATATATATTTACTGTTACTAATAATATTTAGATAGTATTCACACCCCCTTAACATTTTTTTATTTTATTATGTTGCAGCCTGATACTATGATCATATACATTCATTCCGATATTAGTTTTTTTCATTAATTTACTCAGTACCCTATAATGACAAAGTGAATACAGAACATTAGAAATGTCTTTATTAGAAATGCAAAAAAATGATACATCAAACATACATAAATATTTAGACCATTTACTCTGTAATTAGTTGAAGTACCTTTGGCAGCAATAGCAGCAATGTGGCTCAGCCAAAGCCATAATATTACCTACTATAACTCTGTTTTACTTTGTCATTATGGTACTATGGTACTACTTACTATGGTAAGTGTAAATTTATTATAAATAAAATTCTAGTATCACATAATTTTTTTTTTTTTTAAATTGAAGGGGTTCTGAATACTAAATCTGAATTAGGGCTGTAAATTGATTAAAATATTTAATCGCATGATTCTCATGATTTAATTTCTGATGAATCTCAACTTTTTAACTTTTTAACATTTTTAACTGTTCTAAATAAAAAATGTCAATGTTTTAATACACAAACTGTAACAGATGTTATAAATGTATTACTTTTACTCAGAATCTCTCCCTTAGGTATTAATTATTTTATATTTATTTAATTATTTTACACTGGAAATTATTCTTTAAATATTATTTTCTTTTGAGATGTCGTTTTTATAGTTATGTAAAAAAATTTTTAGTGGTTGGTTAATAGTTAAATATGGTATGTAGCTCCTTTAAAAAGTATGTTACGGTTCATGTTGCTTTTCCTCAGTTCGTGGTAAGCACAGCTGAGAAGAGGTCAATGCTGAAATTGTCTAGGCAAGGCAATTTTTTTTTTGTATCGAAGTACAGAAAGGACATCATAAATAAATGTGTGTTGCGTTAGAGGTTCTATTTTCACCTCTTTTATATTTATTTATTAAAATGTTTTAATAAAAATGGTCGAACAAAAATGTGCGCTGAATTAACCGCTCATTAATAAACCTCCGTCATAATAAAGTGCCATTAAAATTAATTTGCGTTACAGCTCAGCTCATATACAGTATATATATATATATATATATATATATATATATATATATATATATATATATATATATATATATATATATATATATATTCCTCATTCCAATCTATATAGTTTTCCAGTGTTTTAGTGCTGTGGGCAGAGACAAGATAAAGTTTTATCTACAAGTGCAGCATCCTCATCATCCTCCAGTATTGTGTGGAATAGGATTTAACCACTGCTTATAAATATGACATAAAGGAGCATTGTAGGTATCCTTCGAATGGCAGGTGTTCCAAAAATGATCCACAGTCGGAAATGAGGTAAACAGGAGATCTATGCGATAGTCATGGATATAATTTGGGCCCTCTGCAAACATGCTGCTCAAATGCCTGATCTCAAAGTACAAAGAGATTGCATGGGAGAAAGCAATTTTGTTGTTTGGCATCTGGTGCAAAAGGGATAACAACTCCCCTACTGGGTGTAGAGCACAGAACGTGCTGTGAATGACTTCTCATTGCGATGCATCATTAAACTTTTGCCCTTTTTTTAGGAGGAACATTCAAAATAGCAGCAGTGGATTTCCTCTTTCAGAGACTGAGCCAGATTCAGAGAGAGAGCATGATAAACGAGGTACACGCTCCAGTCAATGTTAATGAGACGCAGCCAACCCAGTAATAACACCAGTAAAAGTAAAAGAGGTCACACACTCCAATATTTCTTAAATCTCTCCTTAGAGCAATGCCCCTAGGATGACAGGATTTCTTTTTTCAAGGTAGGGTCACAGCAGTCATTTGAAACTGTGTAATAACTCCTATTAATTCGGTGTTTGGAAACAGTTTTAACAGCCCCTGTCACCTACACAGGAAATAACCTGCACCTATACTTAATGAAGATTCTAGGTCACAAGGAGGTCATACATGACCAAACCAAATACATGGAGATTAGGCAGAAGAATGCCCTATGGGTAGTACATATGATTTTGATAATTATAACATAATTATAGCATAATTATAACAAGGAATCAATATAGCGTAGGTGACATTTCAAAATGGCCAAATACATGTAGCCTCTGACTTACGAAATAGATAGGGACTGGAAAAGTGTCCGTAAGTCGATTATTTGTAAGTCGAGTGAATCTCACAATGCATGCCTGCCAGGCATTTTTTTTTTTTGCTATGCCCACAGATGATATCGCCAACACTACAGTAGTAACTGATTTGAACTGGAAAGTGAAATTTAACATGCCAAACACAAACAAGTGAAGAGATACTGACAGTAAAACATCCTGTGGATAAAATAATTAAAAGCTTTCTTGGAACATCACTTGACCAATGTAATTATTGTTCTGGAACTGTTGTATACTGCAACTTACAGTAGTTAAAATAATTAATGTTGCACTAACTGCTTTACTATTATATAGTATCAGCACTTGTAATCTACTTACAGCTCATCCTCTGAAGAGTTCTACACTCAGTATAAATAAATATATTAATTTTTTAATATAAAAAAAATGAAAAAAACATTTGTTCTGCTTTCCTAAAAGCATGTTGGATAAAAATGGGTAATAGAAAAGGGCAATTTGCAAGTCATGCAGGCTTTACTGGTACCTATTTAGATCACATAAATTTGAACTATTGAACAGACAGTGACTAAGCTTATATTTATATAGAAAATCTACTTTTGGAACATATAGTACCTTTACAGAACTAGCATCAACAAGAGATTGATTCCTATAGACCCAGGATAGTAACAATGAATTCTTGCACCTTAGCCAAGTTTCAGGTGTTCCAGCTATACTGGAACTATATAGCAGGGATACTGCTACATCAGAATATAGGTACATAGAAAGAAATTGTCTCTCTAGGGTTTTATATGTATAAATACTTATATAATTATCACTAACATTCTAGATATATATTCATGATTTTGTGTTTGACAATTGAGCTCTAGTGTTCCCAGTTTAACATTTATTATTACTATTGTTTATGGAAGTTTAAAAACTGCATATTTGTATTTTGTATTTGTATATGTGTTCTTTAAACCTTGCTATTTCAACATTTATGCTCTCTTGCTCTACTGTCTTTATGTACCATAAGTCTACTATTCCTACTAGCTTTCCTGTTTTCTGGTTTGTTTGCTTGATTGTTAAGTTGATTGTTAAGTTGATTGTTAAGTTGATTGTTAAGTTGATTGTTAAGTTGATTGTTTGGTTGACTTTGTTTGTTGGCTGATTAGTTGGCTGCCTGGATAGTTCACTGTATGATTGGTTGACTAATTAGTTGTTCGATTGTTAGTTTGCTTGGTTGATTGATTGTTTATTTGATTGATTGTTTGGCTGGCTAGCTGAATGTTTAGTTGACTGAATAGTTGATTAATTTGCATAATTGATTGGTTGGCTAGCTGGCTGGTTTGGTTGGTTGGTTAGTTGGCTGGCTGGCTGGTTGTTTGGCTGGCTGGCTGGTTTGGTTGGTTGGTTGGTTAGTTGGCTGGCTGGTTGTTTGGCTGGCTGGCTGGCTGGCTGGTTTGGTTGGTTGGTTAGTTGGCTGGCTGGCTGGCTGGTTGTTTGGCTGGCTGGTTGGTTGGTTAGTTGGCTGGCTGGCTGGCTGGTTGTTTGGCTGGCTGGCTGGCTGGTTTGGTTGGTTGTTTAGTTGGCTGGCTGGCTGGTTGGCTGGCTGGTTTGGATGGTTGGTTGGTTAGTTGGGTGGCTGGCTGGCTGGTTGTTTGGCTGGCTGGCTGGTTGGTTGGCTGGCTGGTTTGGATGGTTGGTTGGTTAGTTGGGTGGCTGGCTGGCTGGTTGTTTGGCTGGCTGGCTGGCTGGTTTGGTTGGTTGGTTGGTTGGTTGGTTAGTTGGCTGGCTGGCTGGCTGGCTGGTTGTTTGGCTGGCTGGCTGGTTGGCTGGCTAGTTTGGATGGTTGGTCGGTTAGTTGGGTGGCTGGCTAGTTATCAGTTTGTTTTGTTTATGGGCAGGATCAAAATAATTTTAAACCACTTTGTTAGGAAAAAAGAACACTATTTTTATTTATTTGGACAGAGCCTGTTATGACATTTCTGACAGAGTTTTAATACTAGAGCATCTTTACCATAAAGGTTTTTAACTGCTACATGATGCAGTACAATTACTAAATTGTATCATTTAAGAGTGACTCTTCTGTGGCATGGTAAGTATTTTGAGAATACAGCCATGTCTAAATATTTGTGCATAGGAAGAAAGAGTACAGTTTTAATATAAGAAATGTTTTTTGTGTAATTTTTTTCAAGTGCTAGTCAACACAGTACAATTACTGTCAGAAGGTAAGATTGCATTCTTCAACAGCAGCTCTTCTGTGATGTGGTAATAAGCATTTCTGTTATTTCATACTATCTGTGGTGGTCCAATGGTGTTTCCTAAATAAATAAAAAACTATTACATTTAACTGACAAGTCATTGCTGTTAAATTAAAGGCTTAAAAATTGTGTCAGTAAAAGATGACAGATACATGAATACAGAAGAGGACACACACTGTGAGGACATTTCTGAAAAGAGACTTTCATTCGTTTGTGACATTCCTTGACATTGATTTTCCTTATGAATTTATAGTACACTTGATTAAAAAATGACTTTACTGACAAGGCTAAAAACAGAAAAATCTAAGCGGGCCTTCAATATGTTAGAATGTCTTATACAATATAAAAATACGAAAAAAAAAAAAAAAAACAATAACAGATATTTCTGAATTCTTTTTTAAATAGTATTTTGTGGATTTTCTATGGCCTATAACTTAAGAAATCTCTATACTTTACTTTTTAAAACTGATGTTTGTCTTTATATAGTTGTGCATTTAGGCAATAATACATTTAAAAAGCATGACAAATTGTAGTTCTAAACTATACAACTTGACTGACATAAAACACAAAGAGGCAAATCAATATTATACCAAAATAGCTATAGAATATTTCTAATGGTAATACAACTAATGCACATGCAACATTTTATGCTCGAATCTAGAGTGCCATAGAAAGTGTACTGAAATGATATTTGAAACATTGTAAAAAGAATACAAATCTTAATGACATATAGACACACAATTGCATATAGAAATAGATGGATTTAAATCTCAGACAAGCAAACCACATTAAATGGATGCAAGTCAGTAAAATAGAACTTAATGCATTTATATTTTTGCTGAATATCTGGTACCAAAAAAGAAACTCCAGCATAGGTCTCCTGGCCAGTGTTCTAATTGAGTCATCATATTACAATAACTACTCAATGCCAGACAAGCTCCTAGCCTTTGCTATTTGGCTGGAAATGGTTAAAGGAGACTAATTTCCACAAAAAGAACTTGACTCAAAGATGAGGACTGTGAAAAGGGCACTCATGTTATTACACATTGCCTTTTTTTTCCTTTTTAACATGACCATCTTCAGCCGGGGAAGCATGTGGAGAGCCAATCACATTTTAATTAAATTAAGCCATTTTTTTACACAAAACTCAAGACACCCATACTGAATGTCATGACATCAACCAGAACCTGACTAAAAGCTCAGCTTTAAAGCTGTCATCTTGCATGTGCTGGCTGGATTGTCAGTCTTTAGGAAAAAGCACCATTACACATTGGAACTATCCACTACATCTTGAAAACAGTTCCCTACATCCAGATAATAACTTGATTTTATTCACCTTTACCAGGGTCCCCATGGTCTAAGCGAAAAATCCTTTATAGAATATATTATCTATAGAACATCTCTATAGAATCAATCTACATTAATGAAAAAAAATCTTATATTTATATATTTTTCATATACTGTATACCCAGAATTAAACAATACTAATAGCTTTGCTGCTCTGTTTCAGTTAATCAAATAAGTAGCTTCAATTTGCTAGGGAGCATAAAGATTGGACTCTAGAGAAATGTAAGAAGGCCATGTGGTCTTATGAGTCCAGACTCACCTTGTTCCAGAGTGATGTGCACATCAGGGTTAGAAGAGAGGTAGATGAACTAATGCGCCCATCATGCCTAGTTCCTACCGTACAAGCCTGTGGGGGCAGTGCTATGATCTGGGGTTGCTGCAGTTGGTCATGTCTAGGTTCAGCAATGTTATGTGACCAAAGAATGAGGTCAGCTGACTCCCTGAATATTCTGAATGACTGGAATGGTTATTTCATCAATGGATTTTTTCTTCCCTAATGGCATGGGCATATTCCAAGATGACAATGCCAGGATTCATCGAGCTCAAATTGTGAAAGAGTGGTTTAGGGAGCAAAAGACAATTTTCACAAATGAATATAGTCCAGACCTTAACCCTATTAAGAATCTTTGGGATGTGCTAGAGCCGACTCTTCCATCATCAATACAAGATCTTGGTGAAAAATGGACTCTGGATGGGAATAAATGGTATGACTTTGCAGGAGCATATTAAAATGATGCCAAGGCGAATGCGTGTCATAATCAAAGCTAAAGGCAGTCCACGAAATATTAGAGTGTGTGACTTGTTTTTGGATGGGCAATGTATGCCACTTCATAGTGTATGTATATTTAAAAAAGTGAATATACATTGGGCATCAGTGGGCAGTTCCTAAATAGTTTTAAAGGTTCACGTTACTGATCAGGAAGTCAAGGTTTCAGTCATCAGCACTGCCAAACTTCCAGTTTGAACCTTGAGCAAAGCCCTTAACCCCCTCGACTTTAGATGTGCTTTATCCTAGGTCTGACACTTTGCTCTGACCTGATCTTCCTTACAAGCTAATTATGTGAAGAAAAGAATTCTCCTTTGTCTACAGACATTAATATTACCTAAACATCCAGATTTTCAATGATGTACATGAAATTTGACTCATAGTAAGAAAATTAAATCTGGTTCATATTAAATTTACTTGCCAATGGCATTGGTATTTTACTTCTCATATTTCATTCAAAATCTGTCTGAAACTATTTCTACCTGAAAACAAAAATGCATATGTGTTCATCTGGTGCAGCTTCTTGTCTTGCCAAGCACAAAAGCAGAGCTAATGGTGCATTCAGACGAATATAGTAAATTTGGGCTTCCAACATAGGAAGTAAAACACATAAAACACTAAATAGGAAAAAACTCTAAACACAGAGAATAGGGATGGCAAACATAAACAGCAGATGCTTGAGAAAATAACACTGAAATTTTGGCTCTGTTAAGCTGTTAAGCATGTTTTGGGTATTATGTTAAAGGGAAGAATCACTACAAATAAGTTCAGACATATTCTGACTAATCACCTGTACTCTATGGTGAACCATAAAGCCATGGATAGTCTGGAAAAGCATGGATTTTTGGAATCTGAACTTTCACCACAGTAACTGTTAAATTATTAATTATTTTATAAATGTATTTCGTATGTATTGAATACCTGTATGTTTTGAATTCTAAAGCATTACATTTATACTTTATTTTTTGCCTTTGAATGTGAATATCACAAGATTAAATATGTATTTACAAATATTTATATCGCATTGTTAGTTGTTTTCTCTGAGATAGTGAAGGTACAACTGCACAAATGTATGCATACACTTCAAGAATATTTTGCCCATTTATCTTTTGAATTTTTTTTGCCCCACCTTTTTTGCCCCATCAGCTCCCAAAGGATCTTAGCATGGCAAAAAAATTAGCACTCTTGGCAGTGCCATTTGTTGGCATGGCAGCTATGAAGAGTGCTGAAGAGTAAGAGTGGGCATACAGTGCCTAATAACCTTATCCAAAGGCTAATATTCACAGTAATATGTGTGTGGAAGAATAAAGGGATTTATCAAGGGCCATTTTTAGGCTTCTAAGTCTTTTAGTGGGTTAATTGTAATGCTACAATATTAAGAGATTTTTTTTACAGTGCTTGCAACTTTGAGTCAACAGTTTTGAGAAGAGCCACATATGGGTGTAATGGTCAGGTGTCCACAAACATTTAGCCATACAATGTAGAATTATGCGAGCCCCAAAAAATAAAAAAATTTAATATTATATTAATTACACAATATAACATATTTTCAGAACTTCAACTATTATTTTATATTTTTGAACATTATCTATTTTTACAAATTACGTTTTCCATGAAATTGTGCATGTGGTATCTTCCTTTAAAATAAATGGCACCTAGTTCGAGAGGTTTTTCTTATGCAGTGAATTCCATTACTAAAGATTACCAATTCAGCAAGTCTCCTTTCACTGCAGCCACAGTAAACATCATCTCTAGCAGAAGCATCAATATTAACCAATAGCATATAAAATTACCCTGTGCATTTCTGTGCATTATGGGTTTCCTACATTTTAAAATTAAAGCAAGTTGACTGTTTTCGTGCTAAATTATTGGGAAAGAAAACAAAAAGTATAAATGATTTGTCAAAAGTTTTAACAACTGTATTGGCTAAGTCTGTACTGTAAATGTTCTTGTAAGTATATTTGTGGAATAAAAAAAACAGCTATAAACATCCACATGCATATATTTGAGTTTGTGTAGTTTACAGCAGATACGGTTCCTGGCTAGCACACTTTCTTTGACCATTAAATCAAAGGACATGAAAAAAATGCCAACATCACCTCACACCAGCTAGGGGGCCTTGGAGTGACCAAATCACAATCTGATTAGTTAAAATAACAGCTTCAAGCTACATGGATTTGTAGCTACCAAAAGCGGCACAGTTAATTTCTGTTAGCCTTATGGTAATACGTGAGGTGATGGTAGAAATTTAATTGGATGCTCTTTGCAGCAGCACAACCAAGACAAACACTGAAATGGGGAGAATAAATGAATGGAAATAATTTCATATATATATATATATATATATATATATATATATATATATATATATATATATATATATATATATATTATTTTTTTTTTATATATATATTTGAATATATATATATATATATATATATATATATATATATATATATATATATATATATATATATATATATTCAAAAATATATTAAAAAATATATTCAAACATATGTCAGTATAGTATAGTATAGTATAGTATAGTATAGTATAGTATAGTATACAGTGGTGGGCCTGCATTTGGTACCTGGGACTTCAGTAAGGACTTAATCCACCTCTTAATACTGCCACTATCATGTCGTCATTATAGAAACCATTAATACTATACAAAAACGCAATATAACAATGTGTGGCATTACAGAGAGAGAGAAACATTTCACATATGGAGGGTGAATACCATTTTACTAAAGCAAGAAACCCAAGACTTCAAACCTCTACACTACAACCGTAACTGTGCCACCTATATCATCTGGAGCAGTTCAGAATCAATATTTGTCTAATAACATGATAAAAAAAATAACAAATTTAATAAAATACAATCTACCCAGATATGCATACTCAATATTTGCACCGCTCCAGAGAGGCAGTAATCCAGTGGAACCGCTAGTATTTACTGGTCTGGAAGTGGTAAACAAACCCTTTCCCGGGCTGAGACAAGCTAGCTAGCTTCGGGGTTGGTTGACCTCCTCACGATGTCTAGCTTTTCTTTAAAATGGATTTTTAAGTATGTCCGAGACCAAATCAATTTCTCTTCTATCTCAGACGTATTCATGTGTGCAGCGTGCTACAGAAATGTTTTGCCAGTCGAACTTGGCTGAACAGTTTCCCTTTGACCAACCAATCAGAGGACAGAAAAAATCTGACTCTATTCTGGGCCAGCTAGCTGTGAGGAGAATTTTAAATCTGATTGGTTAATTGATTGTTAATTGGACTCATTGATAATATTGTCTAAGATAAAAGGGCCAGCAATACAGACTTGGACAGATTAGATTGACATGGCAGCACATAGAGGCTAAAATCTGATTGGACAAAAAAAAATTAACATCCACACACACGTAATGGAATAAAGAGAATAAACTGTTGGGAACAAATTAATTCAATTTCATGAAACAAATATTAGAATTTAGATTGTAAATGTAGGTCAGTGCAGAGAATTCTTTGCTGGCCCTGACCGCCCACCACTGGTATAGTATAGTATAGTATAGCATAGTATAGTATAGTATAGTATTCAGTATACAGTATGCAGTATAAAGTACATACAGATACAGATATGCAGGTCTATACTGCTATGATTTCTTATATAATTAGGGTATTATGGTAGTCTGCACATTATTGTATATTTCATGGATGCATACTCTTCGACTGAACGTTCCATTCACTTCAGACTTCTTTGATGTTTCCATCTCGTCTGTAGGAGGTGAGTAGACGTTCCTTAAAAAGCGATGCAGTCTCCAGTTCATCCTGTCAATCTCCAGAGCAATGGAAGTTCTCTTCTGCATGACTGCACTCTCAGTCTGAGATGCTCTAGACCAGATGCACTAGCATATAAAGGCTGCTGTTTTTGAACCACTGACCGTGCAGCACTGCTGAACACTCTGCTGCACACAGGAGAGCCATTCTCATGACTGCCTGCCTGGCATCTCATACTGTGAAGCAAAAAACAGGACCTCTGCCATCTTTTACTTCCAAGTAGCTGCTGGGTGTTCTCTGAGGCTTTAAACACATGGCATAGCTGAGACTTGGGTATGAAGCTGTATCACATTTTATGGGGGAGGCATAATATTCTTCTTCTACTTCTTTTGGCTTCTCCCATTAGGGGTTGCCACTGCTGATCATCCGTCTCCATACCCCTCTGTCCTCTACATCTGCCTATTTCAACCCAACTACCTGCATGTCTTCCCTCAACACATCCATAAACTGCCTCCGTGGCCTTCCTCTTTTCCTCTTTCCTGGTGGCTCCATTCTAAGCATTCTCCTACCGATATACCCCATGTCCCTCCTCTGCACATGTCCAAACCATCTCAATCTCGCCTCTCTCACCTTGTCTCCAAAACATACTACATGCGCTGTCCCTCTAATAAACTCATTTGTAATCCTGTTCATCCTCGTTACTCCCAACGAAAACCTCATCTTCAGCTCTGCTACCTCCAGCTCCACCTCCTGTCTTTTACTCAGTGCCTCTGTCTCTAAACCATACAACATCGCAGGTCTCACCACAGTCCTATAAACTTTACGTTTTACTCTTGCAGATACCCTTTTATCACAAATCACTCCTGTCACTCTTATCCACCCATTCCACCCTGCCTGAACTCTGTTAACCCCAGGCACCTGAACTCCTCCACCTTCTCCACCTCTTCTCCCTGCAACCGCACTCCTCCACTGCCCTCCTTCTCATTCACACACATGTACTCTGTCTTACTCCTACTGACTTTGATTCCCCTTCTCTCCAGCATGTACCTCCACCTCTCCAGGCTCTTCTTAACCTGCGCCCTACTTTCACCACAAATAACAATATCATCCACAAACATCATAGTCCATGGAGACTCCTGTCTGACCTCGTTCACCAACATGTCCATCACCACTGCAAACAGGAAAGGGCTCAGAGCTAATCCTTGATGCAGTCTAACCTTCACCTTAAACCAGTCTGTCGTTCCTACTGCACACTTTACTGCTGTCACACTGTCCTCATGCATGTCCTGCAACACCCTCACATACCTCTCTGGCACACCTGACTTCCTTATACAGTACTACAACTCGAGATATATATATATATATATATATATATATATATATATATATATATATATATATATATATATATATATATATATATACCTGCATATTTCAAGAGTTGAGTCAATGTTTGTAGTAAAAATAGTAAGTATTTTTGTTTGTTTGTTGTCAGTTACAGTTGAGAGTGGTGAAACTCTCAAACCATATAAATGTACTTCCTATGTATTAAAAAAATTATAGCTTTGCCCTCTCCTGTTTGCTCCAAGTTATTGATTCAACTCTTCTGCTTTTCATCCAAAGCTGTAAAAGCTAAGAAAGCACTGTTCATGCTTCGAATTGTAACTGGTGAAGGAATTCTTACTATTTTCCACTGTTGTTTTAGTATTGTTGTTGCTGTAGCAGAATTCAATACCTCAATCACCCCCAATACCTCCAAAAGCTACTTCATGCAGTGTGAAAACAGTCCAATGATACACTGTAACATATGTATTTTTATTTTTTTACATATTCTAGCATCAGGCCATTTTATTCAGAATGTTGATGACTGTCACATGGTGTTAATTAGAACAATGAATAACAATGAGGATGTAACAGATGTTCAGTGGGTTTCCTTTATCACCTGAAAACTGATGCTACTGCATCATTAAAAAAATAATTATTCTTTACACTGTAGAAAAAAAAGATATTGTTTATATTTGTGTTTTTTCGACCACAAAAAATATCAGGTTTCACATCTGCTTACAAGGACAATAACTACTAATAACACCCTAGAACTGAAACACCAGCATTATCTATATCTTCTGTGGCCCATTAATACAAATTTATATTTTAATTTTAAGCTTTTTTATTACTACTTATGGTGGGTTATGAATCTCCTTATTGATATTTTCATACACTATAGGAACAAACCTTTTGGGACACCTGACCTTTCCAGCCATATGTGGCTCTTCCCCAAACTGTTACCACAAAGTTGGAGGCACACAATTGTAAAGCATGTCTTTGGATGTGGTAGCATTAAATTTGCACTTTACTTGAACTAGGAAACCCAAACCTTTTCCAGCATGACAATGCCCCTGTGAACAAAGCCAACTTCATAAAAATATGGTTTACATGGATCGAAGTGGAAGATCTGACTGCACCCCAGGCATCCTCATCCTACAAAATGACGTTACTTACGCCCTTGTGCCTGAATAAGCACAAATCTCCACAAACACATTCCAAACATGTAGTGGAACATCTGTCTATAAGAGTGGAGGTTGTTATAAAAGCATATGGGGACTAAATGTGGAATGGTATGTTCAAACACAAAATTCTGTCCATATAGTGTATTCTGAAATATATTATGCTATGCTAAACATATTATTAAAATATTGTTGGACAGCATTTTCAAGTCTGTTCTATTTGATCTAAAAGCTTCTTACTGTCAAGCAAAATTGCCACATGAGCTGCATTTCCCATCAGCCAGTGCACATCTTCCCATGACTGTTTACAACTGTTTTAGGTTATAAGGGTAATAAAAACCTGTATTTAAGTCATATTTTGCACCTCATCCATTTCTTTCAATGTTGCCATTGTCTTGTGCTCAGGTTGTATTTCTTTTTTTCAGTACTTCATAATTTGCCTTGTTACTGCAGTTTTTTTTTGTGATTTTCACTTCCTTTAAGAAAGTCTGCAATTGTGTCCTTCCTTTGTGGCTCTTTCATGACAAATACATGCTTTATAACACCTCTGGACCAAACATACGGCACAGCAGTTGATAGTTAAGGGCCTTATTTCATGGCTAAAAAGTGGTGTTCAGTCTGCTCTGAGAATTGAACCAACAATGATGTACTTTGCTACTGTTACATTAATGTAATCCTTACAAATGGCATCACATAATGGCAAACAAAATGCCATTCATGCTAAAAGTATGTTGCAACACATAAAAATATCAATTATGTCACTTTATTAAAGCTTCACAAAGCATTTGGATAATTACTAAGACTCACATGTACAGAACAGTTATTATCAATTATGAGTACAGCCTAAATAGAACATTGGTTTCAGTCAATAGTGTTAATATTTGCCTTTACTTTTCAAATGAAATCCTTCCTTCTCAGCTTTTAATTTTTTTATCCACACAAAAGGTGTCAATAATTATGGAGAGGACTGTAATATATTTTGGACAGTACTGAAAAAGTATTCTTTGTTTATTCTGATCTTTATACAGTACAAACAGATCTTTATACTGTATAAAACATGCTAACTCATTATATACATGTGGGTTGAATGGTGAAAGGAAAACAGAACTAACATGGCTAACATTCGGTACTTTAATCCCATGCAACTTGTACCAATATCTATACCTTTATATAAAAGCAAAATTTTAGTAAATCTTTAGACCATTAAATTAGCTAGTTTGTTGCAAAAGGAACATGCTGTGTGTTTAAAAATTAGAAAAGGCTAGATTTCACAGGCACTGTGTTGTATCATTTGTATAGTTACTTACAATTTGTGTGGTGGATGCTCCACATACAGTAAATAGAGCATAAAGTGTGCAAAAATATTGATAATCTAAGGAGACTTTAATTGAACATGTCCTGCTTATTTATTTGTTAATACCTGCTATTCTATAAGAGATAACCAGACCTAGCATGCTAGTATTGTCTAAATGCTGTGG
Organism: Silurus aristotelis; assembly: GCF_946808225.1. Lineage (NCBI taxonomy): Eukaryota > Metazoa > Chordata > Actinopteri > Siluriformes > Siluridae > Silurus > Silurus aristotelis. Next base: position 23,811,805 of record NC_139583.1, read on the forward strand.
TATTTAGGAGAAATAAAACTCTGCTAACACTACTGCCAATTCTTTTTTCCACAAAAGCGTGCCCCTTTGTGTTTTATCCATCATTTCAAGAACATCCACAACTGTAGTGTAATATAACTTAATAAGCAGAGTCTGTTTGGAGCATTGGGTATGCTCAGATGGCAAAAGGAAGCCCAGCGGGACCATAGAGAGTGTTCATAAAAGTGCTGGAAGTGAGTCTACACTGTCAGTCTGCCGCAGTGACTTCAACTCCTCCAAGAATTCATGTCATTTAGAGCCAGACTGCTAGCACGCGTGCACACACACACACACACACACACACACACACACACACACACACACACACACGTGCGCGCACACATACACACATTTTACTGTCTCTATCTCTCACCCACACAGCACAGCTGTGCTGACAATGTTAAAAATAACATTTTCATAATCTTCTGGTACAGAAGCAACAACATAAATGACAAAATATGTCATATTGCCGTGACATTTAAAAGCAAATCTGGTCAATATGATGTACCCTAAATTTAAAAAAGTACCTCAGATCAATGTTATGTTTCAGAAATAGATTAAAACTCTGGACAGGAATCGGGTTCAGTATGAAAATCTCTTCAGTGCTCCGCAGTCAGTATGACAACTGTTTCTAGCCATCAAACCAAAGTCTGCAGAAGTGAAAAGGGATTCTGAAAGCATGCTAATTGGTTGGAAGCATGTTATCTGTCTTCAACCAAATCTTACTTTAGACATTTTCTGCTGAAGCAACTTCCCCATGAGGAAGAATCCAGAATGATCACAGAGCTGTTAAAAAAGATCAAAGTGATGCTAGCAAAAATACGATTCCAACAATTGACCCGAGATGAGCGGAAGAAAAGATTACACCATAGTCAAGATAAAGGCTATGACCCTGTGTTCACACTGCCAAGCTACACTTCAGTCCAAATTTGTCTGTTGTGAATGAGTCCACTACAGTTTCCTAATGAAAATGTAATAGAATTAATGACATAATTTGGACTTTTGACTTCAATCAATTAAATACAAAGGCAACTGCATACACTGGTTCAAACCAACCAATTGCCAAATCACATTAAGGTTATATCACCACTAATGTTAGAAAGTCTAAGGAGGAATAAAGGAATAAAAGCATTTGTATGTAATGAATTATTACTAATTCCAAACTAATTAAAACTTTTTTATTAAAAATGACTGCAGTACAATGGGCTCACAGACTCTATTTTTCTAAACATGATCCAACACAGCTTTTAGAGAATGACTCTGATGTACTTTATCCAATCATATGGATTTATATTATTTATTTCACTGAAGGCAGTTTGTCAGACCAGAGACTAGACATGCCAAAAATGCAAAAAATCTGACAGACTTTCATAGAGTTTTTATTTTATTTTCCCTCCCCAGTTTGATCAGCGAAATGATGTCATGGCTTGGTTGTAAAACTGTCAACAACAAAAATAAATAAAGAAGTATGCATTCATCTATTCTGTGCACATATCCAAATGCACATCTTTTGATTCTATAGTGCTATTCAGAATGGTAGCATAGAACACCACTTTAAAACAAGACTACAATCATTAAAAATTAAACATTAAAACTGTTTTTTGCAATTCAGTCCTGTTTCTTGCTTGGAAACACAAAGGAAATCCACTTGTGCACATTTCCTCTTCAATGCCATAGCCTTCGAACCATTTATCTGTACTTCTGTATGATGTCCACATGTCTCTGCACTGCTATAGCCATTTTATTTATTCACTGTACATACGTATGCTTACATATACATCACATGCTGTAAATATGCTACATATTTATCTGCACTATTTGCACGATTGCTACATTTTGCACTTCTGGTAGGCGCCAAACTACATTTCGTAGCTGTGTACCTGTACAATGCAATGACAATAAAGATCTATCTATCTATCTATCTATCTATCTATCTATCTATCTATCTATCTATCTATCTATCTATCTATCTATCTATCTATCTATCTATCTATCTATCTATCTATCTATCTATCTATCAGAACCGTTGCAAACTGTACTTGAATGTTACCTATACAGGATCTATAAAGATTCTAGCAGAACAGAATTAGAACATTTAAAAAAGGTCCCACAGTTAACAGTGCATGTCAAAGCACATACCAAGCCATGAAGTCCAAGGAATCAGACCTCCTAGACAGGATTATATTGAGGCCCAGATCTGGGAAAGGGTACAGAAAAATATTTGCAGCAATGAAGGTCCCACCGAGCACAGTGGCCTCTATCATCTATAAATGGAAGACGTTTGGAACCACCAGGACTCTTTCTAGAGTGGGTTGCCTGCCAAACTATGCAATCAGGGAAGAGATGCCTAAGTCAGGGAGGTTACTGAGAAACCGATGGTCACCCTGAACGAGCTCCATCGTTTCATTGTGGAGAGAGGGGAACCTCCCAGAAGAACAACCATCTCTGCAGTACTCCACTAATCAGGCCTATATGGTAGAGTAAGCGTTCCGACGGAAGTCACTCAGTAAAAGGCACATGACAGCCCACCTGGAGTTTAGTCAGGATTGAGGGAAAGATGAATGCAGCAATGTACATCCTTTAGACATCCTTGATGAAAGCCTGCTGCAGAGCAATCTGGACCTCAGACTGGGGTGACGGTTCATCTTCCAACAGGATAACAACCATAAGCACACAGCCAAGACAACAAAGGAGTTGCTACGGGATGACTCTGTGAATGTCCTTGAGTTGCCCATCCAGAGCCCAGACTTGAACCCAGTTAAACATCTCTGGCGAGACCTACAAATGGCTGGGCACTGATGCTCCCCATCCAACCTGGTGGAGCTTAAAAGAAGAATGGGAGAAACTCCCTAAAAATCAGTGTTCCAAGCATTCAACAGTGCTATTAAGCAAAAATGTTGTTTTTTTGTTTTTATTTTTAATACATTTGCAAGGATTTCAAACACACTTCTTTCAAATTGTAAACATAGGGTATTGTTTGTAGAATTTATAGAAAAATAATACATGTAATCCATTTTGGAATAAGGCTGTAACATATCAAAATGTGGAAAAAAGTGCTGTGAATACTTTACCGATGCTCTGAAAATGGAACCAGGACTAATACAGTAGGCAAAGATCTACAAGATTTTTAAAATTCTTGCAAATTTCCTGACCAATAATTTGTTTATGCCCAAGAGAGTACAGTCAATATTATATATACTATATAATAACAACACTGTCGGTCAAATTACAAATAAAACACACACCATGAAATATGCAGTCAGTAGAGTTGAAGAGAACATTTATACTGTAATATACATACAATTAAAATATTATGCTTTTAACTAAAGTAATTACTTATAGTTAATTGAATTGAAACATTATTATTTTATATAGTGAGAGTGATCAATTCCTATAGTATAAATACAAAACAGTTACATTGTACAATCACAGTAGTAATGTGTCTGTTGCAAAACCTGGTTTGGTTCTCAGATAAAGTGGGATTTCCTTAAAAGCTTAATATTTTAACAAATCATGCAGGATGTACCAAAACACACTCTGTTATTGTAACTCAATTAATTTACATGAAATGTATGTACAAATCACTTAAATACATTTTTATTTTTTCAGATTCTAAGTTGCAATGAAGTGATGCAGAGGGCAACTCGTAACTCACAGATGACAAACTCCAGATATTAACCAAATATGATCTCCTAAGTTCATTTTTGTGAATGCATGTTCAGCCAAGTTCTTGCAAGTCATAAGACAAAACTCCATCAAGAGCAAAAAGCAAGCTTTCGAAACCACAATCTTTTTTTTAGTCAGTAATGCTTTCTAGTTCTGCAATAACCAACAATATATCTGCATCAATGTCAATCCCAATGTCAACCTCACATCATTTATTTCAAACATCAATGCCAATGAAGCACTGATGTCTTTGGCATAGATACAGATGTCCATTATTGAGATTGTCCCTTTTTTTTTTTTTTTTTTTTTTTTTGCAATAGCTAAGTATTCAGAGCCTGGATCGATTCCATGAACTGACACTTAAAAGAAACAAGATTTTGCAAGTAGTTTGTTGAAGTATGTAGTGAGTAACTTAATTCCACAGGTATTCTGCGAATAACCTTTAGGCAAGCTTGATGTGTGTGCAGATTCCTAAACATGTTCTACTCTGTTATCTGTCATCCAGGCAAATTAATTTTGCATGGAGCATTTATCTGCAACTAGCAGGACCCAGGTCTTAGCCTGATCAAAAGGCTGTCGTGCCAATTCTTCCATAATGCCTCATCTCAGACTGTCAAATCAAATGAACTGTTTGATAAACACAGTGGAGGTTTTAATTACAGTGATGATCTCATCACACACATCGAACCAGGTTCAAATGAAGAGCACCTGCAGCCAGCAGCAGATTAAAAGCAGTTGTCATTCTCTGAGGCTTCTTCAATAAATAAATGATTTAATCTGAATGGAATGGATGTAAGAGGATACAAATACATTAATTATATTGAACGAATGTTTTGAATATAAATAAGCATAGGAGGCTTACTATTCTTTTTTTCTGAAAGCATGTCAGAAAAGATATCTAGTGTGGATTAAAAGTCAAAATGAAAGTTTTTTTTTTATAGTGTACAGGTAAAATCTAGCAAAATAGAGAAAGACTACAGATCCTTAGTCATTGCCTGGTCTGGATCTTGGGTTTATAGGATTTGAGATTCAAGAGTTTATTCCCATATTTACAGGAAACAGTCAGTTACATCATGCAATTCAACTTTTACTTTGTGAATCCTTCAAACAGCCTATGATATAAATTAAGTACTCAAGGAAAACATTGTGTACATGTATAAAGTGTGCAGTTTGCAGTTACCTCATAGAATTCATGTGCAATAAATGGGTCCATGTTGGTGTTTTACATTGCAAAGGTTTGTATGCATTGAGCTATCAGTTTGCTTATCTTTTACAATTCAGTAATATGGCAGGTTCAAAGATGGTGACGAATTCAAGAATTCACAGAATTCACATACCATGATTGCATTTGTTGCATAGTATTTTAGGAAACATTTAACATTAATAAGCTGTAATTAAACACCAATCTTTGTGGAAACCAGTAGTTTGCTTTTTATGGCTAATGAATGCGTTCATTATGCTATTTGGCACATAACTGTCAGGGGGGTGGGCTTATTAGTGCTTTACTCTTATTGGCTAGTGAGATTTGCATCTACAGCTCAATGAATGAACCGATTAATGAGAAGTATATCACATTTTACAACACCAGAATGCCAGAACACTCCCCAAAGTCTCTACTTCCAGGTTCTACCCAATCAAATCTCAGTAGCCAATGAGAGTGAAGCACTGCTAAGCCTTGCCTCTACATTCATAAACCAGAATTGCCAGTAAGGTATTTCAGAGGGCTGTTTATTTGAATATAGTGTTAACTTTTTGTTATTGTCTTTAGTTTCTTGAGGTTATAATAAGAATATGAGGCTATCATGAGATTATGACATTACTCGTTATCGCACATTCCGGTGCTGATGGTATTTTTTCGCTTTCCAGTGTTTTATATTGTTTTTAGGATTTATAATAACACTCTTGATATCATCCAAATGAGGATTGGTTTCCCTTTTGACTCCTCTCAAGGTTTATTCATTATACCCTCTAATGGAGATTTTCCTTGCCACTGTCTCAGGAGGCTTACTTATCAGGAATAAATACACATAATTCACTTATATTTAAATTTTTTGTTCTATTAATCTTACTTTCTGTAAAGCTGCCTTGAGACAATGTCAAATGTAAAAAGCGCTATACGAATAAACTTGAATTTTTTAGAGTTCTCCTTTCTCATTGTATATTTATATAAGTGCGGCAATTCCCCTTTAGACCACCAGAGCACACACTCACCTATTTCCTTTCTTGATTTGCACCTGTGTGTTGCATCACACCTGTGCATTTATTTACCAAAAGACAAAGAGGATGAAAATGAGTGAGCGACATCAGACACAGACATAAAAATCTTGGTACAGAGAGGAGAGGCTGTAGCAGACAATAAAAGCTGATTTGTGTTGCAGGTTAATAGCTCATTAGCGAGTGTACATTGGATATAAACTTGAAATCAGAGTGCATTGTGGGTACAAATAAAAAAATGAAGAGTGAGCAGACACCACTACAAAATGGCAGACATTCTATATACTCTAGTATGTTTATATATATATATATATATATATATATATATATATATATATATATATATATATATATATATATATATATATATATATATATATATATATATATATATATATTGTAACATTATGACTAATGAAATTAATAACACTGATTATCTCTTCATCATGGTACCTGTTAGTGGGTGGGATTTATTAGGCAGCAAGTAAACGTTTTGTTATCAAAGGTGATGTGTTAGAAGCAGGAAAAAAATAGGAAAAGGGACTACTTGTGATGTCTAGAAGACTGGGTCAGGGCATCTCCAAAACTACAGCTCTTGTGCCCTGTACCTGGTCAGCATTGTTAAGTATCATTCATATATTGGTAGAAGGGAGGAACAGTGGTGAACCGGCGACAGGGTCATGGATGGCCAAGGCTAACTTGATGCACGTGGGGAGCGAAGGCTGGTCCGTGTGTTCAGATCCAACAGACGAGCTGCTGTAGCTCATTTTGCTGAAGACGTTTATGTTGTTAATGCTCGACAGGTCAGGACTGTTTTGGCAGCAAAAGTGGGACAAAAAAAAAAAAAAATATATATATATATATATATATATATATATATATATATATATATATATATATATATATATATATATATATATAATTATATTATTTAAAAAAAACTCTACACTTGCATCTGCCTCCTTGATCTTTGGATGTCCTCTGTGACAGACAGATATAAATATTTAGCCCATTAAAAAGACAGAAACTGTCAGAGGTGTTATGTTACAGCCCTTGTCTTCTCTATGTGAGTGTATGTGAAGATCTTTATCCACTGTTTCTGAAAACACATGTAAAAAATAATTAGCGATCCATGTATCAAGGTTTAGGGATAATAAATCAATAGCTGGGTTAAACATGAAAAGAAACCCTGACTATATTAAATCAGTTACACCATGCTTGTTTGTATTTAGTACCTGAACTATACAATGAACTTTTAAGCTCATTGTTTGCATGCTAAAATCACTATTTCTCTCAAAATGAATTTCATTTGTTCAGTATCTCAAATCACACTTGATTATTTGATGTATTTCGCTTTCTTCAGCCCATACTCTGTGGCATTCGAATAAACTGACATGCTACTGGTTTCGAGTAAGAATTTAGAGAATATTTGCTTCCTGCTGGGAAGAAATAGAAGATGAGATATAATCTTACATCTTTTAATGACTACAGTGGAAATAATTGACAGCCGCGGTATGTGTGACCTTCGTGAAAAGCAGTTAATTAAATCTTTGTTCTCTAATGTCCCTTTGGGATGGCGCACATCATTTATTTCCTGGTAACTGCCTGTTTTTTGTGAACACTTCAGACTGACATGGCTAAAAAAAAAACAAATTATAGATTTGACACATCACTAGCAGCTCACTTCACTGCTTATTGAACGAAAGATGTGAGGCTCAATGAATTTACATAGTTCTAGTAGCATTATTCTGAGTTAAAAATAGGACAGTGAAATTGTCTCTCTTTTGGTCTCTCACACACACAAACACACACTGTACAAGTTCTGCAAGTTTCCCTTTAACTTGGTTATCACTACTAAAATATTTTACAATATACATTAATATTCACTGACCAGGCATAACATTATGACATTATAACCAGTGAAGTGAATAACATTGATTATCTCTTCATCATGTCACCTGTTAGTGGGTGGAATATATTAGACAGCCAGTGAACATCAAAGTTGATGTGTTAGAAGCCGGAAAAATGGGCATGCGTAAGGATTTAATCGAGTTTGACAAGGGCCAAACTATGATGTCTAGACGACTGGGTCAGAGCATCTCCAAAACTGCAGCTCTTGTGGGCTGTTCCCGGTCTGCAGTGGTCAGTATCTATCAAAAGTGGTCCAAGGAAGGAACAGTGGTGAACAGACAACAGGGTCATGGGCAGCCAAGGCTTATTGATGCAGGTGGGTAGTGAAGGCTGGTCTGTTTGCTGAAATTGCTGAAGTAGTTAATTCTTTAAATGCTCAATGTGTCAGGACTGTTTTGGTAGCAAAAGTGGGACCAACACAATATTAGGCAGGTGGTCATAATGTTATGGCTGTATGTATAATTCAGTATACAACAACAATAAAGCTTTAATCACTCTATCTTTAACAAATGTATCCTGCTGTTGTCAACAACCACCAATAATGTCCTGGTTTGCTAAAGATATTGTGTGCAAATAATAATGTCCTTTATATAAACATCTACTTGAAGTTTTTACAAACTTTTTGCAGTTGTCGATGGTCCTAAATTGATCCCCTGAAGACTTGCACTGAACTCACTATTGCATCACCGGAAACTCACCAAGGTACTGAAAAGCTATACCTCAGAACCATTTCTGTTAATTATTAAAACCTGTTAAAACCTATTAAATATCCCAGGATGTCTTCACACAACGCTTGCTGATATGTTACATTGCTGCTTATATTCTGCTATTTGTTCAATTGAATTCTCTTTTACAGTAGGTTGTTTTTGCACAATTGTTCAAGGTACCAAGGGTGACAAAATCTGAAAAAATATTTCTTATTTTATTTAATATGTTGGTGCCTGCAGTGTGATTTGCTAATCCTTTGTGTGCAGAATAATACCATTTAAAAGTAGGCTATAAATTTGTGAAAGTCAGTTTCTGCCTTATAAAGACAAAATGATCAAATTTATAATAGATTTGCTAATAACGATGTTATTTAATTAAAATGCATTAGTTTTATTGTGAGACGAAATATTCTTATTTTACATCAAATGACAGTATTACAGTATTAACTTGAGCTAAACTCTTTTGGGAGTCTAGGAGAGATGTCCATTCATACACCGATCAGACATAACATTATGACCACCTCCCTAATATTGATTGGTCTATGGCTACACAGCCCCATATGCAACAAACCGTGATGCACTGTGTATTCTGACACCTTTCTATCAAAAAACAGCATTAACCTCTTCAGCAATTTGACCTACAGAAACTCATCTGTTGGTTCAGACCACACGGACCGGCCTTCGCTCTCCGCATGCATCAATTAGCCTCGGCCACCCATGAGCCTGTTGCATGTTCACCACTGTTCCTTCTTTGGACAACTTTTAATAGTTACTGACCACTGCAGCCTGACACAAGAGCTGCAGTGGTCAGTAACTATTACTGACCACTGCAGCCTGACACAAGAGCTGCAGTTTTGTAGATGCTCTGACCCAGTCGTCTAGACATCACAATTTGGCCCTTGTCAAAGTCGCAATTAATGTTACAATATATTTTCCATTTTTTTATTTGCCAATTGTGGATAATAAATAATAATACTTTGCATGTTGACTGGGTGCACAATTCCAGGGTTAGGGTTAGTTTCATCTGCAGTTTGTTAAATTTGTTTATGGGTGAATTGGCAGACCAGCCAAAATGTCTTAATACTATTTATGGTTTATGTTGGGGACTATAAAATCTAGTTTAAAAAGAAATCCAAAATGACCTATTTGTGCAGCCCTTTTCTGTACAATAAGTAGCTAGTTTGCCAACAAGGATAAAAATTTTTTGTTTTATATTCCCTTGTAATAATTGTCTGGCACCCAAGTTCTACACAACGCTACCATACAATGCTCAGCTATTTTGTTTATATGCTATCCTGTTTTGGATGAGAGTATGGATTTGTTTATGCCTGCTATTCCTGCTGGCAACTGCTACAAACACTGACCAAGATTAACGAATTATCCAAAATAAAGAAACTTTCCATGTTCTGTGTCATCCAACTGAAATTACTTGTGATATACAAAGCAGCTGTCCGCTTCTTTAGTCCTGGAATTTGTTTAAGTGTAAAAAAAAAAAAAAATGCTGAGGCAGTCTGAGACCCAATTCTGCACGCGAACTGACCTCCATGCAGCATAATGTAATAACGAGCCATATCAAACAATTACCGATGCATTAGCATTAGTGGTACAGGAAGAGAGCATCTCATCACTCCCAGACTTCCACAAGCCAGACTCATCTTTAATATGATCGACATTAGCTCAAATGCATTTGGAAAAGTCTACATCAGCCTCCAGCAGGCTTGGTAGTCTAAAAACTCTTAATGTTACACAGCATATGTTATTTTTATATGATTTTCAACAGATTGTTCATGTTAAAGTATAGGCTGCTAAAAGCATTAAATCAAAAACATTTGGCTACAAATAAAACATGATTTAGTTTGCTGCTATACAAAATTAATCAACTAAGGCTATCATATATCAAACATATGTGGCTCACTAGATACGATCGAAAAAAAGCCTTAAAAAAGCTGAGCAATGACAACAATTAGGTTGAAGGACTAAGATGAAAAAATATTTACATTTGGACCAATAGATTAAAACTAAAGTAACAAGTGTGTTTTTTAAAATGTAAGAAGTAAAAAAAAGTACAGGTATTTGTGTAAAAATTTAATAAATGAAAGTAAAACGTGGGTAGTTGTACTTCACTAATTCCCATCTGGCTTAGTGAATATAAGGACATTAGATAAAACACATAAAAAGTTTAACTGGGGCATATTCCTTCTTCCTCGTTAGCGTTCCTGAGATTGGCTGCATTGACCCTGATCAAGATAAAGCACTTAATGAGGATGAATGAATAATTGATAATAATGTATAAGATGGTCTTATCACAGTACACTACTGATCTTGTACTTAAAAGTTGGGATGCTGTGCAAAAAAAACTAAACTAAACAAAAAGAAACAGAATGCAATACAGTATTAATAATAATAATAATAATAATAATCCCACATTTTATTTACAGGAGAACATAGAAAAACATGTTGAAACTGAGGTAATTTACAATTTTAAGATAAACTAGGGAATTGGATGGCTACAGTCTATGTCTATAGATTTGGGACAGAGTCATGCTTATTACTGGGTATCCCTGCAAAATGTCCAAATATGTGTGGGAATTGAGGAGACCAGTTGCTGGAGTTTTGGGAGAGGACTGTTGTCCCATTTGTGTCTAATACAGGATTCTAGCTACTCAGCAGTCCATTGTCTTCTTTAAATTTGTTATATGTTTCCTGATGCACCAGTTGGTCAAAGTTCTAGACTACAGGCAGGCCAGATCAGCACCCAGACGCTACTATGAAGTCATGCTATTGTAATAGATGCCGTATGCAGTTTAGCATTGTCTTGCTATAATACCCAAGGCTTTCTACCTGAAAAATAAAATTGCCTGGAGGGAAGTTAATGTTGCTCTAAACCCTGCATATACCTTTCAGCATTGATGATGAGCAAGCGACCCATTCCATAGGCTCTAATGCACCCTCGAAGATGCAGGTTTTTGCACTGAGCGCTGATAACAAGCAAGATGTTCCCTCCCATCTTTAGTCTAGGGTCCATGGTTTTTAAAAACTTTTGTTATTAATAAAATTTTACATTTCTATTAGTCTAGTCACAGAATAGTTTTTTAATTTTACTCAGTTCATTTTAAATGAGCTTGGCCTAGAGAAAAGAGTAAATGTTTCTGGATCATGTTGACATGTGGCTTCTCTTTTATTATGATAGGGCATTAACTTGCTTTTGTAAATAACATGAGCAAACCGTGTTTTACAGACAGTGATTTCTGGAGGTGTTTTTGATTGAGCCCATGCATTGATTTCCATTGCAAAATCATACTTGTTTTTAATGCATAATTTTTTCAGCTTGTTGAACAGCTTTCATTGCTTCTAAAAGACTCTGCCACTCAAAGATTTTTAAGTATTAGTAATAAATCTTTATATACCCAGTAAATCTAATCAGCTGTTTCTTTTTAATAACTCTTACTTTTCCAGGCTCTTCCAACATTTTTAAGACATCATCAGATTAAAACTTTCCTTATTTTAAACATTTGATGTATTTTTTGTTTTATTGTGAATAAAATATGGGTGTTTGGGATTTGCATATCATTGATATTCTTTTTTTTACATTTTACATAGCATTCAAACTTTTTTTTTATTATTTGGGTTTATATCATCTAATCATCTATTTGACTATAAAAAAAAGGGGCACTTCCAACCTGTCTCACTGAAAATCAGCTGACAGAATTACACTTTGTCTGGATTTCCTGCTTTCTGTCTTTTTTTTTTTTTTTTTACTCTATGACGCAGAAGAAGAAATGTGCAGTTTTGATTAGGAGGATATTTCGTTTGAAATCGGAGATTGTGAGCTGTCTGACATTTTTGTCTCTTATCAACATGAAAAGGCTGATTAGCATTAGAGCTATGACAGTGATCACATCAGGATTTTTCAGAGGTCTACTGTCGCACGCACCAGCACTTTTCCTTAAGAGATTAACTGTAAAAAAAAGAAAGCTTGCCAGACATTCTGTGTCTATTTTCTGTGTCTCTTTTTTGCCTTTAAAGCTTATCTCAAAATCCAGACTCATCCTTCTTTCGAAGTAGCTCAAAGCAACTTTTATGTAGTTCCTGTACTGAGTCGAATTGAAAACCCATTAGGTGCAGTCCATCCTGAAGTCATTATGACTGTGCTGTCCTTGGTCTGAAGGGTGGCTACATCCTCCAAAGTGAAAACTATGAAGGAAATAAAAGAACAAACAAGCGTACCATGTGCACCTAAACTTTCTACATTTCAAAAACCAAACTTGGTATTTTATACTCATATAACGTCAAACAACTTCCATAATTTCTATATTAAATATACAGAATAAATAGTAAAAACCTACCTATACTTCTACCAGCTTCAGGTTTAGGCTTATATCAAACAGTACAGTACAAAAGAAATAAAAGTTATTTGTAATCTATAGGGAGCGCCTGCTTATTCTTTATGAGTAGCCTTGTGTCATATTGATTCCTTTAAATACACACCAAATTGGTGCACATGAATTTATGCAAACAAAATAAAAAATAGAAAAAGAATGTTTCTTTTTCAGTACAGTACAGCACAGTACAGTGCAATGCAAGTTCCCTGGTGGTCTAGTGGTTAGGATGCGGCGCTCTCACCGATGCGGCCCGGGTTCGATCCCCAGTCAGGGAACCGACCCCAGTCATTAGGGTTGCACAAGCCTTAGTGCCGGTCCCAAGCCCGGATAAATGGGAAGGGTTGCGTTAGGAAGGGCATCCAGCGTAAAAACATGTGCCAAATCAAACATGCGGATGGTCCGCTGTGGCGACCCCTAACGGGAGAAGCTGAAAGAAAGTTTAAACAGTACAGTGCAGTGAAATTTCATTCTTCGAACAGCCAAGCTTGTTAGAAAGTTGGGATCAGGCATTATACAGTGCCCCTAAAGCATATAGGTTAAAGGCACTTGCTAAATGACACAACTGCAGCAGTGTAATAGGGCTATGGCTTAACCCCCCAACCTTCCAGTCACTTACCCATAACCTTATAGCACCATGTCAGCTTTAATTGAGTTCCGCTGGCTGAAGGACATGAGACTGAGGCATCAAGGAGAAGCACTTAATGTAAAACTAAACTGCACTAAACTTTTTTGCTCTTAATGTCCATTTATTAGTCTATTAAAACACTCGTTATTGTCCTACATGCAGAGTAACCTGTCATGAGCCAGTGTTGCATTTCTGAGTCTTGTGTTGCCTATAGTTCCCTAGTGTTGTTAGTGGCACCATGATGGCTGACAAGAAAATTCTAGCAGGCAGAAAGAAAAAAAGAAAGAAAAAAACACAATCTCATGAAAATGGACAGTGTTTTTTTCCCAAATGTGCACCAACCAGAAGTAGGAAAATAGTGACTTAACTGTGAATGAATAATAAGTATCACATCCCATTGTTTGAATGATCCAAAGTCCCTGCACCTTGGTTACATTAAATTATTATAGAAAGGTTACAAATATTATAAATGTAACTACTAAACCACTATTATATTGGCACCTATACTATAACGGATAATGCCAATGTGATGTTCTGCAAACAGTTACATAAGTAAACCTAAGTATTGATACACAGACATTGAAAAACAATGAAAAACTCCATTCAATTGTCTTAGAAAAAGGGCAAAAATTTATTTAAAGCACTTAACCCCTACATAGAAAAATATGATTGATTTAAGTCGATAATAAATAGAGTACCTCTCGCAGGCCCCGCTGACATGTACAGTAGTACAATCAATATCCAGTTTCACAATACAGCAAAGGCACAGGCATGTACTGCAGACGTGTACTGCAGTGTCTGCAGTAGTGGAGGGTGATCGATGCGAGACAGATGAACTACAATGAGCTAGTGATGTACCACCCACATTTTCCCCAACAATTAGTTAGTACAACTTTCCATAGGGTCTCCACAATCTTTTTTTGTGCACATTGTTCTGCTTTAGTTTCTTACTGTATTACAGGTTGACATATACAATAGTTTTCAGGATTTTCAGCAAAGACCATTCGTAAATAATACAATGTAATTGAACAGTTGAGGGGTCATTTGATGGTCCCTGATGTGGATCACTCATAGCATTTAATAAATAAATTTTATTTGAAACATTTTGTTAAATGTTTTCTATCTGAGTTTGAGTGCTGGATATGGAGTATGCATACCAAAATGTGTGACAGTCAAGTGAGTCCTAAATGCAGCAATAAACACACGTCCAGACAACCTGTCATGCCTAATGGAAAGAAAACAAGCCAATATCTTCACTATACAAGTGATGTATCCTTATCAAGCATTTGCTCTTTCAGTCAGGTACGCTGCTTGTAAAAATGGAAAAATAATGTGACATTTTCTTTCTAATAATCTCATAATCAAAACTTATACTGTGAGTCAATGGCCATATCATTTAAAAAGAAACAAAAAAAGCAGAAATATCTTAAATACTGAGGGATTCGTAAGGCTTCGTCTGTTCCTCCAGTTGTGATGCCCTTTCCAAAATAAAAGAGGCTTTAAAAAAGTTTATGTTTTCTCCAAGTCTGCTTAACTCCCCAGATATGCTGTTTATATTTTGTCGAGAAGAAGCCCTGATTGTCAAAATCAAGATCTTATGCTCTCAAGCAAGTAGCTTGCCAGGCCTACAAGAAGAGACAAATAGCAGACTTTAACCCTCCAACCCCGTGCTTGAAACTCATGGTTAGGTATTAACCATCTTCTTTTGGGATTCACTCTCAGTCTTTCATTTTGACATAGATTGGGATAGTGCTGACATCGCTGTTTTGAGTCTTGAATGTGACAACTATATTCAAAAGCAAGGTTTAAAGCTCTGGTCAGTCCGATCTGCATCCAGCAGATTTGAATAGAAATGCCGACATGTGAACGGACAGTTCAGTACCTTGATACACATTGGACACATCAACATGTCTGAAAGCAGCATGTGGCCAACAGGCCTCCAGAAACAGATCGGAGGTGTCCGCAGTGTGCACGGACATACGTTAAGGGCTGAATTCAAATGTTCCTCTGAGCAGTGAGGTACTTCAGAGCAGCAGCACCATACTTTCTAGAGAGATCTTGGTGGAACTCGTCTTTCAGGGTCGTCAAGCAGAACCGGTAACTCGGACTCGAACGGAACTTCGAAATGTCAAAACTGGGAGCATGGGGCATGTGGATCATGAAGGCATTTGGTAACACCAGCAGGTCATATTCCTGTTTGAAAACCAAAGCGTGCTTAGTAAGTAATGAGTCAACCAAAAGCCAGAAAGAACTCATGCAGGTCTCTGAAGTGCACCAAGACATCTTACCAGTGCATCAAGCTCCATGATGTGGGACACTTTGTTCCAGCCAAAGCCCACAAATCTCTGGTCATACTCAGGACAATCCCGCCTGACCACCACGTAGGGCTCAAAGTCTGCCTCCCACTCCACCTTGTATGGTGTAGTGGCAGTTCTCCATTTGGCATAATTGGTTGGTGCATGACCCTTGGTCCATACATGGTACCTGCCAGTCAGAAAACAAGCAAGCATTATTCATTCATTCACCTTCAGCAATGCCTTATATTTAGTGAATCTGAAATCTATCTTGTTAACACCAGGCACATAAAAAATGAATCCACTGAACAGCAGTCTACTTCATACAAACACACCTAGGGGCAATTTAGCCGACTGCTGCCTGTTTTTGGAGGACGGTTGATAAAAAACTGAAGAAACTGAAAGAAACCTATTTGAATAGTAATGACACAGACAGAACCCAAGATGGAACAAAGGACCATTATGTGCTTAATGATATGGACTATATATAACAAAGAAAAAGTGATTATATATGCTATTATGTGGTCTTTTTGCATTTTATTATTAATTACATTTTTAAGCTTTAGAGCATCTGGTTAAAAACACAGTTATGTAAATTGTAAAATTCACTCCCATGAGTGAATAAACCAGATATGAAACTGCCCAAAAAAAAAGTTGAGGGATGTTGCTCATATTTCTAATTCTGTATATTTATACCCAGTGTTAGGGTTCATATAAAAACAACCTGCTTCAGGTCCACTTCTAATTTAAATCTAAATCAAATACAGGTTATTTAAACTTTCTGTACTATATCTACTAAAGAATTCTACTGGTCACTGTACCTGAAGGTGTAGAGAGTCCCCATGTCTAGCATTGAAAGCAGTTCAGCTTTGGATTTTGGAAATGAGAGGCGATATCTCAGAGTCTCAAAGGCTGGCACCACCAGAGCCTTTTTGGTGTTGGCCATGTCCAACTGGACGATGGATTTTCTAGAAAAAGGCAATTGACCCAGACAAATCAGAAATCAGAAAATGCTGCTTTGTCTGACATGTTAAAGCAACTTAATCTTGAACAAAAAGGGTTCATTGTTCACATGCATCACATGTTTAAACTTAAAGCAAATTTAAACTGTGAACTTTAAAAAAATTCCTCAAAGTTCCATTTACAATGTTAAGCGACCGAGGAACCCACACCAATCTGTTTTTGAAAGTTGTAAGCAAATGTTTACTGACTCACCTGAGGTAATCATAGAGTCCGTACATAGGAAGGAAATCTATGTCGGTCAGAAAGACGTAAGGGGTTTTGGCATTTCGGAGAGCCACATTACGGACCAGGTTAACAGGGTAGAACTGGCCCTCCTTGTAGACAATATGGTATCCCACATTCTTTCGGTTTTTGAGGACCTCTGAGGCCTGAGCGTAGCGTAGGAACTGCTGAGCCTCGGCATCTGACATATAGAGTGCCAAACTGATGGGTCCCTCCCAGTGTTTACAGATGGCCTCCAGCATCTGCAGTCTGCACACAAATACACATTACAGCTACCAAATGCACCAGGCCAGACAGAGTATCAGCGCAGGATTAGCAGGGCAATAACAGCTTTAAACCTCTAAATCTAATCATGATCCTTTTAAGAACATATTGATTTTGTGCTTTAATCGAATTATATAAACTCATATGAATCCAGGCAAATGTATAAACACTGCATCAGCAGAATCCTCTTTCTCACCTGTCCATTGACAGCTGGGCCACCAATGTGATATCTGTATCATCCTCAGTGGGTGTGTATTCATACTCCAGGAAATAAAGGTGTACACGGTGCACCATGATTCGCTCGCGCCGGAAATCATAGCACTGATCGTCCTCGTCCAGCTCCTCTAGTGCTTTCTGAAGCTGGAAGACAAGAGTTCAATGTTTTTAATGCTGGTTAAGGTAAGTTCCATGATGCAAGTGAATGTGGTTAAAACAATAACCAGTGGCTAAAAATACGAACATTTTCAACACTGCATACGAATTGTATTAGTAACAAAACCAACAAAAAATTACATGTATTATCTTTGTGAAAAAAAAAGTTATGAGGGATGTCAATCAGTGTAACATTTCCAGTATTCTATAATTTTTTAAAATCATATTTACATATTCCAAAAAAGACTTCAGTGCTTAATCTTCTTCTTCTTTCAACTTCTCCCATTAGGGGTCGCCACAGCGGATCATCCATCTCCATACTACTCTGTCCCCTACATCTGCCTCTTTCAAACCAACCACCTGCATGTCTTCCCTCACCACATCCATAAACCTCCTCCTTGGCCTTCTTATTTTCCTCCTTCCTGGTGGCTCCATCCTCAGCATTCTTTTACCGATATACCCCATGTCCCTCCTCTGCACATGTCCAAACCATCTCAATCTCACCTCCCTCACCTTGTCTCCAAAACATCCTACATGCACTGTCTCTCTAATAAACTTGTTTCTAATCCTGCACAGCCTCGTCACTCCCAATGAAAAATCTCATCATCTTCAGCTCTGCTACCTCCTGTCTTTAAGTCAACTCCAGTGCTTAATATTCTACCATGAGTCATATAACTTGAGGCTACAGAAATGTGCACCTCCTGAATTTTTGTCCAAATGACCTTGCTTGACATACAAGAAGAGCTTTCAGTAAATGCCTTTTCAATCAAGGGTTCAAATTATTTATGCAATCAGGAAAAATTGCCTTTATTGTATACACAATTTCAAGGAACATGAAAACATTTTCATTATTATGTAAAGTATTCTTCTTTCATATTATAAACATATTATTTCCATTTTCCAAAATAAATAAAAATTACTAAAATGTTATATACAAAAAGTACATAAAATTTTTTAAACTTGAAAATTTTCCAGGCAATTCATTAATATGCATTAACTAATGCTTTATTATTATTATTATTATTATTATTATTATTATTATTATTAATATTATTATTTCAGTAGTAATGGTAGTAATAGTATCAGTAGTCGTAGTAATAACAATATTTTGCCTGTTTATTGCAGCTATTACAGTCTGCTTATTAGAGTTTTTTTCATTTATTATAGATTGTATTAAATCCACTGACATCACTCATAGGGTGATTTGCTTTTCTATTATTAATGTTTTGAATTGTGACTAATAAATACAAAATTTTATAAACACAAGTGTAATAAAAATTAAAGACGCATTTCTTACCTATTATACAAACGGCAACGAAGAATGTGTGATCTACTCACCTGTGTACTCTCAGAAGTGGCCTGACTCGGACAGCCGAAGAGTTCTCGCCGGAGAAGATTCCCGTCGTACTCCAGAAAAGTCAAGTAAAGATTCCGGAAAAATTCCACATGTTTGTTTTTTACTCTCAGTTTTTTAGGAGAATTCCAGTGGATGACCTGCAAAGTCACATATGGCCATATATTCATTTTCACTTTTTTTTATCTTTCCATTTTCACTTATTTATATACTTACTCATTAGTACGTATATACTTATATATCTACTTTGCAAATATTTACAGAATTTCACATAAGATGGCAAAGTACAGTACAGAAAATCACAGTATATCTGCAACTATAATGTAACTAATAATGAAGTTGAGCGATAACAGCCATATTCACTTTTAGATTTGGCACACAAGATTGTGGATACCTGACCATATTTCTTTTTTTAAACATCCCATTCCACATTTACTCTAATTGCAATTTGCTGTACTAATAACCTCCGCCATTCTGGGAAGATGTAACAATAGATTTAAGATTGTGCTTGTAGAGCGTTTTTATCCCGAAAGTGTTCAGTAGAGTTGGGATCAAAGCTCTGTAGGAGGCCACTCAAGTTCTTCCACTCCAAAGTATGTGAAACCAAATGTTCCTAGAGCTGGCTTTATGCACATAGGCATTGTAATGCTGGAACAGATTTGGGTCTCCTAGTTCAAGTGAAGGAACATTTAATGCTACCAGATCCAAAGACATCCTATATAATTGTGTGCCTCCAACTTTGTGAAAGAAGTTTGGCGGAAGAACCACATATACAGAATAATTTTTACCCACAGATACACACTTCTTTCACTTTCTATTCTTTGTATGTTTATTCATCTGATTTATAATATATATTGTTGGATAAGCATGTAAAACAAATGTTATGGACCAGAAATGTTAGCAAATTTAGGATTTAAAATGTGATAATAAACATTAACTGCTGTATTCCAACAGTCCTTCATTCTCAGTAGTTATATAATATTTGCAATATAATTGTTCCATTAAAGTCCAGACATTTTCTGTTTGCCTTTATAGGATAAGCCTTTGCTCCAATTACACACAAAGTAAGTATAATGTGACTGAATTGTCAGTGTGTAGTTCTCCTACACAAACCCAAACAAAAAATTCACACAACAGCAAAGCAGACGGTGTGGTCTATACATAATGCAGAAAATAGGCCTCATTTATAGAGATCCAGCAGATCCATTATCTGTAGGTTTTGTTCACTGTAAAACTATATTGAGACAGGAAACAAGTTGTGTTTTTCTTGTCACATACTGTGATACAGTAATCCGTCTCCAGGTTACGTATTTAACTATGGTCGTAACAAGACGCTGCATCAGAACACGTTGGGAACGCCTCTGCATTGTCCATGCTTTAAATCACGTGTATAATCAGTCCATCACCGGCGGGGTGACATCACAACCAGGAAGCTTAAAAGCAAATGGATTGAAACCAGCGGCAGCTTCTGAAAAGAGAACGAAGCGCTGCAGGGATGCAGGCAGTGTGGTATCGAGAAGCAGCGGCTCGTTCCCTCAGGGAAACATAGTTTCATACGTAACCTGGAGACATTCCCCTTCAGGAACTCGAGCTGCGTCGGAATGCTTTAGGGAGTCCACATTGTTGCAAATGTCCTGGAGGGAAATTCCAGAGGACAAAGCCTTAGAGGCTGCCACACTTCAAGTGGAGTGCGCTCTGACCCCGAAGAGAGCAGGAAAACCATAGGACTCCACAATTGCATCCACAATCCATCTGCTGAGCGTCTGCTTATTGTTATTTGTGGGCAGTGCGACGTCTTTTAAAACGCAAACGGGTCCACCTAATCTCTGTAAAACCTTTCTCAGATTTGGAGCCGCCATTTCCCCGGGCCTCGGCCCTTGCCTCAAGATTGTGTCTGCTACCTGGTTTATTCGCCCCAGGATATACGCTACCTTCAAGAAGAGCAGCTACCCCTGAGTCCACCGGAGGATCTGGCTTGCCAGCTTGTACAGGAGGCAAGAGGGCAGACGGTTGATATAGGAAACCACAGAGGTGTTACCTGTACAGACAAACACATGGTGACCTCTGAGGTTTAGAAGGAAATGCCTCAAAGCACGAAACACGACCGGCACCTCAAGGCAATTTATGTGCCATGTTAGATGGGACCGTCACCAGAGACCCCGAGCGGAGCAGCAACTCATGATTGCTTCCCACCCCATGAGAGACACATCTGTCATAAGTGCTTTGCGACCCCCAGGAACTCCCAGCATAGGGCGCTAAGTCAGAACCCCTGGGATGTCCACACATATCTAAGACACATAGTGCTCGCTGCATGACCTACATTGTAGAAATTGCATGACCTACATTGTGGATTGCCCTACCAGGAAACTGGAGCCGTAACAACGACCTGGAGCAGCTCTAGGGGCCTCCTGAGAGGCGTCGAACCCCCCCACGTCTGCTACGATGCCGGATGGAAAGCAAGGAGGATGTTCCCTGAAGCACAGAGGGTGGCAGGGTTAATGATCCAGCTTTGCACATCGTGATGCCAGGAGGTGTCGGGTTGTGATGGTGGTGGCTGCGCCTGCCAAGCAGCCCCACAGAGGTGATGTAGGAAGAAATGCTGGAATGCTGCCGATTGCTTCATAGCGTCGTCGAAAAGGCCCGTTGGCACCAGCAGGGCGTCCAGGAGAAAAGCCCTATCTCTTTCAGAAAGGCCCAAATATGCCTCTCCGTGGAAACAAGGGTGACCATAGACCGGCCAATGGCCTTAGTGGTCTCCTTAGTGACTGTTAGGGAGATGTCCGTAGTGATTCAACCCCTCTGTGAGGTCCACTTGAAAACCCCAGGTCCTAGCATGCCGCTTTGCTTTGGCTAAGCCACGGGGAGCAGGAGCACCCTCCTCAACGAGTGTTCTCATGCGAGCGCAATATGCGTATTCGGGTCCATACAGTAACACACAGTATGTGCGTATCCCCCCCACGCCGTAATATAGCGGGGGCAAGGAGGATCGCACGGATGGAAGCAATGCTTCATCTTGCTGGTTGCTTTAATCGTGTAACCACCACGATAAACCCGGTTCCATGAAGATATGGTTTACATGGATTGGAGTTAAGGATTATGAATGACCTGCTATAGAGTACTGAACAGAATTGGAATGAATTGGAACACTAATTGTGCCCCAGGCCGCCCCACCTCACCTACAAAACCACACTCTAGTGAAACATCTTCCCAGAAGAGTGGAGGTTAATATAACAGAAGATAAAGGCTAAATGTAGAATGGGATGCTCAAGAAGCACATACCAATCTTATGGTCAGATGTCCATAAATTTAAACCAAATAGTGTACATATAGTATATGCAGTGGGAAAGACAGTCTTGATAGTTAAGGGTGGTTTGCTTATATAGTGAACATCATGAATAAATAGACATAAGCCTAACTAGATATTAGTTGCTTTAATGACTGTGATGCTTCGCTGCCACAGTCGAACTGAAGTCGTCAAATAAAATTCTCTCCTTTTGTTTTAGAAAGGGAAACTCTCAACTATTGTCACACCAACTTCGTACTGAATACCATACATTGCACGCTGTACATGTCATATTCTTCCTTACCTTAAGATCTGACACTTCTGTGTAGCACTGCTCAGAGCGAGTGTGGTCTGATAACTGTACATTCCAGAAGCATGGCAGCTGGTGCACAAGAACCGGGTTCTGTTTTATGATTGCATTGAAAATATCCTGCACACACACACACACACACACACACACACACACACACACACACACACACACACACAAACATACAACATACAACACTTATTTTAGAAAGCTTCAACGACATTGTTTGTCAGTAATAGAATAACAGCTTGGTCATATCACCCTGACCTGATCAGCCAGGGAAGTGGAAAGCATGCTCATTAGCTCTCTCTCTGCTGTTAACCTCCACATCTGCTCCCACCCAAGCTTTCTTAAGCGCTCCAGGTAGAGCAGGATCACCCCTGCAGCATTAAAAGAGAAACATTTATTTTAGCAGTATCATTAAAAAATGCCATAGAAATTAGTTCCCCTCGATGAGTCTTCCGCCTCATCACAGGCATGTGTGCAGATGTTCTTTTTACCTGTGTTGAAGCCACGTCCCAGAGCAGGCCAGGGCTTGTGGTTCTTCCAGAGGTTACCCAAGTACCAATCACTCTGGTTCTCGACGAGTCCAATAACTTGCTTTGCTGCAGTAAGAAATAATGAAAGTCATCCATCTTCCCCACAAATACCGATCAGGTGATTTCCACCAATACTACTTTTTACACATATGCGTATGAAGTAAAGGTTAAGACCTTTTTAAACACCCAATTGTCCTTCACAACCTATATGCATAATTAAATAGCCTAAAACCTGACCAAAATCTCTTGGACAGAGCACATCTCAGGCTTGTCTTAATTTTCCTTGAAATATAATCATTAAAGCTCCAAATATATTTGCATTCATGTGTAAATCTATTTAACAGCTCATGACTTTGAAAAATGTACGTTCAAACAATGATGCTGTTTGAAGTAATTCGCCCAGCAAATCACATGTTCAACAGGAAAGATGTATCAGATCATGAGAAGTAAAAATGTCTCCTCATTCCAAGAACTTTAAGTTTGGAAACACCTAGTCTTTTATCCTTTTTGGGAGACACATAAATGATCCCTTTTTTTTAATATGCAACAAACTAAGTCATTTAATAGTATTAATTTTTAACTGTCACCTTTCTCCAAAACAGTGAGTTTCAGGTGAAATACATGTAGGTATGTTACGTTTCAGTTTACGAGTTTCTGTTAATGCTTGGAGAACAGGCTAAATTATTAAAAATATGTAGCTTTAATGGTGAAGGGAATACTGAACCAATATAGCTACCATACCATACTTCAGAACCGTGCAGTTCCTGTGAACTTCAGACAATTGGAAACAACCTTACCATACAACAAGACAATGAGAAGCATACAAGTTCTGTAAGCATTATTTAGAAAGCCAACAGTCAGCTTGAGTGTTATCTATTATGGAACAGCCTGCCCAGTCACTGTACCTAAATCCTAATGAACTCCTCTGGGATGAATTAGATCACAAGGTCAGAATAAAATATTCTACAAGCAAAGAATACCTTTGGCAAGTTTTACAAGAGGCATGGCAAAGAATTGCAGCTGAACAAAATAAAATGAACTATCTGAATGCCAACAGTTTGTAGAGCTGTTATTCATGCAAATGGAGGATTTTTCAATGAAAATAAAGTAACATTTGTAACATCCATCTAATATCTCTCATATATTCGCTAGGTCAAAGTAAATATTTATACTGTTAAATTAAAAAATAGTTTTTGCATATAAATGAACCTGCATCTTTTTTTGGCTTCTCCCATTAGGGGTCACCACAGCGGATCATCCGCATGTTTGATTTGGAACGTTTTTTATCCCATTTATCCGGGCTTATCAAGGTTCGGGGATCGAACCCGGGCCGCAGCGGAGAGAGCGCCGCATCCTAACCACTAGACCACCAGGGACCCCTATATAAATGAACATGCATAAATCTCTTAAAAACAATAACAGACTGGTACTGTATATTCTAATATTTTGGTATTACATTGTTTCTATCTGATGTTTTGGTGTGGAATGAGAGTGTAAGTAATTATTAATTATTCGATTAATTCGATTTAATTGGATAAAGTAGTATATTACCACAGAATTAGTTTAAAATACACCATGCCTATTTAAAAGAAATAAAACAGATTTAGCCTGAAGTCAGTAAAACAGAACCAAAATAGCAAATACATCATTTAGGACCAAAGTGGGATTGGAAATACAAATTGTCTCATCAGCACAGACACATTCATTTCTGATCACAAAAATTACAACTGGACGTTCTGGAAAACATTCAAAACTAGAAATATGTGCACAAAAATAAACCTTAGATCTCTTATGCAACAATCCTGAGATCAAGTGTGAAAAAAAAAGTTTTTATCAATAACTCTCTCTAAATCAATGTTTTCCGCTACTTTCTTTTCACCACAGTTAATTGTTCCAGCATTGACACCTTCTAAGTATTCGAAAAATCTTTCGAGCATGCAAAATGCTGCCAGGTTTACAAATGCTTTGTGCATATCATTGGCACGAAGAATGTGATATTGATTTAAATAGAGTTTCTGTATCTCTGCATAATCATGCTCTCGATTCTATGAAAATAGTCTACAGTGGAGGAATTGAATAAAAGAGAACTAAAAAGGGAAAATGCTGGATATTATGCTATTGAGCAATGTAACAATAACACGGTGGTGCTCGAAGTTGGCTATTGAGTTCCCCAGAAGTATGTGATATACTGGCAGTGGGTCTGAGATTGTATTCATTTGTAATGACACGGTGAAGGCTGAGATCAAAAGCCAACTACTGTGAACAGTGAGAAATTGTTTATTTCCTAATCTTGGCTAGTATAAATAATGTCAACTTCAATCAAACTACAATCAGAATAACATGAGAAATGTGCTTTTCAGGATTTAAGTATAATGTTTAGAGATGAATTTTTAAAAAACAAACGATTTCACTGGTTGGCTCTAGTAAGTAGATCTAATAGCAGTGAGGATTATTTCAACAGTCAGAAATAATACATGCTTGGAATTTTTGTGCAAATGTTTGGGTAGCACCAATTTTAATGATACTAACATCACAACATATCAGGACACCCTGGTGTTTGGTCCTGGATGCTCGCTTGGACATTAAAGGTCATATGAGTAATTGTAGTAATTACCTGTGAACTTTTTAAAGATGGCCCATAGCTCAGCAATATCAGTAGCAAAAGTGATGTCTGTATCGAGCACAATGACTTTCGAGAGGTCAGAAGGCATCGCTTTGGTGAGCGTCAGTTTCATCAGGCCATAAATTCCTGAATAGTGTTTGTTGGGTATCCATGAAACCTCCGGCTAAAATAACAAAAGACAGAAATGAGAGAGAGAGAGATATAGAGAGAGAATGAGAGAGAGAGAGAGAGAGAGAGAGAGAGAGAGAGAGAGAGAGAGAGAGAGAGAGAGAGAGAGAGAGAGAGAGAGAGGGTTAGTGTTTAAGGTGTCACTAGAATAACCTGGTCTCATTCGTTGGGTTTTGTCTGCTTGTAATAGCATCACTCCCCACAGAAGGGACCTTGTCAGTAATGTCTCTTTCATCTCAGCGCATACATATTTATTGATGAGAAGCGTGGCAAAAATGATCTGGTGGACAAGAGATAAAAGACTGAATTGCAGAGATAGCATCCACTTAAGAGTGCAGAGTTCCTGTGTTTTTAGATGCATGTAATGACTACAAAGGCTCTGAGCCAAACAACAACACAATCAGAGGTAATAGCAGAGAAAGAGCGGGAGTGCGAGAGTCAAATCGAAGACACACACCCGTGGCGAACGTGTACGTGATTAATATGTGTAGAGATTTGATGAATATGCATTTTCACACTGCGTATTATGGGAAAACAAAATGCTCTTTGTATGTCAGCACGCAGATGCCACAGTGCCGCACGAACCAAACAAAACAACTTATAAATGCACTTTGAATAATTTAAAAGTCTCTGCAAAAGCAAAAAAAAAAGAAAAAAGGATTGCGTAATCACTTCCAATATGTGAACAAAAATGAAAATTCCTTCACTCCATAATCTCTGCAGATATTCCATGCTGAGAACAGAAGGCCTTCCAGCTACAGCTCACTCCCAGCTAATTTTAGACATTATGTATCCTACATATGGTTTTAACATCTACACATGTGACTTAAATACATTTCCTAATGGCTGCATTATCCTGTATGGTATGAAAGCCTATCCTGGTAACACTGGTCACCTTGAGGAAACACATGCTGTGAGGTGGCAATGCTACCCACAGTGCCATTGTGTCACTATATACATATAAATCTCAGACATGATTGCCTCTGGGGCTTCAGCCAGTGTTACTGTAGAACATTTGGTCTGAGACTGCAAGATCCCCATGCAACCATGTTCTTCTCTGCTATGGACCATAAACCTCTGGGGTCAAGAACAGTACAGTTCAAGTCTACTCTTTGCTATTCTGTATTGTGCACCAAAGTGACCACAGTAGTAAGGAGTACTGCCCTGAAACATCTGGAGTACTACATAAAGGCAGTTTAACCCCTCAACGATATACCGTTCTACACTGCATTAAAGTGTACACGGCATCTGAGCAGATGCAAAACTTCTTGTCGTGCCAGACAAGTTCTCTACTTTACATTCACATTTAACATAATTTACATATGCAAGTATGCCTAAGCAGACTCTTGGTCAAAATGGTATGACCCAGCACAAGTGGACATCAAGCCACTAAGTATCATCTAGTTTTTCTGCCTGGTTGTTTCAATACACTGGTGGGTAGGTCAAGATATCTCAACTGTTGCAACAGCACATACTCCTGGCAAAGTTGTTGTGCCAGGTAATATACAGTAAGTCTTTTACCACTGTTCAAGCCAAGGTGTCTAGACAGCGTCTTACCACCAAGCTGGAATCTTTGCCATTATCCCAAGACATTAGATGCATCCTTTAATAGATTTCATCCACTGTGGATTTCATACCACCATAGTGGTCAATCATTTCTCTAAGGCTTGTTTGAGCCCTTTTCCAAGTCTAAGCACTTTTTATGAGACAGTTGAAGCCCTGTTTTAGCCGGTTTGCCTTACTCAAGACATCGGCCCTCAAGTCTGGAAAGTGTTCATTTAGAGACTGGTCACTAACCTCAGCCTCATCACTGGCTAGCAAAATCCATTACACTCATGGAGAGATTGAACCAAGAACTAACCTCTACAGCTACTGTGGAGAATCAGCAGGGTAATTAGTGCAAGATTCACCCCGAGGAGAAGCCCAGACCTTTATTATTCACAATTCTTCAGGCTACTTGGGCTTGATAACTTGTATTACCTGGGGTTCAACCTGCCTTGGACTCCAACCTTCCATTCAACCCATTAAATTTAAATTTTGACCTGAGGTAAAATAAGTGTAAATGTCTACTCTCTGTGAAAAGGAAATAATAGTGTCACCCTCCATCTATCTATTATTAATGCATCCACCCACCATCATTTACATTTACATTTACGGAATTTAGCAGACGCTCTTATAAAGAACGACGTGCAAAAGTGCTTTGAGTCTCTATCAATGAATAAATCAACACCGGTTCACTAGATTACAAACTTAAGATATCATTAGCCTACAGGATTTAAAAAACAAAACAAAAAAACAAAGCAAACCAGGGAAAAAATTGCTAGTTTATGTGTTTCAGGAAGAGGTAGGTCTTCAAATGTCACATGACGATAGCAAGCAACCCTGCTGTTTGGACCTCTAGGGGAAAGTTCCTTCCACCACCTTGGTGCCAGAACAGAGAAGAGCCTAAAAGTAAACCTACCTCCTACCCTTAGGTACCCAGGTATAGGAGACCAGTCGAACAGTGCTAGAAGATCTCAGGCAGCATAGTGCAGTGCAAGGAGTGATAAGGTCTTTAAGGTAAGAGGATGCTGGTCCATTTTTGGCTTTGTAGGCAAGCCAGTGGAGGGAGGAAGGAAGGAATGAAGTCCAAGCATAGGCGGAGCTTTGGGCCTCAATATCCATTACTACTTATATTGTAATAAGTAAGTAATATTAGGTATTCAAAATTAACACTAGAATTATGTTGCAATAAAATATAATAAGATGCCTTAAGTTAGTGGGGCATTCTAATAGCTCAAGAGACAAGAAGAGTAGTGTTATCAGATTTTTTTTCCTAAATGCAATCACATTCCCAGGTATAAAGGCTAATTTGAAACTGCACGTTAAGAACATATGATAGAGGTCGATAAGGTTAGTGTAACATTAACTAGCTTAGGTTTTTGAAATATGTTCTGAGAGCGGAAATTGACCTTTCCTCTCACTAAACTGCTCTGCTCTGAAGTTTAATTTCTGTTTGCCTTGAAAATTCTTATGTGAAAATGTATTTGTTTGAAAAATCTCGGAGCAGATATAATCTTACCGGCATGATGGCCACTCAAAGAAAGTATAAAGATAAATGAATTGTATGATATATTATGTAATATAAGATACATATTATTATTGCATTTCTATGTAATCTAAATACTTACCACAATCCATAATACATACTGGCTGATGGACTAACTGTTCTGCCAAGGCTTGCTATTAAGTTTTGAGATCAAATATGGATATTTTGAACAAAAGATGTGAACAGGTTTTTACCTTTAGTTCATCAGCATCATAGAAGCTGACTTGCACTGATGGTACCATCCACGACTGAAACAACGTGCTGAGGATCTGATTGGCCACTGTGTCAGTAATGAAGTGAAAATGCAAAGGATTTCTCCTGGAACGATGAGATGAACAAAAGAGAGTCATAAGTAAAAGTCATAAAGGATATAAACTTGTACTAACATAATAATCAGTGTTGGATGATTGTTGAAGCAAATAGAATATGACTGTAAACTTTTTATACAATATCTGGCAAAAGGTGTGTGGATACCTAATGATCAGTGTTGTGCTTTTTAAACATTGACTATTCTAGATTTGGTCTCTCTTTGCTGTTATAATAAATTCCACTCCACTTTTATGTAAAGGCTTTCCACTAGATTTTTGGGACATATCTGTGGGCATTTGCCTTGTCAATCACTAGAGCATTAGCAAGGTCAGGTTCTAATGTACATTAAGAAGCACTGAAGCACAGTCAGTTTTCCAGTTCATCCCAAAGGTGTTTAGCTGCCACGCCCCCTTCGGCCCCCTTCGGCGTGGCAGGTGTTTTCTCGGCCGCTTTCTCTGAAGCTCCCGGCTTCAATCGCGCACATCTGGTGCTCGTTTAACATCATCACCAGCTCCTATTTAAACTTCCACACTCTCACTGTCTGTTATTGTTGGTATATGTTGGTTCACAGCGGTCGTTGTTATCGCGCATGCGTATCCCGGTACGTGTCTTCCCACCGGCACTCTCTCAACGGCTGCGCTTTTCTTCCCAAAGCGCATCGCGGATTCCCCCCCGATCCTGCCGGTGTTCATTCTATGCTTTTGCTGCTCATCCCACGTTCCTACCAAGCGCGGCTTTCGCCTCCCGTTCATCGCATAACATTTAACAACAAAAGGCATATGTGCACTAACTAACAGCAGAGATTCACCAGTATACAATAAAACACCTGTAGCATCTGTAAGGCTTGATTTTTCCGCCACTTTCGCGAGTTCTTCTGCGGCTGCACAGTGCCGATCGAGATAACCGACGTCAAATGGCAAATTTTTCCCCCCTTGTGCTCGAGATATCAGGGTTCGGCGACATAAAAAAGTCGACATATCCGATAAAAAAAATGCTTAGACAAAGCGAGAATTTGGCGGTTCCACCTCAAAAACGTCGACTTAATAGGGTTGTCGAGGTAACCGAGGGCGAGATAAGTGGGTTCCACTGTGTGTGTGTATATATATATATATATATATATATATATATATATATAACCGAGTATATATATATATCCATTTCCATTTAAGGTTCAGGTGAAGCTTGAACACTGAATGAACTGAATGGAAGCCTGACTTGACCTGTAGTACCATTTGTATTATCATGTAATCATGTAATGTTAATATCACATCTTGTACTAAGTAATGAAAATGTAACAAGTGATTGAACTGGATGTTCCTAGCTTACCTGTGGAATAAGATGGACTTGACCAGAGTGACCACGTCTCGGCTGGCGTTGTGACCCGCACACACACATGCCACGTGAATCAGCTGTGCACACAGACAGAATATGTTAAAACGTACTGACAAAAGCCCTGAGAGGCTAAAGACATCATTCCAGAGAGGGTTGTGTGAGTTGATCATTTACATATCATTATATACTTTTTTATAGTTGGATGATAAAAATATTTAATTTAAATGAAAAAGCATTAATGCCTGATAATACCTACAGTTGAATAGTTAAGCCTTCATTTTTTTCTATAGTTAAGCTTTCATTGAAAAGCATTATAAGCATTGGAACACTAAGACAGTTTGGCAGATGTCTTAGTGTTCCAATGCTAATAATGCTTCTTTATGC